>NC_056725.1:1569791852-1570141852 GCF_019279795.1 Protopterus annectens
ATGGAAGCTGCTATTTCTTTAAGCCATGACTTTTTTTCCTTCTGTTATATACCTCATTAAGGCTGGGACTCAACCAATGTGTTTTTTGTGCTTGTTTTGGGCTTATTTCTAGTAGTTAGAGTATTCTCTATTCAGCTATTTACATGGTTACACATGGTTTTTGTGAAAAATTCTGCATAGTTTGATGTGAACGCAGGATAGGTTGGGCATTACATTTTGACAGACTATCGCTTAATATGATGTGCTTTGCTTTGTAATAGTTCCTAGCTGTTACAGGGTTTTCTGGAGTTACCAAGTTGATTTTTATTTCAAAGGAGACAGTTTTCTGGTCCAACCTCACCAGTAAGGATGTAAAATTGAGGGAGCAGTGTTTTCTCATACTGGTGAGAACCTGGCCCAGTATGTTTGATCTTCTGTTAGGTGTCTGTACACTCTGGCCAAGGGTATCTATGTTAAAAAAGACCAGGAATTATTTTTACTGCGAGTATGAGGCAGTATATGTCTCTCAGTCTAGAGAGGGGTAGTTAAAGTCTCCTATGCATATGATGTTTGGTTTAAAGTGAGTGTCTCCAGTAGTCTACTCTGGGATTCTAGGGACATAGAGGGTGACCTATAGCTTGCTAGGATATGGTGCTGATTTTCTCATGTATAAATTCCAGAGCATTACCCTGTTTAACCAATATAGAGGCATACTTTTTGCTAGTATTGATTGGGACTCCTCCACCTTTTGTCCCAGTCTATGCATCAGATGGGAGTTTAGAAGCCATGTAGCTGAAACACTGATATATCCTTAAATTATCATTTTCATACTGGAATAGTATGAAGGTCATGGGCCTCCACTACAGGAGGTTTAAGCTATTATACACTGAAGATGCCACCTTGGTTGGTCTTTCATGCAGTTTTTACTAAATGGTTTGTCTGTGTGACCTTTTTTGCCCTTTGATATGGATGAATAGGATTATCTTATACATTTTTTTTATTGTAAATGTATGAGAGAGATTGAAATTAATGCAGCAGACTGCTTTACAAAAGCCAGTGCAGGTTGCCAGCATAGGACCTAGCATGCATTTTTACCCTAGGTGTGAGTAATATAGAGGATTATGATCAGCTCACTGATCATAACCTGCTTATTATGTGTTTAAGACATAGATGCCAAGAAATTCACCACGAGAGTGAAGCTACTTCAAAGAGTATAATTATAGGTTCATAGGTGGGTACTAGGCTATCTGCCCAAAGGCATTTATAAGCCTAGCCAGAATGTGCTGGCTTTCACCGTTCCCTTCGATTAATTCCCTGTGCCTTTGTCCAGTAGAGCCACTGAAGTGATCCCCGAGGTAAACTTTCTGTTTCCCATCCACTTGTCAAGGTTTCTTTTGAAGAGTGTTAGCGAGGAGCTCTGCTAATGTAGATTGGGATCTTGTTCCAAAGCATGGGAAGTCTCTGGGACAGGAATCTATCCCTCTAACACATCCTATTTATTGTTGTGGTAAGGTTTAGATCCCTAGAGCGCGTGGCTCGAGGGAATAAGGTTTTCTTTAGGTGGAGTATGGAGTATGGAGACATGGCCTTGTATGTCAGGCAGAGATCACCTATGAGTAGGCGGTATGCAACCGAGTACAACTGGAGTTTCTTCAGTCGAGCTGCATAGGACATCTGTTTGAGGCCATTGATCCTCTTGCTGAGGTACTTCTGTGGTCTTTCCAGCTGTTGCAGGTGTCTTGCAAGGTCCATCTCAAATGGGGCATTGTACTCTAAGATTGGTCTGATGAGTGATGAGTAGAGGGGCACAATGACCTCTTTTGATCTGGATGCAAACCCTTTTGTGATTAGGTTGGCCACATAGAAGGATTTTCTAACCACTTTGGCAATGTGATTATCAAAGGTGAGATTACTATCTACTTGGGTCCCCAGATCCCTTATTACATCTTCCGTATTTAGGGGACTACCACCTATGTGGTAGTTTGTGGGTACTTTGTTTCTTCCACAGTGGATGACTATGCATTTTTTGGCATTTAGCTTGAGGCCATGATTTTGACACCAGGTATCCGTCTTAGTGAGAACCTTTTGGAGGATGTCTGTGTCAGCCAGAGAGTCAGTTATAGCCCCTAGTTTACAGTCGTCTGCGAACTTGGTCAGCCATAGTCCTCCTGTGCTTGCCTGTACCTCTGAGAAGTATATGTCGAACAGGAGGGGTCCCAGGACTGATCCCTAGGGAACACCACTTGTAACTGGTTTAGAGATGGACCTAGCTCCCGCAACTGTCACCATGTGGGTTCTGTCCGTGAGCCATTTGGCAACCCATCTTGTGCCGTAGGGGTTTATGTTCAGGCTGGTGAGCTTGTCTATAATACTAGAATGGGGAACAGTGTTGAAGGCCTTAGCGAGGTCTAGGTAGGCTGTGTGTACCACCTTTCCCTTGTCTATAGCCTTGGTAACTGTCTCAAAGAAGTCCACCAGGTTTAGGAGGCATGATCTGCCCTTAACAAAGCCAAACTGGGTAGGGTCCAGTGTTTGGAGGTTCCCAATGTCTCTGTTAATGAGTTCCATGATGATGCGCTCCATAGCCTTGCAGACCAAGCTAGTCAGGCTTATAGGGCGATAGTTCCCAGGGTCTGTTGTGGCTCCACCTTTGTGGAGCGGGATAACCGTTGCTGTGCACCACTCTATGGGTATGTAGCCTGTGGAGAGGCTGAAATTGAACAGTGTGTTTAAGTGAGGGGTTAGTTCATCTTTGAGCTCATGTAGGATGCAGCCTGGGACATTGTCTAGTCCCATTGATGCTGAGTTTTTGGCTTTGGAGAGGGCTGTTTTAACGTGAGTGTCTGTGATTTCAGGGACTCTACATTCTTCTGGTATGGTTATGGGTCCTTTTGGGGGTGAGATGGGGGTGAAGTTTGCTCTGAACCTGTCTGCCAGGATGTTGGCGATATCGGTCAGTTCAGTGTATTTTGTGCCATTCTGCACTAACTCCAAGCAGATCTGAGCATTGCCACTTAGATTCTTGACATAGCTAAAGAATGCCTTGTGGTTATCTTTGGAGTCCTTGGCAATTTTTCTTTCAAAGCTCGCCTTGGATGATTTTATGAGGGATCATAGTTTCTTGCTGATACTGATCAGGGATGTCTTCCCTTCTAGGGATTTTACTCTTTTCTGTACTAGTTTCCTCCTTCTATTGTATAGCTTGTTTATGGCAGGAGTCCACCAGACTGGTTTCCTTTTCTTGGAGGAGTGAGTCTTGGTTTTGCTTGGGATGGCACGATCCATGCATTCTTGTAGCTGCCCGTAGAATGCATTAGTAAATGATTTTGCAGCTTGGACAGTGTTATCCTTCAGCATGGGGGCTTTGAAACTTTCCACCTTGGTCTTAAGTAATGTGAAGTTTGCTTTTGGAAAGTTTTTCATGGTGGCTTTCTTGTCTGGGGGAGGGGGCAGAATATGGATATCCAAAGGGATTTGTTTATGGTCAGATCTAACCAGTGAGTGGTTGACCTCTGCTGTGGAACAACGATCGCCCATGTTGGTGATGACCAGGTCCAATATGTTGTCACCTCTGGTGGGAGTGTTGACCAGTTGAACCAGGGCATTTGAGTTTATAAATTCTAGAAAAAGTTGGGCAAGGGAGTTAGTACTTGAGTAGTTCTCCCAGTTAATATTTGGGTAATTGAAATCACCCAATATTAGGGTGTTTGGTAGGACCTTTATATTTCCCAGTGTTTCCAGAAATGTGGAATGGGGGTCCTAGGACATGGTGGGTGATCTATAGCAAGCTACAATTTGAATTGCAGTTTTGTCCGTTGTTAGTTGCACGTGGATGATCTCTGATGCATCATGCTGTGCCACTAACCTGGAGGTGTGGGCATCCTTGATGAATATGGATACGCCCCCGCCTTTTGTATTTCGGTTTGGATTCTGTGGCCAAAATGTATGGTATGAGTTGTAACCTGGTAGTGCTAGTGTGCTCTCTGGAGCCTTAAACCAGGTTTCTGCTACTGCACATATATTGATTTTCTCCATACTGAGGAGTGCCTCGAGTGTGTGCATTTTGAGGTTTAGACTTCTGTCATTGAGTAGAATTACCCTCAGTTTTTTGTTACTTGTGCTATTTACAGCGGTGGGTTTGTCTTTTGAGCCTTGCCTAAAAAAAGGCACTATGGGGGTGGCAAGAGCCTTGGCAAGTATTCAAAAGCTTAAGGGTGACAGGTGCAAGCCATCTCTAGTGGAGCAGCGTGGCTTGTCAAGCATGTCATCCCAGGCAGACAAACACTGGATCCCCTTTGAATGACACCAGAAACTTAGCCAATTGTTGAAATCGAGAATATTTTCTTTATACAGTGGTATCATTCTTGGTGAGGGCAGGATGCTGCTCACAGTCAGGGTCATACCGGCCTGGGTTACATGATCAGAGAGCTCTTCCATGTCTCTTTTCATGTAGTCCAGTGAGGTACGGCTCAAGTCATTCACACCAACATGGACAATGACAGAGTCATATTTGTACTTGTTCTGGAGTGACCTGAGTGCTTGTGTTATGTGGTGGATCCTGGCACCCGACAGGCAGCTAACAGTAACCTTCTCCTTATTCAGCCTAGTGAGTGGGACATCAGTGTGCCTGACTATAGAGTCACCTATTACTAGTATGTTGGGTATGTTATTTTGCCTTAAGGGCTGTGATTGCATGGCACACTGGTTTTGTGAAGTATGTGTTTCATGCTTTGTGTTGGGGGGTGGAGGTTGCTTGGATGTTTGCTTTGGAGGTCTCTATTGGTTTTGCAGATTTTTATTTAGAGCCTCCGAGTATGTTTTTGTGTATTTATGTGTGTTTTTTGCCGGTGCTGGTTTAATGGTTCTATGTAAGACTGGTGGTGTGATGCAAGTATTTCCCTTCTCCTCTTGACTGTCTGATCCAGTCTTGGGTTGAGAGAGCTTAGCCTCTAGTTTGGCAGTATAACTGCATCTTTTGCATGTATTAGTGTTTGGTGGTAGGAGGAGGGGGTTGTCTGTGTACATGAGGCAGATATAACATTGCTTCAAAATGCCCAGATTCACCAATTGGACTGGAGAGTACACCTGAAACTGCCCTTTGGACATGCCTGGATAGGTACAGTGAACTGTTTTACTGGATGGCTGGTAAGGTCGAATAGAGAGCCGTGTCTTTCTGTACAGTACAGGAGGGTCTAGTGCTAGGATTTATAAGTGCTTGCTGTAAGTTTTGAGCAAGTGCCAGGCTGAGAAATGAAAGGCTTGAATGCTTAAGTTGAAAGTTTGTCTAGTTCCAAGGGAAAATTGAAGAGGAGACTTTGTGGAGCTGGGAATAATTTTATCCTAGCTATCCGGCGTGCAAAACTGAGCAAATATGGTATTTATAGCAGGGAAATGAAAGAGATAGAAATTAGCCCAAAATGGCCAATAAACTACTAATTCCTGGGCTGAAACCACTCCTCCAGGGACAGATGGGCTGCTCAAAGCTCCCCTCTCTCACAGGTGAACAGAGAAACTTCCTTCTATCCAATTAAGGTATGGGCAAACACAGAGATTTGTAACACAGCCCTGAATTCAGCACTAACCTGAAAACTGGACTATACTAGCTTAGAAAGGTGAGAAACTAGTATGTATTTATTTTTTTTTCAGAAAATAAAGCAGATACACTCAAAAAAAAAACAGTTTAAAAGCACAGAAAAAGGATAATTATTGCTATATATCACAGATCAGAATTGTAGTCAATGTTCCCAGTAATAAAGTAGGAAGAAACACAAATACAGTAAAATCAGATGAATAAAGTGCAATTTGTTTTATACATATATATATATATATATATATATATATATATATATATATATACAACAATAGAAAACAAACTGATTTAAACAAGTTACCCAGTTAACCAGAAAAAAGCTCAAAACTGAGCCCTGTTCCAGCAGTCTTCAATCAGACAATTTCTAACTGCACACCCCTGATTACTAGGATGCATGGGAACCTTCTCCAAAAGAAAGATGGCCTGGATCAGTGCCTCAATTTATACAAACAAAGCTAGATTCAGCAGGCCTGAATCTGGTCTATGCTACAGCAACAAGGTGCACCAATTTCAGAAAGCAACAGTTCAAATAAGCAGTCACAATAAGCCTGTGACCAGAAATTCCCAGCTCAGAAGGGCAGAATCCAGCCTCTCCTCCCACAAGAGTGCAGACCACAAACCTTCTTAATGTAGAATAACTGGCCTGAAGCCCAAGTGCTTAGGTCAGAACTAATACACTTTTAGAATAGCAGACACTGGGCCTTCAATCAGCAATTCCCAGCTTAGAAGGATGTAAGCTATCTGTCCTGCCACAACAGTGCAGACCACAAACCTTCTTAATGTAAAACAGCCTGTATGAAGCCCAAGTGCTTAAACCAAAAGACTTAGAATAACAGTCTCAATTCAATCAGGCTACAACCTAGCAGTAATAATTGCACCAGAATAAATAAAACTGAGTACTTTTAAGAAAAGCAAAATAGAGTAGGAGGAAACACAACTACAGCAAAAGCAAATGAATAAAGTGCAACATTTTTTTTTTAAGTGCAACAAGAGAGGACAGAAGAACCTAAGTGGGCTGTATGAACACTAGACTCAGAATATGATCTCACTGTTAAGTGAGCAAGTGAGATGGACCCAGGAGGAGTGTTTTAATACAGACTTACAGGAGGGGCGAGCAATTCCAGAGCCACCAACACTAACACCAACACAAGAACAGCGAGGGTGGGTAGGGAACTGCAGAGAGAGAGACACACACACACAGCACACTGTTCAGAAACACACAATTAGGAAACAGAATAAAATGAAAATACAGTACTTTTAAAACTGGAAGTTTGTACTTAACAAAATACTACAATTCACTACTATAATCTTTATTAAAGAGTCTTGTCTTTAAAGGTGGACAGTATCCAGTGTTAAGAAACTTGTAAGCAAAAGTGTTAAGCAGTAGCTCATTTCTGGCTAAAACTGTAAGCCATCTACCATTCTTTATTGTGTTATATGGTGTCTATTGTTACAGAGGTTGATGAAACATCATATTTTATTTGTGGTGGTTTGTAAAAATGTGGTATTAGCTGCTGATTTTGCAACAATAAGGGTTGGTCTGTATTTGATCCTAGGAATCAGTACATTGATGGTTGTGGCATGTCTGACTTCTGGACTGAGGAGATTGGATACAACATAGGCTGCTTTACGTTGTCCTAACATTTTGTTATTTTGGATTTCTACATGGAAGAGCAAAAGAGAGAGAGGGAAGGAAATAACACAATTCCTAGATATCTTTGAGAGGTGGTTGTAGGCAACATGTTAAAAGTGGGATCCGTTTAACACAGATAGTGGCATATTAATTTCCAGTCTTCAGTATGGAAGTGTTCTCATAATGCTTGGAGAATACTTGATGAATAAAATGAGAAGCAGAGTTTTACAAAGCTTTAAAATTGAGTCTGCTCTTGTTAGGATATATAATGCAGCCCAGGTTAGTGTACTAAATTCCCTTCTTGTAGCATCAATAAGGAAATTCTTGAATCACCTAAGAATTTTGGTAATGATGGCAGGAATGAGGAGGATGCGTTTAGGTGATATACGGTAGAAGCTGCGCATGGTGCAGAAATGAGGAATATGCCTTTAGGTGATATACGGTAGAAGCTGCTCATGGTGCAGAAATGAGGAATATGCCTTTAGGTGATATAAAGTAGAAGCTGCTCATTAAGCATGCCCTGTAAGGTTCTGTCCCATTGCTTTAATCCCAGCTCTGCTGTCAGTACAACTAGATGAAGATATATATAATCATTGCCACATTCAAAATTGTGTTGTCAGTGATAAGGAATTTGTAAATCGCTGGGGAAGTAAGTAAGCATTGTGAGGATCTGCGAAACAAAGAGTATGTCTCAGTATTATTGACTATTTACCAAGAGGAAGAAGAAAGATGAGATTGTGGAACAAAATGCACTTAAAGTGTGTGGGACTTAGGAATCATGAGTACATATTACCAGTGAAGACAGTATTTAAAGGTAAGTTGTTTTTGTGTCTTTCGGCTTTTCCCGGTTAGGGGTTGCCACAGCAGATCTCCGGTCCGCTAATGATTATCAGTAGATGTTTACATGCCGAGTTGCTGGCCCTGATGCACAACCTTCAACGAAAGTACGCCCATTCACGCATGTCTCCACACAGAAGATGCTCTAGCTGAGAATCGAACAGGACAACGTCTTACTGTGAGGTGACAATGCTACCGCAGCACCACCACCGCAGTAGTATTTAAAGGTAAGTGATTAGTAGAACATGACAAAAAAAAACAAAGTAAAAGGAGAAGTGACATGAAAACAATAATGAAACAAATGGAACTGGAACTATTTTGGGGGTAATCAATGAAGTAGAGGAGTTGTTGAAGAGGAAAGCAGTGTGTTTAACAGAGAAACAAGTAAATGCGATGATAACATATTCTGGTTAATAGAGAGACAAGTAAATGCAGACAACAATGTGACAAGATCATGAAACAAATGTACACAAGGGTGGGACACAAAATCCTTAAACATGTTTAGGCATTATCTGAATGAAAGGACAGTGACAATGAAGATAATGTCAGACATCTACATTACTTTGTGTTCTACTATTTTGAGATTTTCTTTTATTGTAATTTATACAGAAAAGAGACAAAAAGTTTAGGTGGAGCATGTTAGATGAATGACATTAGTCAGCGCAAATCAAGTTTTTTAAACTTAATAAAAATGTATAAACATATCAAACCTAATTCTCTCCCTAAAGACAAATAACTTGGCAAAGGGAGAAGCAGAGATGGTGAAGCAATGGAGTTGAATGAGTTTTGTTGAAAGTTAAGGAACTCATTTGTATTGTATGTGGTTCAAATAGCACTTTTAACAAGAAAGGAAAAGAAAGACAACTGACTGGCTCAGTGGATAGGTATGTGGGTAAATAACTGGTTATATAAGTGTGTCTGACGCCAAGTAGGTTTGAGTGCACTTGATTGGGAAAGCACACTTGAGACACAGAGGTGCTAGGCCTGCAAGTAACTATGTATGTGAATGAAGTGCTAATACTGTAATGTTCTATAGAGACAGAAGTTTCTTTCAAAAAGTTTGACTACATCAATTGGCTTTGTGATTTTAAGTCTGTCTCTCTTCTAGTCCACTGTAGACTACAGAAAATATTTTATGTTGTAGGCTGGTAGTGATTTTCTGTGTTCATAGAATTTGATTCCAAAAATGTCTACAAAATGTACAAGTAGTATGAGAACTTAAAATCTCAAACTAATTTCATCTAACCTACTTTGTACAAGTTGTGAAAAAATATAACTAACAAAAAACAGAACTAGTCATCTCTTCAATCAAAAGGTATATATGGCATTCTAGTTTAAAAACAAACAAAAAAAATCAAAAGCTTGTCCCCTTCCTAACATATAAGAAATTAATGAGTGTGAGACCACCAGCCGCACTCGTTAGCTTACTCAGGCAATTAAAACTACCCCAACATTAACTGAGAAAACTACTCATGTACCAACTCTTTTGCTCAATGTTTTCTAGAATTCATAAATTCCAATGCCTTGGATCAACTTATCCACACCCCCACCAGGGGCAGAAATATCCTAGACTTGGTCATTACCAACATGGGCTCAACACCAGAGGTCAATTCCTCATTGGTCAGATCCGACCACAACCAATCACCCTAGACATCCACATCCCGACCCCACCCTCCATTAGGGAAACCACCATAAAAAAATTTCTCCAAAACCAACTTCACATTTCTTAAGACGGAAGTGGCAAACTTCATGACACCCACGCAGACAGACAATAGAGGTACGACTGCTGAATTCTACATACATGCACTTTATAAGCACTTACACGAGTGCATGGATCATGCTATCCCTAACAGAACCAAGATGCTATCCTCCAAAAAAAGGAAGCCAATCTGGTGGTCCCCTGCAATAAACAAACTCTACAACAAAAGCAAGAAACTATTGCAAAAAGGAGTAAAATCCCGTGATTGGAGGAACTCCCTGGTCAGCCTCAGTAAGAAGCTGAGATCCCTCATAAAATCCTCCAAAGCTAGTTATGAAAACAAAATCGCCACTGATTCTAAAGACAACCGCAAAGCATTCTATAGCTATGTCAAGAATCTCAATGGCTACACTCAGATCTGCTCTGAGTTACAGCACAATGGCACTAAATATACAGAACCAACTGATATTGCCAACATCCTGGTAGATAGGTTCAGTGCTAACATTACCCCCATCACACCCCTAAAGGGCCCATCTCTATACAGGAAGAATGCAAAGTTCCTGTAATCATGGCTGCACTGGTAAAAAACACACTCTCCAAAGCCAAGAACACAGCATCCATGGGACCTGACAACATCCCAGGCTGCGTTCTACATGAACTGCAGAATGAACTGGCACCCCACCTAAGCACCATGTTCAATCATAGCCTCACCTCAGACTTTATGCCCACTGAATGGCGCACAGAAATGGTTATCCCACTCCATAAAGGGGGAGCCACCACGGACCCCGGGAACTACTGCCCCATTAGCCTGATGAGCCTGGTCAGCCAGGCCATGGAACTTATTATCATGGATCTTATACACAAAGACATTGGTAATCTCCAAACTCTGGACCCCACCCAGTTTGGGTTTGTAAAAGGCAGATCATGTCTCCTAAACCTGATAGACTTCTTTGAAGCAGTCACCAAAGCCATAGACGAGGGTAAGGTGGTTCAAACAGCCTATCTAGATCTCGCCAAGGCTTTTGACACCATCCCCCACTCTGGAATTATAGATAAACTCACTAAACTAGGTATAAATCCTTATGTCACAAGATGGGTTGCCAACTGGCTCACTTAACGAACCCACACTGTGAAAGTAGCAGACTCCAAATCCGACCAGACCAGTGACAAGTGGAATACCACAAGGTTCAGTCCTGCGTCCTCTTCTGTTTGTTATCTACTTTTCTGAAGTACAGACTAACGCAGAAGGTCTTTGGCTAATGAAGTTCGCAGATGACTGCAAACTAGGAGCCATAATCAAAACTCCTAACGATGTGGACATCCTACAAAAGGGCCTCATGGAGACAGATGCTTGGTGTTAAAGCCATGGCCTCAAGCTCAATGCAAAAAGTGCATTGTCATCCTCTTTGGTAAAAACTCTGTACCCATGAGCTACCACATAGGTGGTAGTCTACTTAACACCGAAAGTGTGATAAGAGACCTTTGGATACAGGTGGACAGTAGTCTCTCCTTTGATAATCACATCGCCACAGTAGTCAGGAAATCCTTCTACATATCACATCTCATCACAAAAGGTTTCTCATCCAGGAAAAAAGAGGTCATTGTTCCCCTCTACTCGTCACTCATTAGACCCATTATAGAGTACAATGCCCCTTTTGGTATGTACCTCACAAGACATCTACAACAACTGGAAAGGCCACAGAAATACCTCACAAAGAGGATTACCGGCCTCAAACAGATGCCCTACGCAGACGGTCTCAAAAAACTCCAGCTTTACTCCATCGCATATCGCCTACTCAAAGGCGATCTCTGCCTAACATACAAAGCTATGTCAAACCCAGAGCTGTTGGACATGCTCCACTTAAAGAAATCCCAATCCATCTGAGCTACATGCTCTAGGGACTTAAACCTTGTCACTGCAATAAACAGAACATGCTGGAGGGATAGATTCCTCTCCCAGAGACTTCCCATACTCTGGAACAAACTACCTATCTATATCAAACAAAGTTCCTCATTAGCACTCTTCAAGAAAAATCTTGATGATTGGATGGGAAATAGAAAATTCACACCGGAGATCACCTCTGTTGCTCTGCTCGATAGGAGCACAGGAAAATAAGTTTCTTTGGTGGTTAAAGCCAGGGTACCTTTTTGGCTAGGCTTATACAGGCCCTAGGGCCAATAGCCTAGTACCTACCTATGAACCTACGAATCTATGTAGAGATACTAATATTAGCAATGCAATGTAACTAATGGGGGCAGCCTTAAATCCCCAAAAGCTTGCCAGTAAAGGTGTCAAACTTCATGAATCCATTAAAAGATAGAAACAAAACAACTGAAGCAACAGCAGTGATGTAACACAGAAAGAATGAAACAAAATAAAGCATCAACAAATGAACAGTTCTGTGGACTTTAATAAGTTGCTAACTGCTTCTGTTTCAAAGCATGTAAAACAAACTTCTTCAGAACAATTAAAATTACAACTTGTTGTATTTTACTATCTTTAAAATTACATGATTTATGATATTATCCTTAATAGCCAATGATCGGCATATGTTTACAGAAGGATAGACTCATCGAATGTACAAGGTGAGAAGGGCCAGTGTCCACTGACATTTCAACAGTACCCACCCTTAAACTAGGGACCAGTGGCTGCTGATGCCTCACCAGTACCCACCCTTAGACTTTACCTTCATTTTCAAGGGACAGCAGTTCACTCATACCAGTTATGTATTTGTGGATACCCATTCCGCTGTTTAACTCATTTCTGAAGCAATGAAGTGCATTGCTTTGCTTAATTTGGAGTGGAGGTTTGTTCCAGAGACAGAGTAACCCCTGGTTGTTGCTCCACTGTTTTTTTTCTGCTAAAGCAAGATTAGATTCCTGGTTCAAATGTCACTGAAATTGTTTCATGTGTGGAGAAATAAAGGTCTTGGACCACTGGATCCTTAGTGGACAAAAGGCTAAGCAGAGATCATCCCTAAGGAGACTATAGAGCACTGACTAACACATATAAACCTGTAATATGATTGATCTTAAGAAGTAATTACAATGTTAATTCATTTTATTCCTATATAGAATTCACTACCTTCTCCCTACCTCTAGTTTTTTAATGGAGGTCTGTTAATTATTTTGATGCATCTAAATAGGGCATATTGTAGTATGAAACATTAGGTCTGAACCAGTTTTTTGGCATATATAGCAACTTGTTAAATATTACTTATATTAATATATACTTGTAGATATTTTTATATACTTGTGGATATTTATGTACTGGAAATAGTAGTAGGAAATTAAATCAGAGAAGTTATGAACATCTATATGCAAATAGAACAGAAGATTCTAGTAATGTGGATTTAATCATTCCACTCATGTGCGTGTTTAGAAAAATACTTGCTTTCAGATTTAAATTATCAGAGATAACTACATGGTTTGAGATTTACTATAAGGCATTATATTATATTAAAGAGTCAGAAATGGATTCTGAAGCTGCACCAAATTCTGTCTTTATTATCTCTAAATGATGTTGCACCTCAGCATTTCACCTTTACATTTGATTTCCCTTATACAATGGAATAGAAATCAATTAGCATTATTTCCACCAATTACAGCAGTACATTTTTACTTTGACCTATTAAATACAATAAATTAACATACCAACATTTATTTTACTTAATAACATTAATTAAATATAACTTAAAGCAAATGTTATTTTATTCACATTATTTTATATAAACACATTGAACAACATATTTTAATCACAAATGTCATAAATAACATCTGACTTTAAAAATTGTTCTTAACAGGTCTTTTATGTGGCTTGATACAAAAGTTCTTAATGATTTAAGTCCACTAAACCTTGTTGCTGCTTTATCTTGTTTCATAAACGACATATTTAGCATTAATCAGAAGCAAATGGAGATTCGTCCTAAAAAGATACAAATCATATTAATTGTAAGTCATTATTTTTGAAGAATGGAAAATGAAGGGTCCCTATCAGTTCAGAAAAAAATCAGTTGAGCGAACTGCATTTTCACTGCACTTACATCGAACCTGCCATTCGTCAAACTGTTCATACTGAGATCACAGTACAGTGAGGATTGGGAAATTTGCCCTTTCTCCACTGTATTGCAATCTCAGAGTAGGTATATATAATTAGCAGGGGGATGTGGGGGTGAATTCGATGAATGTAATTTCCGATGGTTCGATGTAGTGATATAAACCCAAAATTAAAGCATCTGTTCTACAATGGAAACATTTACAGAGGCTACTCCTCCTCCTGGCTATTAAGAAGAGTCTTGAAATCATTGAAACGGGAAGGAGTGACAAAACTTTCACTTCCATATTGGAACTATACGTTTTCCTTCTCTGAAATTACATTTATAGACTGAGAAATTGTAATGTAATTAACAAACACAAAAATAAAATTCCACTGTCCCAAGCTTCAGTTGAAAATAGTATGTTTTCAATATCATAATTGCACTATTTTCTCTGTGTTCCAAATCTTACTGTATTTCATTTCCTGTGTGTTTCTTTCTAAAAAAAGTTCAATAAAGCTCTATAATTAAGAAAAAAATATCTTATGGAGTAGAAGAACTATAACCATATCATTAATAGTCTCTTTTGGACTTTAAGTCTGATATGCAATAATTTGAAAATAAAATCAAATATGTCAGTTTTATGTAATGCCACAGATGAAGCTCTGTCCTGTCCATTCATGCAATCATGACAATGTAATTGCGTAAATGCTTCATGTCCTTTCCATAATCAATAACACTTGACTGAACAAGGAATGTAAAGGAAAACTGAGTACTTCTTAGCAAAGACTGATGAGAATTATGATGATGGGCCAGAAGGATGGACTGTAATGTCTGTACTCAGACGAAGCTTGTTATTATTTTAATTACATTTATGTCATATGTGGAGTCTTTCAGCAGTCAGAAGGAGACCTTAGAGATATTTATATTACTGCTCATAAATGAGTAGTGAACCAAAGATGTAAAATCATATTAAAGGCCAAGATGGTTGACAATGACTTGTTCTACATACTCTTCACCACTTGTTGTGTTGTAAAATACTATATAATATGAATAAAGCCATACACTGGATTATGGTTGATGGAAATGCATTTTCTCCCAATATTGAATATTTCCCCAGATAAAAACTAGTGATAATTCTCTAACTGAAGAAAAGCAACCCTAGACTGATTGATATCCTAGGCAGCTATCTAGGCTTTATCCATAAGGCTGGACATGTGAATTGACATGTCTTTTTGGGGGTTATTTATAGTGTAATGATGATCTTTTTTAATGCATAATTAGTAATTATGAAGCCATATTCTAAGGTGACCATCTGGATGCCTTTACCTAGAACTTAGCTGCCTAAAGTGAGTAAAAAATAAACATGTTTCCTTCTCCTGAACAGAGTTTAATGGGTTTCTGTTTCAGTTTTATAACTGAGATGTAAGAAGTTTAGGTATTGGCCTGACCATAGGCCTACATATTCCAAGGAGTTAGTAGCTCTAGATATTTTGATGGTGATCTAGGATGGCCCATTCAACAGGGCTAGACTATAGCTGACTCAAGTTTCAAGATTAGTCAGTCTTCATTTAAAGTTATGTGTATTCTGACTCAGCATTTTTGAAGTAGTAATAGGAAATCATGTTTGTACGCTCCTCACAGGTCTTTGCGTCAAATTATGTTTCATGATCTAACAGTTCAGGAACTGAACTAGGTTTTTCATATTCTGTAAGCGAATAATATTAATTGCCCTGTGTAGTCAAATAGTGTACAAAAGTTTTGCTCAAGTTTCTTACTCTGAGCTGAGTCTCATTATTTGTAACAAGCATCAGAAATAAGTTAATTTGATTTATATTCAAACAGATGTTTTAATATGAGCAAACATTTTTGTGCTGGGGTCTGTCGAGTGCATGTAAGAACTTACAGAAGTTTTCATGGAATGTGAGACTATAGAATTCTAGCAAATACAGACAGGCATTTGATTCTTCTGACCATTTGCACCATGCCAGTACCTACCCTCAGGCAGATCCTTCTCATTTGAAGATGGTCAGGCCAAAAGTCAGGGCCTGACCCATCCAATTCTTCAGTTCATCTTTGAAGAAAGAAAATGTATCACACTGCCTTACTTGCAATGGGAGTCTATTACAGAGGAGAAAGAAATGAACCTATTTCTACACCATGTTTTATTTATCTGCTGATGAACATTTAGATGATTTGTTCTGGTATTTGTGGAACTGTTAAATTTGTGGAGATGCAAAAAATCCTGGACTACTGGGTCCCTATTAGAACAGATGTCAAGGCATAGATCTCATCTCAAGAATCTCTAAGACACAAAATAAAGGGACAGTACTTCCAATTTTTTTTCATAGCTTAGGGCTTTAAGCCAGTGATTATGCTATTTAGGAACCACTTGTGTGTTTCTAGTTGTTTGCTATGTCTAGGGAGGTACCTCATAAAGGGAAATTATAGTCAATAATTGGCAGAATCAGTCTTGAATATAATGGAACAATGACTGCTTTGGATCTGGAAGGTAGCTCCTTCATAACCAGCTGTGCCAAGTAGAAGGACCTTTAGAATATTGCGAATATGTGATGATCAAAGCAGATAGAATTATCAGTCTACGTACCAAAGCCACTATCTATATTCCTGTTCTGGAGTGGGGTATTAAACATGTTGTATGCTGGGGGGAGGGGGGTGATTGTTTATGAAATGCAAATATGCTACATTTATTATCATTTCATTCCAGCCCATTTGCTATCAGTCCTATCACATAAAGGTCTATGTGAAATGCATTTAACTTACTTCCTAGCATACGGAATAGCATCAAAGGCCTTGTGCAGGTCAAAGTATGCCTTGTGCTCAGCATGACCACTTTCAACAGATTGTGATTCTCTTTCAAAGAAGTTAGCCAGATCCATGAGACAGGATCTACCCCAAAACCAAACCAAACTGCTGTGGGTCTAGTCTGATGAGATTTTTAATGTCATAGTTAATCTGCTCATTTAACATATGCTCCATAGATTTACTCATCAGGATAATGGGCATGTAATTCCTGGTGTCAGTGGTGGGACTACCCTTGTGAAGTGCCATTGTCACTGCTGTGTACAAAACTTCTGGGATGAAGCCAGTGGCTAAACTCAGGTTAAATATTTTAAGAAGTGGCTTTCCCAGGGCTTGCTTGGTACTATTGATTAAACAGTCCAGTATATTATCATGTCCCATGCAGGAAGTAGTTTTAGTCATAGAGAGAACATCTATACATATCTGTGGTGGTGATGATGTTGGGGTTTAAGACTTCAGGGATACGTGGGCTTTGAATAGTCAATTCTGGGGTGATGTTGGCACAGATTTTTTTAGCCAGCATGTTGGCAATGTCTAAAGTGACAAAGTACAGCAGAGAGTCGATTATCCAAATGTTGTTCATCCGAAATGCCAATTATCCGAACACAGCCTTCCAAAGCTTTTTGGTAGGAAAAAAATCATAAAGTCTGAATATGTAAACATTTTACATATTTGCTTGTGCATGCTTTTTGAACTTGTAGCCCACTCATATGTGAAAAATATTCTTTATTGTCCACTGGAATCACTGAATGGTTAAAAAGTGTATTCCCTGCTTGCAAAAAAAAAAAACAAGATTTTAGAAGTTTTTTTATCCAGTTCAATGGATGTTTGATTATCCAAACAGTTTAATTATCTGAACTACCCTGGGTCCCAATTAGTTCGGATAATTAACTCTCTACTGTAGCTGGTACTATCTTGAATACGTTTTGGGCAATGTTGGGTGTTACATGTTATTTTTTTGTCTTTGTCCTTAACTCCATATGCCAGCACCAGTTCATGGGCTGTGTTAATGTTCCTAATATATATATATATATATATATATATATATATATATATATATATATATATATATATATATATCTATATCTATATATATATATATATATATATATATATATGTGTGTGTGTGTGTGTGTGTGTGTGTGTGTGGGTGTGTGTGTTTTAGACATTTTTAATGTTATCCTTGATTTGAGGGTTTTTAGACATTTTTAATGTTATCCTTGATTTGAGGGTCCATAAATTTGCTTTATATTTTTAGGATTTATTTTTATTTTATTTTTTATTGTAAAGTCTATACTGGCATACCATCAGGGTGGTTTCAATTTGTAATTCCCTTTATATTTACATCTGATAGGTACTGTCACTTCTATACATTTATCTAAGAGGACATCAAAATTGTTTGTGTAGATTACTGCTGAGATGATGCCTTGGGATATGCCAGAATAAGTGACTCTTGAAAGTTCATCATATAATTTAATGAGATTTGAACATTTAAAATCCCTGAATTCTGAAATACTGGTATATTCAGCTACAGAGGTTTTAATAGAGAGAGTAACTAATTTATGATCTGACTTAACAGAAGAGGGGATGCTGGGGGATTTGTACATGATAAAGCTCTATTCTTAAGAACGAAGTAAAAATATTACAGCCTCTTGCATGTTTGTTAATCTGTTAAAGGGAGGTATTGTTTTTGAAATATAAGAACATTTGTTTATATCCTATATTTCAGGTATAGGTGCTGCAATTTATTGATGGGTAGTTAATGTCTCTCAATATAATGAAGTTTTGGTTATAGGGAATTCTTTGATTAAAACTAAGAAATTTACATGATCATCAGGGAGACAGAGTGTACTACAATATGTTATAAACTGATGGTTTTGTTTAGTGTGATGTGGATCTCAATGTTTTGCCATATCTGGGGATCGGCGTACAGGTGGTTTGGTCGCTAACAAATATGGAGATTCCCCTACAGTTACCATCAGATATGGCGGCATGGTAATGAGGTAGAGTACTTTGTGAAAACTTAAATGAAGTTTCAGTAATTACATTGACATGGATATGTTGCAAATGCAGGAGAAACACGAGGTAGGCATTTTTTTGTTAAGGCTTCCGGTATTGATCTTGCTTTGGATTTTTTAGCTATATTGTGATGTCTATCAGTGGGTCTATGCCTATAAAAGTCACTATGGGGGCAACAAAGTCTTTATCCAGCATGTAAAGGCCTTTGCATGAGAGGAGCAGACCATCCTTGCCAAAGCAAATAGAATTGTCGAGCATTTCACCTCAAGATGACATGTGCTGGATCCTTTAAAATGACTCAACTATTTAACCAACTACCGAAGCCAACTATCTTTTCTTTATACCTAGACACCATTCTTTCAAAGGGAAGGATTCAGCCCTGGACCACAGTTTTGACTTCATGTCTTACATGCATAGAGAATTCTGATATGTTTCTTTGCATATCCATCAGGGCTTTACATGCCAAGTCATTTACATCTACATGGACCAACACCATTTCGTAGTTATATTTTCCAGGTAAGAGGGCCTTAAGTGCCCTTGAGATATCTGAGATCCTGTTACCTGAAAGACAACTCACTGTCACCCTGTCTTTGTCCAGCCTAGTGAGGGGAGAATCAGTGTACATGACTACAGAACCACCAATCACTAAAACTGTTTCTGTTTGTAGAGTGATTCAGTGTACTGGATTTGAGATGATTTACATCTTGGTTACTGTTTTCTGGATTTGTGCTAGAAGGTGATGTGAAATTTGATTTTTGCTGAGACCGTGTCTTTGTGGATCTAGGAGGTTTCGGCAAGTACTTTTGTACAGCCTTAGAGTAAGACATTTTTGTGTGAATTTGTGCATATTGTCAGTGATATTTGTGCTGCTCATAGTCTATGCTCTTTTATGAGCTTGATTCCATGATTTCAATTAAAAAACTCACCAGTCTGAAAAACAAAATCTGCTGTACTAAGCAAAAGTTAAATCTAAATGTGTAAATGTTAAAGCTAAATGTGTAGCACTTCATAGCAAATGAGCTCAGGTGTATGCAAACAGGCAATTTATATCAACACAGGGAAGCTAATAAAGTTGTAAAAATTCAATCAAGCAACACTGGCCAATAATCAAAAGACATTCTTCAAGGTTCTACACCAATCAGAGGCATTGAAATGGCTAGGCTCTTTTTCTACTCTTACTAGAGTTACACCAGCTGCAGATCTCAACTAGATTACTAAAAATCACCAAAAAGTTCACAGTTGTTACAGTAAACTCAGTGAAAACATATAATGTACTTGTAAGTTTCATGTGTTCTATATTTTGTGATAATATTATAATGATATGCAGATACATTTTCTAATATAGTTAAAATACTTTATCAGATACATTACCCAGTATTCTCAATACTTCCATGCCATCAGGGAAGACATTTAGAGCCAAAAGTGCACAAAATATAATCAAAACTGGGGTGAGCAGAAGTACATGATTATCATATGCTAATGAAAAAGAACAGGGCCTGTATGCTATACTCAGTAGTATTAAAAGTCATTCTTCTCTGACCAAAGGGGTAGGCTATTCAGTATTAAGTAATTCATACTTTGCCATTGTCAATTTATGAATTTCCCCCATTATTACTATTTATCTCTTTTTTTGTTAACCTGCTACTCATATTGAGCCTCTTGAAGTGAATTTCCATATTCTATATTCAACAGACACTAAATTTACAGAATCCAAGCATACTGTAAGATGGATGCATTTTAAAAATAATGTAAAATAATATACACAACTTCAAACAGTAATTGGTAAACTATGTTAAGTCAATAATTAGAAACACTTAGCATATATCAATGATTTCAACAGTTCCGGTGCATCAAATAAAATAGATTTAGAGTTACAAAACATCTTAACATGATGCCCAGCGATGCAGCACCTAGTATTAATGCCTCAAAAGGTTTGTTTCCCAGTGTGGTTCCCAGCTGAGGCAGCTTCTGTTTGCTGGCTCCTCATTAGCCTTCTATTCCGAGTAAGTTTTCAGAAGGCATTATGATTTCTTGCTATATCCTAAAACATACTGTTAATTTGAAATGGCAGTTCTCCTAATTGCCCATGAGTGCAGCTACAGAATGTGTGCAAGTACTACCGTGCATCTGGTAATGGACTAGAGTTTTGTCCAGGACTTCTCCATACCTTATACCTGCTGTCTGCTGACTAATGTTCCTTTTGCCCTGTGACTCTGATCAGGATAAAACAGGTATCAGAAAATGAATGAATGAAGAAAACAACTGTAAAAGTAAGTTAGTTTGTTGTTGAATACTTCAAGAGAATATACATCTAGAACATGTTAAGGAGCATATTTAGTAGTCAACCTAGATAATATAACTGTTGGTTCACTGGGCACCATTAAGAAGACATTCAAGACATTTGGTAATCTTTACAGGGCTTGATTGCTATATAAATCAGAGGATTATAGGACCATTACTATTTATTTACATATTGGGTAAATGTATTTCAACCAAATATTGATACACAATGCAAGCCATCCTTGGTTAGTGAACCTGTGTGTAAAGTTAAAAACTGATGTTTCAAATATGTTTAACACAGGATACATCTAAGTTATGGTCAAACTGGCCATATTTTAACAAACCATTCAACAATTTTGTGCATGCTCTAAAGTTAAGAGACTAGGTACACTGTATTAATGTGTCAATAATGGAGACTGCATCTGATGAAACAGACTATTTTCCCAACATCACCATTGTCAGCACTAGAATTCTACATTCTATACTAATGTTTTCTCTTAAAGCATAAATCTTATCATAGGTCTCAGGAATATGTAGATTTCTCACTTTGATTCCTCTTTAGAACAATCCTTTTAAAGAAAACTGCTTTAGACAGTTTATAAACAGCTGCCATAGTCAGATAACCCATAATAATGAGGTAGCACATTTAAAAATAGTCACTCAGAAAATGGAGAGGAAGAACAGAAGCACTAAAATATTAGTATATTTCCAAAACTAAATAAACTTTGTAAAAAAATTGTCTTAAGACTGAAAAGAAAGAACTTGATATTTCAATCCAATAAGCCAAGACAGGATACATGACATTTTAAATATGTGCACATATTTTATGTGGTAATAGGACAGCTAATGAAGGGCATGTTTTGAAAGGCATTTCATTATGAACATTTTGCATGATTCTGTTTGGTTAAATGACTGAAGTTCAGAAAAATGATTTTCTGCAACATGTGCTGAAGTCAGTGAATTTAGTAGAGGAGCTAGCATCTGAGTTAGGGAAAGATTTCAGTTTTAAATTTACAGTTGGGTGAGGGTTAAAATTAAGATATAGGATTAGGGATAGTTTTATGTTAGTGATAGCATCATATATATATATATATATATATATATATATATATATCTGCAGTTTACATGGTCCCACACTCATTTGGTCAACAAAGAGAACTGTAATGACATTTATGCAAATGTCAGTTTGTGCAAAATGGATGATCGAGTGACTTCTGAGTTTGTCTACAACTGGAAGTGGCATGTTCACAGATATGGGAGTTTGTGTGGGAATGTGACTGTATGTTAGTGTTATTAGAGTAGAGGTTTGGTAATGAAATAGATTTAGTTCATGTGCAAGTGTATGTGGGTTATGTTTAACGTAAGGGTCAAGTAAGAGGATAGATTTAGTGTTTTGCTTTTAGGGGAAGTTCAGTCTGTTTTGTGCAGTGGTAGTGTTACAGAAAATGTTCTTTCCAGGTATGGTGCATGATTAGCAGGGACAGTGTCAGGGTTAGCTTGCACTCCTAAGAAGGATGCGTGTCTGATGCCAATGTGCTATCAGGTATTGTCTAATGCTTTCTAATTAGTTCAGTATAATGATGTTGACTGTGATTGCTCATAAGAATAGAGCCCAAACCAGATCTGACTGTCAGACAGGCAACTGGAATGGGAATAGTGGCCCCAGCACCATAAGAACCAGGCAGATGATGAAGGGATTGTGATTGCTTTGCATCTTTCTGGGGGAGGAATGGTTTGGGGGGCTTTGAGACCACAAGAGGTAGTTCTATTTCTAAATTGAAGAATGGGGAAACATCACTGGTGCTTGAAGAAAGGAGAGCAGTATAGCTTCTGGCAATGTCCCTTACTGACATGACTGATGACCCTTGTAAATATCCCATTGCATAACCCCTTCACTCATATAAAGTGAGCATGCATATGGGTCATAATGCTTCAGGTAAAAACATGAATCAGCCCTGATAGCTGCCTAAATGATAGCCACTCATGGCTGATCCTCACCCTGGTGATGAGGAATAAATAAGGTAATTAGCTGGGAGGCAGTGAGGATCAGGAGACAGCAAGGGCAAAATCTGTAAATAGAATTATTTCATATAACACAAAACCTTTGCCCTGCCATACTCAAGAACTAAAATGCTTCTCTACAAAAAGCAGTTTATGAATGATACCATTTGTTCCTCTATGTGTTGAAATTGTCCACCACTTACAGTAGAATAAAAATATTAAAGTTCTGACATGGCTGTTTAAGCATGAACCAGTCTCTCTTGTCAGTATAATGAAAAGCTTGTGCAAAATGGCTACAAATTGCTGTTTATTTGACAGAGGTTATCAGAAAAGTTTCTTTGTGACAAAACATTTAGGCATTCATGACAAAATTTGTCAAAAGACTAAAAAGATAATGGGAATAAAAGTTGACAAGATACAAGGAATAGTGATGGACAGAGAAAATAAACATCCTGTCCTCGAAAAAAAAAGTTGGAGCATAAATGAGACTTGGATCTACGAAGATTACAGTGTTTCACTGGAGAAAATGGCTGCTGAAATTCAAACAGCAGTAATATAAATGCTTTTATTGAGTCAAGGTGTTCAAAAGAGTCAGTGAAGACAACAAGATATTGCATGATCATTCAGACACCTTTTTGCAGTGAGAGACAAATGTGTTGAAAGAGAAGTAATTACTTTGGATGCAAAATCAGAAATGCTTGCAGATAAACAAATTGATCAAGAAGTCAGGACTTGGAGAAAGATTGTCCATTTAGCTGGAACCCCAGAGAAAGAAGAAGGGACAAACACTGTTATATTTTCAAAGGAAAAGTTAGTGATATGGATTGGCTTGTAGACAAATCACTATAAGATTGAGAGAGCAGTCTGGGTACTCTTACCAAGATCAGTATTGGCAGCTAGTCAACCTCATTTATAGTTCGCTGACATCTGAAACTTTTAATAAAGCAATACATTATTCTCTTGCTCTGAAACTCTGGCAGAATACAGAAATATAGCAAAAAGGATTCTGTTTTGAAAATGACTTTATAGTTTAGACATATTGAAAGCAAGCTCCATTTTTGGCAACAATGCATGAATGTTACCAAAGCAACCTGAAATTCAAGATTAACAACCAAAAACAAAACTGCAGTCAACTGAGGTAACAGATAAACTATAACTACCACATCCTCAGAAACAAATCATGGAAAAGAACCCCCAAGATTAGTATAAACTTAATTCCTTTATTTTTTTAAGCAAGAAATATCTTTATTAAATTATCACTTATGACATAGGCAAGCATACATTTTTGCAAATGAAAACAAACCATATTGACATATTCTTAGATACAAGCATTATACATCACAAATCATATTGACATGATTTTAGTTGCAAACATTATACAACACTTACAATCTACCCAATCACTGTCAGTGAAACATTACATAGCTCTTTCAAAACCTGCCTTCTTTTAAAATCCATTCCTCCCCTGTATGTATTGTTCCAAATATTTCCATGTCTTTCCTATGTAATTTGTTCCTACCCTTTTCTAAGATCCTAATTCCAGTTGTTTTATTTATGTTACTATATTTACTACTTCTAGGACAGTTAGTTTAGGCTTTGATATTCATTTCTTAGTAATTGCTTTTTTGGCAGCCACCATAATTAACCTCAACAAGGCTTTATTATGTCTAGGCAATTCTGATTCTCTGTCGTAGCTCAAAAAATCATTTTTCTAGATATTCCAATTTGCTCACCCAGTAGCTCTGATAGACTAGTTTGCAGGAAACTTTAAAGTCTGCCAACTCATTAAATTCCCATAAAATATGTTCACAATCTTTCCTCCCACCACACTTCCAGCATTTCCTGTCTACCTGTGTAAAAATTCTCTGGAGTCTACTTGGGGTATAAAAATACCTATGTAAACAATTCCAAGAAAAAATCCTAAATCTTCCAGATTTTGTTGCATATTTGGGAGACATACATATATCCCCCATTGTTTCTCATCCAATCTCTCTTTCCAATCCTTTCGAACTTCCTCTGATTGATTGTTATAGTTATCATGCAATATTTTATATGCTCTACTAATTATTTATTTTTTAACAGCAGCTTCTGTTGTAGATTCTACTAAAAACTTTACCAGTGCTGGTCTTTCATGTAGGAACCCCCTATTTATTTCTCTTTGCCTATACTGTGATATCAACCCTTGATAAGGAAAGTAATCTCTAACCTGCAGTCCAAATAAATTTGTGATGTATTCCCATTCTATTATATTTCCCTCTTTATGTATTTGCTCCCAATACCTTGGTTCCTTTGACAGTTTTCTCCAATAAATTCCAGCCTCCTCCTGTCTATTGTCTGTATTTCTAAATGCAGTCATCCCTATTGGCAGAATCTCCTTTCTCCATACTTTCTGCTACTTTATGAATATAATATACTGCATGATTATTGTTATTATCCTTAAAGATCTGCATCCAAAATCCCAGTCTCTCCTTGTTTCTTGAGCCCCCCCCATTTCATCATTATTCCTTTCCACTTTGAATTATAGGTTTCTACTTGTGCTATGTATAGGAGCCTTAACTATGCAGCTCTAAAATACCCCTTCAGATCAGGTAATCCCAATCCACCTTGCTGTATTAGAAGAATCAGCTTATCCCACTTGAGTCTTTCCATCTTCTCCTCCCAGATAAAATCTTTCAGCTCTTTATTCATTGCTATCCACGACTTCTACCCTGGTTGATAAAAATATGCCTGACGTGTATATAACACTAAGAGGACTAGAAACATTTTAAATGCTTGTATCTTACTATCCATATCCCTATAACAGAGCCTCCAGTTTCCCAGTTGTTTGTATTACCTTTCGTTTAGTCTCTTCCCACTTATCCTTAGCTGCCACACTGGAATCATTTTTAATCCATACTCCTAAGTAGTTCATTTTATCATGTCCCCATAAATAAGGATAGTGATGAACCAATTGCCCTTGTTTTAGCTTCATTCATTTTGTATCCCTAAATGATTTGAAACTGTCACAAAATGTTCCACAACACTGAAATGTCTTTTTCTGGTTTTGTCAGGTATAAAATAATATCATATGCAAATAGAACTAGCTTTTCTTGACTACCATACTAATTATATCCTTGAATTTCTGACTCCCTTATTTTCTTTGCCAGTGGTTCTAAATATAATGCAAATAACAAAGGGGAAGAGGAGACCCTTGCCTGGTTCTTCTGCTCAAGCAAAAATTGCTCCCATTATCCTACTCAGAAAATCCCAGCTTTACTCTGTCAAGTGCTTTCTCTGCATCAAGACCCACCTATAAGAGTGGTGTTTTCTTACTCTGTTTCAGTCTGGATCATCACTGCTCTCTTAATGTTGTCAAATTTTTGCCTTCCCTCCACAAAACCACATCAGTCCATATCTATCAATTTTGACATCACCCTTGCCTTTCTTTTAGTTATTATATACATAAACACTTTGTAATCATGGTTTAGAATCAAAAGAGGTCCATATGGAACTGGATCTGATAGGTCTTTACTATCTTTAGGCATTGTAGACCAGATTGACAGACTGGACATGAGTGGCAGATTGTTGTAGTTCAATCCCTGTCATGCACTGAATTGTTTCTGAGCTTCTGTGCTGTTTTCATGGTTTGCCCATGACGTACACTATATCTGAAATCAGAATTTTTTTTAAACGTACTTGTTATAAGAATTATTTAGCCCTTGAACAAAAGATCATTGGCTCCCTTTGTGCTAGATTAAGGTCACATTTTCTAGGCACTCAGGCCAAGAGCAGTGCTGCAGCTGTAAATGATCCCATTTTTCTGGCAAATTTGACAAATTGAATGTAATGCCTGAGACAGTGGTTAGGCAGATCAGGAATACCCAAATATACAGTGATATTCTCTTGGGAATGCCTAGCTAATGTTTTTCTTTGCTGAATGATTACAGCTTATACCACCAGAACAGCTTCTCTCATTTTTCCTGGGGAAGTCATGAATGCAGATTTTGAATGCAACATGTTGAAGGCCTTAATCAATGAGGCAGCACAACAGGCAAACCTAATGAGCTGCTTCCAAAAGATGGTTCCCACTTATTTATGGTAATAATACTAGGACCCTATTGTGGACACAAGTGGTGTAGGAAGCTACCTTGTTAATGATAAGTTTTATTTTGAAACATAAAATTCATGAAAGCTGTAGATAAATTATTTAGATGATTACTAGACATCTGCGGTGGTGCAGCAGTAGCATTGTTGCCTCACAGCAAAAGATTCTCCCATTCGAATCCAGGCTGGAGTGCGGGGAGTGCCTTCTGTGTGGAGTCTGCATGTCCTCCTTGTGGTTGGGTGGGCATTCGAAAGACATGTGTAAATAAGCAACCTTCATTAAAGGTTGAACATCAAGCTGGCACCTCGGTGTTCATGAAAAATCTACTACCAATCATTAGCGGACCGGAGTTCCGCTGTGGCGACCCCTAACCGGGAAAAGCCGAAAGACAAACAACAACTAGTTGCTTGCGGTGGAATCGTCCATATAAATAATCGTAGACTGTAAGCTGAATAGTCACTATCTGTAGCCATGCTACTTATCTAAAATTCTGTGCTTCACAGATGCTTCCAAATAATAACATAAAATGCCAAATTTGCTGGCAGATGAGGTCTGTTTGGCTTATTGCGTTTGGTAATTGCAATATCTCATTTGACCTCATCAAAAAGAGAGCATAAATGGTATAGACAAACTGAGACTATCTGTCTGTCAGGGAGGCTGTTTGTGGCACTAGTATTTTAGCCATACAAAGTCAACAGGTAATGTCACAAACATAGCCATCTTTTCTTTTAGTACAATAAATTTTCTGAGAGCAAGTCTCTACACATTATGAAGTTTGCCTTGTGTATCAGCCATGCATGTGTTAATTGTGGCTTGTTGTTCATTTGCGGTTGCGCTAGTTTTGGAAAAGCATTAATTCCATTATTATCGAGAGTTACATATCTGCTCAAATTGTCACACCTTCTATAGGTATCACAGACTGTAGTTCTCAAGATCATCTGTTGATATACCACACCTGTTTGCAGTACATATCCATGACATTCTTCCAAGTAAAACAGGGTTATGTTTAACATGTGAACCTATAAGACATACTTTACATCATGTACTTTGCAATATCCATGGTACGGTACCTCTACTGCAGTCTACACTTACTCCCACATAAAGTTGAAAAATGAGAGCAATTCATTTTGCTTGTCTGCAGTCAAACATGGTGTTTCTCTTCAGATGATGACAGTAGGTTACATGATATTTACTTTGTTTGACAAGGTACACTGAATGCCATTTATGAAGCTGTGGTAACTGGTTGACTGACTTTCAGGTATTCTTCAAGCAGCCCTTCAAGTAAATGAGACACATTTGGGTGCAAAGTGTCCATTGTATATTTTTTACTAGAATGTGAACAGTTCTTCATTCACATTCCTGCACCTCAATGGAAAATTACTGCTCACCAAACATAGAGATGATGAAACCACTTCTGACAGATAACTTCAAAGGTAAACATTTTCCCTGGTTAATGAAAACAGCAAACAGCAGCTGGAAGATTAGATTTACTGTAGTCACTATCTAATGAATGCAAAAAGAACAAATAATGCCTAGCTACATATGCATGTATCTGTCTGTCTGTCTATGTTACACATCTCTGTCTCTCATACACATGCACACACATGTGCATGCACATGTAAACACACACACGTGCGCGTGGGCACACACACACACACACACACACACACACACACACACACACATATATATATATATATATATATATATATATATATATATATATATATATTATAGATATAGACAGATGCAGAAACATACATGCTTAAATATTAGGAATATATATCTACACACAGGTATGTGCATGCACACGTTCACACACATAGGCATACAGAAACACAGACATACATATATCAATAGATATGCAGATGGTTTCCTTACAAATGGTTTTAGATGTGCATAAACTGAATGATTTAATCTTATAGATTCTATCCCCAATGTTGAATGGTCTGATCAATTTTTAGGTATGAAATTCTTGCTAGTATAGTTTTTATCTCCATGCCAGCAACAATTCCAAGTGTCAGTTTTTTTTCTTTTTTTCTCGACGGTTGTGCAGTGATGATATTAATATTTTGTTAGTATGCATTAGTAGTGGGATAGAAGACAAAACCCTCCCCCAAAACGAGGAAGACAAATGCTTTTTCATTTTTTTCATTGAAGTAAAACTCAACCAGTTTGTTTCCTATGGTTGAAGCTTCATTGAATTGGGACTTGGTAACATAAAGGAAGACAGATAGCGACACAGGCCTAGTCTGTAACTAAAAACTCACATCAGTCATGAATGAAACCACTCTTTGAACACATATTTTAGACCCAAGTAAACAGCTGTATCCCATCTGACTACAAGTTAGTATGTGCAATTATAACTGTGAGGAAACAAGTCAGTTTTTTCTATTGCTTCTGTCCTTCCCTGCACTACATGACAGATGAGGATCAAGAACAAATGAATTTGTCCAGGGACATCTTTAGTGAAGGTTAGAGTGAGTTAAATGGGGGGTTGGGGTTCGTAAATTTGTTAAGGAAGGGAGTTATAATTAAGGAGAACAGATAGGTTTGAACAGACCTTTGGAAGGGCTGGATCAATTTGTTAAGGGGACTTTAGAGGAAGTGAGATAGATGTAGGATGGGACTTAATTATTTTTATAGGACTATAACTTGGAAGAGGAATCACATTTTGGTGTGAATTTGCAACCCACCCTCCTTCCCCATTTTTTTTTTGTTTCATTTGTTTGGTATGGTTATGAGGTGGGTATTGGATGGAGAATAGGGGCAGACATATCCATCTTCTATTCCCCCTCTTGGTGTTAGCTGTTGAGGCACTGAGTTTTGGGGATGAAAGTTAGTGATAGGACACTGCTTGATTGATAAGAATAAGTGAGCAGAGATGTGGACGCTGGTTATTCAGACAGGGTGAGCTGGTATGCTGCCCTGATGTATAATATAAAGGTTTTCATGTTGTGGCTACAAGGTCATTCCTGTTGAATAATGTAATAAAGTTATGTGTGAAATTAATAAAGGTCATCAAATGTCATTTGGTGCCCTTGTGTATTATTCAAGAGGACTGGGACAATAATCATTATTACAATGCAGTAATGACAGCTATGACACAAGTACCTCTGGTGTTCTATGTAGATTTAGTAGTGACACAACAAAACAGATGTAAGTTGCACAAGTCTTTCTTATTAATAGTTTCTCCAATTTACAGGCAAACTACCTTGTATCAATACAACTATTGCTAACAAAACTTCCATCAGTTAAGCACAATGATATCATTTTAATTTCTTAATCATTCTGATCGTAAAATGAAGTATTAAAATAAGCCAAACTTATAAACTAAATATTTAGGATTCATATATGGTCTTTGTGCTTCTTAGATTTGTACTGAGAAGAAATGCCTGATTTATGTATTAACACATATTTTATTTAACTTACAGAATTAAACTGATGGAGCTTAGTGATTTAATTCTCAAAGTGCCATAAAACCAAAACTATGAAACTGCTGCATTGTTACCATCATAATCCTATTTTTTTTCTTTCTGCAGTCTTTAAAAATATATATTTTTCTTCTAGTCTAACAAGGGAAACATTCCTATGTAATATTTTGCATTATTTCATGTGCCTTGGCTCTTCCAAAATAAATGCGTGTATGTGTAAGTTTTCAAATTCCTGGAAGCATCCCTTTCACAATAATAAGTTAATCTTCAAATATTAAGGCACACTGAAGTAGCATTCCTAAAACAGCTGTTGTGCTGATTACTGATTAGGTTTGGTAACTGTTCATTTACATGTTGTTTTGTAACAATAAAAGTACTACACACTAAGGATACTTATTTATATACATTGAATGGACAGTGATACAATATGTGTCCATGAAAATATGTTTTCTTAACAAGATTTTCTTAATATTAAACTAAAAATACTGGGGCTTGAATGTTTGATTCATTGCAGAGATGCCCTCTCAGTTAGAAACCTAATAAATTTGCTTGACAGTTTGAATGTCCACACCAGTCTAATAGATCACTTTGTCAACTCTGTCAGAACTCACTTTGCACTGCTGTTCTTTTATAAAATATTGCTATTTGGACAGAGAGCCTAAGTTCAGCTAAAAACCTGATGACAAACACACAAAGATAACAGCATGAAAATATGAAGAATTGTTTTAATAATACTTTCTTCAGCCCATACAGAATGTAAAATGGATTACGGGGTAACCTTAAAGAAAAGGTGATTTTGTGTGTGTGTGTGTGTGTGTGTGTGTGTGTGTGTGTGATCATGACTGACAACCTAAATGTAACCTGTGTTTGTATGTCATCATGCTAGATAACCTAAATATGACCTGTGACAGTGGCTTAATTTAAAGAACTGTGTTTCTGATAGCAAGTAGTATGCATGGCTAACAGAAATATAACCACCTTTACCTAGTTTTTTAACTACATCAGATTTCCAAACACTTTCCTGAGCAGAGCCAGCATTTGACTGTGTGCTGTTAAGTCTTTTAAAAATGTATTGTAGGAGTGGTGTCAAACACAGGTGTATAACTGTTGATACTAGAGAATTACTGAATAATGATCCATCTGTAAACAAAAATTCAAAAATTGAAATTCACTTTTTTCTGCTTTGGAAGAGGTTATTTGGGTCAGAATTTTTATTTAATTTTATATCACTGTTGCCCATTTTAACTTGGAAATACATATTGAGGAAGTGCATGAGGCATTGATCATTACATATATGATGGGCTATCTCTTCTTATAAAAAATATGGATTAGTATTTTTTTTCAGGGATTTTGTGCTGATTTCTCACTAAGCTGTGATGTCTCAAACTTTCATTCAGTAAGCTGCAATTTGTACTGTAGCCATATATGCAATAACCATATTTAGTTTCCTAAAGTAAGTATCCTCTCTTTCCTTCATCAAAAATGTAGATTCATCCAAAACCATTTCATATTTCTGCACTGTAAAAAATTAGGCCTTCTATAAAAAATAATCTAAGATGATACAAATTCAATAAGCTATAATTCCTTAATACTACATACATGGCCTTTCAAATACAGTTGCATTTTTGAATAAATAACCATTGCTTGTACTAGTGATTATAATTTTATTGTTTTTTGCAGTGGAAAATCTGGGTTTGTTCCATGAATTTTGATGTCAGGCAAGCCAGTCATCTGCTTGTCAAAAATAAATGCAAATAAAACACAACTCAATCTTTAACAAACTCATGAAGGCACACACATACCTTTCAATACCCTTGTACCAGACATGCACAGAAAACATACCAAGCATATTTTCACACACACACACTCACACACACACACACACACACACACACACACACACACACACACACACACACACACACACACACCTTCAGTCTTTCACTGACATAAGCAAACTCTTCCATGTACTGCACACTTTAGATTTGCTCAAACCCTCAATGCACAACAACAATTTTGATCAGTTACTCTGCATAGCTGCAGAATACTCACAAAATTGCCCACACAAGAAAATGTCCACACAACCTCCTTGTCATGTTATATAAACTGAAGAAAACTACACAATGTGCACAGGAATAAAACATTTGTAGGTGGCATTCTGTCCCATGTAATGGACTTTGTGGGTAACTTTGGGGATATTAGCCACAGCAGAGGTCACTTTGAAAAAGTAAATAGCATGTACAGAGCAGTTTATGCTTAGTAATGATCTGCCTATAAATATTTTTAATTGAAAGATAATGATTTGTGATGAAAATTAATAAAAAGTGCTATGTAGAAATGCAAAGACAAATAATAGAAAAATTTGCAAGTCAAAGTTATCTGGGTCTGATATTTTCTGGTTTTAGAAAATGGAAGAAGCATGTCAACTTTCTAAAATAGGAGGCCATGCATTCATAGTCATCTGCTAGACCCCATGTATGCACATTGTTGACAAATGTACACATTTAACAAGTATAGGGATAACAACAAATATATATCATTTGACCACTAGGCCCCAACAAGCAGGCAGCTAACAAAGTTGTCAGTGGTTTAGTGGACTACATCAGGACATGCTCCCACTGTTACTTTCTGTTCATCAGGAAATATAATTAGCTTGATCACTGATGGATTATGGTGCATGTGTTTTATTGTCCTGGTTAGTGTCTGCTCAGGAAAGAGGTATTATGCTAGTATATTTGTTCTGGATTGTGAGTATGGTTACTCATGATAAACACTTTGTAATAAATGTTCCTCCTAAATGCATAAACAGAGGATGATATTGTTTTTGAAATAGAGTTCATCCTACATTTTCATATCAAAGTCAGTAGATTAAGGCTGTATTATCATTATTGTGTGCAGATTTTGACCAAGTGTCTCTTTTTTGCAATTTACCCGATACAAAAGTACCACAACTGCTGAGCTACTCATAGATAAAAAAACAAACAAGACAGCTACTTCCAAGCATTGAAAACAATGAATAATGGGCAAAACATGACTGGTTAACTGAGTCTGGCAAGTGGTGGGTTTACTCTAGAGTTTCACATAGGAGAACTGTCAGGTTAAGTGACTTGTTCACTGTCACACAGTTTGAAATTAGAAATTGAGGGAATTAAACCCAAGACCACATGCTACAACTTGTCAAAAGCTAAGAGCTAAATTGCAAGATATGAGAGTGTATGTCTAAACTAAGCCAGCAGAGGGTAAGCCACCATTAGCCACATCCAGGTATATTTAAGCATAATTTATTGTCATTATACAATTAAATTATTGAAATATGTTTTACCTTTTTAAATGTCATTGTGTATCTGAGTTTTATGTAAGTCAATGTAAACGGTCAATAAGCATTCATGTGCAAGCATTTATATTTGAATATGGACTTGAGGATATTTGTTAAGTTATTTCAGGGTTAGAAAAGTCAATGTTGCAATGTTCTTATGTAGAGGCACCACAGCCTCTAAAACTCACATGGAGGCAATTGGTTAGAGAATACATTGAAGATATGGGAAGAGTGTAATATATAACAGCCATTTTTTGTTGTTTTACCTTGAACGCTTCAATAATCGCAGCTATGTTATAATAATTGAATGAGTATACCAAAGTTAGCCAATCTAGCAATAAAAGAATTGTGCATTTAAATTATTAAAGACTTGTTCAATTTTAATAAAATGAGCATGATTTCTGGTGTTTCTAAATACTAACTGAATGCCTTAGTCAAATAGGTACTGCTCACTTTGTCATTATGACTTTTAAATACAGTTAGAAGAGCACCCTAAAATTTTTGTAATATGCTGTGATTTGCTTTGCAAGTTACTTTTCATGAATTCTAGTTGTTTCATATCAGTTAAAAGCAATGAAAAAGATGGTTTATATTCCATGCATTACAGAATGTCTATAGAGAGGAGTGAGAATGCTAACCTGCCTTATGTAAACTGCTGTTAAAATTTATCCTCATTGTGTAATAACAGTTCCTAACTGTGGATTGTGCATTACCCTGAAAGTTATACTTTTCACCAACTGTAGTGCCTGCATGTTGAAAATAATGAACTGACAGAAGTATTTACCTAGCAGTAGCAAATGGGTATTCTTTGCTATTAACAGGAACGGGAATAATAATGCATTCTTTGGTATTCAACCTAATTTGATGCTTAACAGACCATAGCTCTGAAAAAAAACGACAGTCCTACCTTAATTTCGTTACTGAACTTTGAACACCAGAATCTGTTATTGACACTAAATGATGATATAAAGACATTAAACAAAAGTATCCTCTGTAAAGACCCATGAGGAATACTGTAGAAAATGAATCACGGTGATAAAATATTGTTTTAACTGTAAATTACTTGCTATACTCTATGACATATACCATAAAGAAGCATACAAATTAACAAGAAAGGTTTTTAACCATGTTAAGTTCACTAAAGGGCATGGTAATAACTGCCTTGAATAAATCAATGTAAATATGTTCCATACTTTATTAGCTAACCAATGGCAATGCATCAATAACATTACCAAAGAAATGTATAATATTTGTGAAGCATAGTCTATTACTCTTGTGTTTGTGCCAGTAAAGATCACAAATTTCAAATGTGAAGTGAGTTACATGCTTAAATGAAGTTCTTTTGAAGTACTTCCCTTTGATAGTAGTGAGATTAAAGGACCAAAACTTACAGGATGTGTGTATGTCCAAAGACCCCTGATAAGAAAACACACCAAAAATGCCATTGTGACCATTTTATTATTTAAAACCAGTTAGTACATTACAAAATAAGTGTGGGTGTACACATTCAGAATTACATAAAAAAAAAACGGAATAACATTTATGCTAGCAGTGTGATAAATGTGTACCTTCTAACCCCATCACAAGCAGCATTAAATCCCACCATTTAATCTCAACATACAACATATCTCTGAAACAGTATACCACTGGTCACTTCTGAATGACCAGCCATCAGAGAATCGGGAGGAAAGAGAAGAGTGGTTAAAACGGAGCCCTTCTTACTTCTTCCTATTAATAAATAAAATAGCCCACTAAGCTACAACCCATTTCTATTCCCAATAAACAAGGGAAGGTTGGGATGGTTGCATCAAACAACTCCTAAAGAGGGTTAGCTAAACCCAACCTAAACTTATAGACCTTTACCATCCCCCAATGCTTTTGTCTCCTCCTGCCCTAATCTTTCTTTAATTTCCTCTTAAATGTAACCCTACCAACCCCAACTTAGTCTTTCTCACACTTTGTACAACCTGTCCAGATACTCAACACCTCCTCACTCCCCATCACTCTGCTGTTAAATCAGTCTTTAAGCAAAGTATGTTTGTCCAAAGATCCCTGCTAACAAAACACATCTAAAATGCCATTGAAATCATTTTATTATTTTAAACCAGTTAATACATTACAGCGTAAACATGGGCATACATATTCATCAGAATTACAATCAATAACAACATAACATTTGTGTTGGCAGTGTAGAAATCACTCACCTTCAATCCCCCCAGTACAAGCAGTGTTAAATCCCACTACTCACTCTAAACACATCACATGTTTCTGGAGCACTGTACCACAGCACATTTCTGAATGAGCAACTATCAAAGAAGGGTGGGGGGAACAAAAGAGGAGTTCAAATGAGCCTCTCTTACCTGCCAACCAGCTTGTCATATCACGCTCTTCCCCAGTTTCCTTCACTGATCTTTAACCAGATCTCTGAAAAATAGCAAAAATGCACGTTGAACAAGTCCTAACTTGTATCACTCAAGTGAACACCATCCATTTAGCTAAACCCACCCTAAACCTATAGACTTTCACCACTCCCCCAACACATATGCCACCTTCTGTCCTAACTTTTCTTCAGTTTCCTCTTAAATTTAATCCTTCCAATCCTGTCAGTCTTTCTCACTCCATAGCCATAAACATATATCCCCATGCCACCACACCAACCTAGGTTTAATCTCAGAACACACAATCATGATTTGTGGAAATCTTTGCTTCAGTTCTAACAAATTGCTAACAATCCTGCTTAACAATGCTCTTTTAGGCAACAAATCCAAACTGCTACCCCTAAATGAATAACCTACATGTGGGGTAAACCTAACACTGCCTGTATCTTATCAGACTTCCTAAATTCACCCCTGGTTTGGTGCCTATGACAGAGGCAGTCAGTAAATCCCATATATAAATCAAAATTGTGGGTCACATTTGGGTTACATGGCTAGGCTTATAAGGGCCATAGTGGTTGGTAGTCTATCACAGACCTATAAACCTATGAAACAATGAACTGAACAACTACTGCCACCTCAGACCTCAAAAATCATACCAAGACACCTTTGGTTTGTCCTGGTCCAAATCCAGCATGCATCCACCAGGTTGAATTAAAGTTGTATTTGCTGTCCACAAAACAAAAGAATGCCTCAACAAGACAATGTTTCCACCTGCAACATAAAAACAGTGGTGAAACAACTGACTAACACAACCATCTAATGTAACATAAATAAGTTTAGATGACCACCAAACCACGCTATATATCATCCCCATTGATTTCCCTCTTCAGCCAAATTATATATCCTTCCTATACTAAATGAACGAGCCAAAAATCTATCACCAACAATACCTATACTCGCCAATACACCGCTAATCATAAACGCAAACCATTGCCAAACAAAGAAACACCTCATCCAAAGCACCATTATGCACCATTATGCACTCTTTGCAACTGTCTAGCCCATGCTATGTGGCATAATAGCCATTCATTATTACAATGCAACACAACCTGTTGACCTTTCCCTACCTAATCTGTTTTCAAGCAACATGACCATATCATGATCAATGAGTCAATAATACAGGTATAAGTCCATTGCAATGTCCGCAATAATTCCCTAAACCTGATTGCTCCCATATGCCAGAACACCGCCAGTGTCATCAATACAGTACAACCTACCTGACTATAATCTAGTCTATACAGACCTTTCAACAACACTTGAAGTATTTGTTTATTGAATTGGAAATGAACGTCCAAACTTGGACCACTAACTCTCTCACATATTCTAACCATCCTACTTACAACCCATACTTTGGTAAAATCCCTTAATCCTGATACCATAGCAGCTGCACTAAGAATGGACACCCACACACATAGCAAGCAATGGCCAATCCCCCCTCCTGATTGTCAAAAGCTGAAAGGCCACCTCACTATCCAATTTTACCAACCAAGTATCTGGAAATTCCCTGATAAGGTACACTGTGTCATCCATGAAGGCAAACTGCACTTAAATGTTCTTACTGCTTTGCCAAGAATCCACAGATTCACAACATATCTCATCAACAAAACAACTCACTATTTCTTTTCTCCTACTGGCAAGTGCCTGACAAAAGGCAAAAGGCAAAATTGCAGCTACTGATGCATTATATGACTTCCATGTAGAGTGTGACCAAGATTTCTGAATCAGCCATTTCGCCACAGCCTTCCAAGATTCCACACCTCTTCTGGCAAAACCATTTGTTTCTATCTTGCATCTGGTGTTTTGGATCTTAATCCATGAAGCTGAAAATGAGAAAGACTAACATCTATCTCATTAAAATGTCCAGAAAGATGCCTGGCTGAAAAATTAAAGTTAGTTGACAAACTCTGTAAAATTAATTACAACAAAGCCAACAAAACCAAAATTAACTTTGTTGTTTTCCTTGACAAAACCTGAACAATTGCCTTAATATCAGAAAGAAATATCACTCTCCTATTCTGCAACATCTCCTTCCAGATCATTGATTCCACCCAAATTGCCAAGAGTTCTAAAAATGCCACTTTCTTTCTCCATTCAACCGGCCACTCTGCAGACTAACTCACTGCAAACCACTCACCATCAAAGTAAGCCATCATACCATGAGCTCCTGACACATCTGTAAATAAAAGAAACTCCACATTCATCAGCCAGACCTCATGCTGCTAAGACACATCATTAAAACTTGACAGCAACACCACTGATAACCTTAAATCTTCCATCACCACCTGATTACTCCTAAACCAATGGTGCTTACTCCTCCCTCTCCTCAACAAGTTAGCAACTGACCTACAAAAAGTCCTTCTTGGACCTATCACCCTGTGTAACTCCATCACATCCATAACTCTCATCTTCCCTTTCCTTCTGAACCACTTAACCTTCTCCTTCAGGTTATTTAATTTGTAAACTGATAAACAAAACAAATGCCTCTGTACATCCACAGTCAGCCCTCAAAAATTCAACACCTGACTCATGCCTTCAACCATGCCCTACACTAGGAGACACTCATCTCCTTGAATGCAGCCATTCCCAAATCATCCCCCTCCCTGCTTTCAGCAATCAATAAAAATCATCCAAATGCTGAATTGCCATTTGACTTGAAACCTTTCTCTGCCAAATCCCCTGTTGTGTCAAACTGAATTTTTCAAACATAGCACAAGCAACTGCATGCCTTATCAGTATTTGCTTATCAAAGTAATACTTCCCACTTACACATATGCCAGGCAATGTCCAGTCCAGCTCTCTAATTGGAAAAAGCTTAAAGGCTGCCTCAATATCCAATTTTACCAAGAAAGTATCCTAAAATTCCCTATGGTGCACCACATCATCCATGGAGGCATACTGCACTTGATCCAATCTTGAGAGGAAATCATTTACCAAATCCTCTTTGGGGTATGATAAATGATGAATCAGCCTGAATTCATCTGACTACATCTTCAGCTTTAAGACCAATGGAGAAATGCAATAGACATGGAAAGGAGACACTTCATAGGGCCGTAGAAAAATCCTGAATACCCTACTGCAGGCTAACTACTACCAGGCCTTACAAAGACTACTTGTCAGTTGGACATGGCTCACTAGTATTGCATCAAACCACATAAAAAGTGGCTTAACTACAAACAACCTGAACTTATAAACTTAATTCACCCAACACTTAACCTCACTTCCTGCCCCAACTTTTCAACTTTTCCTCAGATTTTTCTTTAATTTAAGACTTCCAACCCCAGCTCAGTCATTGACACTCTTTCTACAACCTATCCAACACTCAACACTCCCTACCCCCCAACCAGGTGTCTCTGGACAAATAAGTCTGCAAGCAAACTACATTTATCACCACCTTTATCAGCTGGTGTAACATCTTTTCTCCCAATTGGTGATAAATATGAAGCAGTAAAAGTGCACTAGAAAAAATAGTGCAAAACAGCATCTGTCTGATGAGAAACAAATGGAAGAATATAATCTTCTGGTTTTCAATCAAAATGTGGAAATGCAGTTCAATGAAAACAGCTTGATTGAACATGTGTTCTACCACCACCACCTGTAATGTCGAACTGGAAATATACGACTTCATACTAGTGAAAGTGAGCACACATTTGCTAATATGAAGTTGACTTTTTGAATTGAGATTCCGGTATAGTGAGGATCAGGAAATATTCCCTTTTCCTCATTGTAGTACGATCTCGGAGTTGGTATATATAATATGCTGGCAGTGGGGAGGGGTGCAGGGGGGTTTCCCCCTGCAAAGATTTTAACGGTAACACAGACTTTCGACATTGGAACATCCTGTGTTTGAATGTAGATTGCCGTGATTACCATTTCCAACATTTATGGTAATTCGATATTACCAAAGTCAGATAAAGAAGTCATTCATTTTGATGAAAACTGTTTTCAATTTCAATATTTTAATAGTAAATCTAAATTTTCTCATCCGAACTACATGAAGTCACAAGTTTCAGAATGATATCAAACAAATAATTACTATTAAAAAATGCATTTTTTGAGTGAACTGTTTTTCACCTTTTTTAGTGTTTTAACTTTCACCACAGTTTTTTCAGCTGTGAAGTGAGCATACATAGATAAATTGAGTGTGTATGCTTGTGTGGGGGGCGGGGGGAACTACCTTCATGGAGTGAAAAAATGGACCTGCCCTTCAAAAAACCAGCCCCTGGATTCATGAAGCTCGGCGCAAGGCCGGTGTAAGGCCTGCGCCGGCCGTGCTGCGTATAAATGGTGTAGTAGTGCCATATGCATATTAATGAAGGTGCACCGCTACCACATCCACGTGCATAGGACACGTGCGCGAGTGCATGGGGCATTACTAAGCTGCGCCCGGAGGTGCGTCAATGTCGGCTGGCGATGAGCAACCTAAACTGCTGAATATTATAGCCTGCCTGCAATAGTAATCGCACCTATCAGTGTCCGTGGATAATGAAACGTATGCAAAGCATGCAAGACATTTCCCGGCCACACAAAATGGAGAACCAAACAGAAATGCACGCAACACAATATGAGTTTCCGTCCGTGGAGCAAATGATATTTAAAATCGTGTGTCCGTAATGTACTGCACTGTCAGTAGTTAGACCCAGTGGAAGTGAAGCGCATCATGTCAGCGCGCCGCCAATACACACGTCTAGCCCCATGGGTATGGTCACCAGCAGTCCCACAGTGGTAGTGATAGTACACAGCTGGGCAGTTGTGGCTATATAACAACCGTAAAGAAACCTGACAGTCCAAATTGTATACCAAACACACACAAACATATGTACATTAAAATGTGCCATACACATGAACAGGAACATAACCGTCACATACACATAGGATGCCATATGCGGAACCGGGATATCCGAAAGCAGAACCCATGCATGCAAATGCAATACGCAACAACCCCTGTATAGCACATAACCTGCACCCATGTCCGAATGTCCACCAAATCCAGCTACCAGCCTTGCGCATCCGTACACCTACACATAGCGAGTATTCCCCATATGTAGTAGGAAGTTTCGTCCTAGGCAGTGTCAGGATTGCAAATATGTATACCACGTTTGTAAACATCCCATCACAGGTACGTAAATCCAAATGCCCGCGCGTTAATGTTTCGGCAAAATGTGTGTACATCCCGCGTGGGATAAGTAACCTGTTAAAACCTCAGAGTTGTTTACACGCCATGGTGTCCATTACTGTACACATCTGGACAAAACATGTATGTGTAGTCATGGTACTGTTCAGTTTCTACGCAGACATGCAAAACATACTACGCAGGATGGAACAGCTGTCCACCATGCAGGTCACCCCCACTAGGGTTGCCACCTGTTCAGATGGCCAAGGTGGGACATCCCTTGTAGAAATGTGAGAATTTGCAGGATAAAACATACCCCCGGCCAGTGCAAAGGACAGAATTACACGTGTATGCCAAGATAAAAGCTTATTCCATAGCATTTGAATAGCTTATGCTATCCCAAATAAGAGTTATGTGTACCAGATACAAAATACCCGTATCATGCAACTAGTAAAGAAAATAAGAAATATATTATTGTCTTAAAATCACAGGACATTTGCCATGTCTTAGGTGTCGTCGCAGGACACAACTGTCCAAAGTGGGACCTCCCCTCGCAAAGAGGAACAAGTGGTAACCCTACTCCCCACTGAATTATCAACAGTATATATTCAACTCAATCACATACCGACACCACCTCCCAACCTATTACAGCAACAAAACCTGGACAAAGCCTAAAAGGATGGGTGGACAAATAGGGACAAATGTAATTACTGCTCTCACAAACTTCGAAAGTTCACTGAATAATAGTATGTACATAAGCATGAAATGTTGTGAAGGATGTGGGGTAGTCCCCAGTATTACAGAGGTCCGTACATTTATACTGTAACAAACCATCACATATGTTGACTGTACTACTGCATACCTGTAGTCAATTCATAGTTAAGTCATGTGCAAAATAATAACCCTCGTAAGAATGAATACAGGAAATAGTCAAATGTGAATGGGAACACCACTCACCGTGGATTATGTATTGTAACCACTAGCCCACCCATATTATGTATTGCCAACATCATAAGCTGCTGACAGGTGCCCAAACACCTGTGTCTGTAAACACAGATAAAATGTTTAAAATGGACAAACCCTGTCCATGTGCTTTGTCTGACATTTGAACACGGTCAGGGCAGTTCCGTTCACCAGGCAGACAAGCCTAAACCCAGATCACCACATGAACACCCTGACAATTAAAGACTTGTATGTGTCAGGACTATAAGCCTTGGGGTTCTGAATATCCCTGCAGTGATTAAATATGCAGTTTGGGTCCAGAGCAGTAGGGAATAGGGAATGTGTAACATGTAGTACCGCATTTTTCACAGCAGGAGAATGGATGCCTGTGTCGTAAGTGAAGCGGTGAGGCATATGTTAATGTAGCTATGTACTATGGGTATGCATATAAATGAGTCAGAACACCAAACGTATAGTGGTTACAGCATCCGGCCAACGTGAATGCAGTCCCGGTTCAACTACGACTACAGCACATATAATGTTAAAGTGTAATGAATGCGTCTGTGCTGTACAGACATTTAAATATGTAAAGGTGAACGTGTGTTTCGTATATGTCCGTTAACCGGATTAGAGATATTTTACTGGTACTGTCACAAGTAATAAAGCCCACGTAAGCACAAAGACTTAGGGCAGGATTCACGAAGCCTCCATGTAAGAGTTATAACTCATACACGGAGGCTGCAGTAAAACGGAGTGATGTCAGCATGCTCTGCATATTCATGAGAGCATGCTGAATCACACCAAAGGCTAACACGGTCCGTGTAAGACAGTAGGGGACGTGTCTGTAGGCCGAGCCCTGTAAGAGGACACGCCCCCAGAAGAGTAAAAGTGCCCAAAGTAAACACCCACGCCCTTACAATCTGAAAGGGCAATGCCTATCTCACATACCCTTTTATAGCACTGACCTGAAATCACAGTGAGAACTGCAATCAGTACACAACTGGCTGTATGCAATTAGCAAATGCTGGCTTACAATTGGTGCAGAGGCCATCACATGGACCTATGCAGATACCTACAAAAGCATCCTGTACTAACACTCCACACATGCAATACATTCATTGCACTGTCTGGAAGCAGACAGAGGGAGAGAGAAAACTGAGAGAGAAAGAAAAAAAAAAAAAAAAACACCCTACACACTGTGACTCTGTGACTCTAAGCTGTCAGCAGTGACAGTAGCAGCAGGAATCAGAAGCAGTGGTAATGCAACCAGCTGCGACAAACACAGGTAATGCAAAGTAGCAGGTTAATAGTGGGCATACTGTGAACCCTCCAAATGTGTCATAGGGTTGTATCTATAGGTATGTCCATGTGATATGTTGTGTGTACGTAGTTCCACCAAAAGGGGATGACTATATATTACATGTCAATCAGTGTTAGGCCATGATCCTGGCAGCAGTTGTCTGTGCGTTGCCCTCAGCAATGGCTGTAGTGACTGCTTTGAAAGGTCAGCCAAGTTCAAAAGGCAGGATCAGCCCATCACAAAGGCACACTGGCTGGGAACAAGTGTCTGCAGGTACCCGATATCACTGCATATGCATCCCATACTGCATAATTCCATAGCTTAGCAGACCAGGCCAGTTATGCATATGATGTGGTAGTTCCCAGGGTCAGTCGAGGTGCCTCCTTAGTGGTGTGGGACCACTGTTGCTGTATGCCACTGTCCAGGTACATATCCTGTAGTACGGCCAAGATAAATTATCAGTGTTATATGCGGTTGTATGTCCTCTTGGAGTGCATGTAGCACACATCCAGGGATACCATTAGGTCACAGTGATGCTGTGTGTTCTGCTCTGCTGAGGGCGGCCCTCACCTGGACATGTGAGATGATAGGGAGGTTACATACAGCTGTGATAAATATTTCAACTGGTGGGGGAGAAGGAGGGGGGATACGTGCACCAAACCTGTCTGCAAGACTGTTGCCAATATCTGTGTGTTTGGTGTATGTTAAGTAGGTGTGTATTAACACAGAGCATATCTGAGGCATTTGGTCCATATGTGTAACATAAGTGAAGAAGGCCTTGTGGTCATCCATAGTGTTTGTGGCCATTTCCCTCCCAGAGTAGGCCGTGGCCATTGTTATGAGGGACCGTAGCGTAGTACCATTGCTGACCACAGATGCTTTCCCTTAATATGAATCTGCTCTGTCCTGCAGTAGCCTCCTGCTATTGTTATACAATCTGCCTCTGTCTGGGGTCCACCGGACAGGATGCCTAACCTTTGTGCATAGGGTCTGGGTTAGAAATGTGTGTGCAAATTCAATGCAATCTGTGGCATGTCCATGGTAAGCATTTGCAAAGGGGTCAGCAGTGTGGGTTGTGGCTTCCACTGGCCCAGTGTGCTGCATGGATACCATCTCAGTCCTAACAAGTGAATAACTGTCTAATCGCATACATATCAAAGTAGTCTACTGTGCTGCTGGTGGTGGTGGGATACGTATATCCAGGCTGAGTAACTTGTGTCCACATCACACTAGTGGATGGCGTCCCACATACAGTACCTTGGGATGAACCCCCAGAGTGAGGTTTTGCATTGGACCTGTCAGTGTATGCTGACCGATGGGGTATGCTACTATGTTGTGTGGAATGTGGCAGGTATTGTTGCACATGTGTTGGCTGAGCACTGATATCTGGCCATGTACCTGTGTATCCACCACGACACACACACATGCAACATATGGGAGTAGTATATCACTACACATGAGTATCATGTATAGTATGTGTGCCATATATTGCTGACATAGTCTGCTGATATCCTGTTTGTGTTCTCTTCCAGGGAGATGGCGCGTCAGCGTAATCCTGCCTACTCTGCAGCGGAAGATGAGGAGATCCACCAGAGCCTGGTGCGGGAGTATGACATCCTGTTTTCCCACACCAGTCAGAATCAGCAGGAGAGGGCCGCACTGTGGCAAGACCTTGTCCGTAGGGTAAATGATATTGGCACGCATAATAGGACATATGAGCAGGTATGACATCACTGCAGTGATTTAATCCGAACTGTCCATCAGCGTGCATCAGATATCCACAGGCAACAGGTTGCCACAGGAGGTGGGGTGGCCACACATCCCCCCTCACCAGACTGGAGGGGCTACTCCTAAGTGTTGTGGCTCCAGCCCCGGAACAGCAACAGCAGTACACCTGCATCATGATGGAGGCTGGATCCACACAGCAGCACGACATGGAGCGTGCAGGTAATATGCCATATGTACACTTGACTGTTCTGTACACTGTTAGTTTATGCATGTGTAAGGTGTGTCCGTGGTATGTATCTGTCATCATAGTATATAATTGTGAATGTGTGATACTGGCAGTATCAGCAGCTGACGTGTGAAAGGCAACTGGTGTACTACTGCACTGTATCATATGCAATATCAATGGCACAGTTGTGCCCACTGACATTAATCTCATCATTTCTGCAGGTCCCTCCGGGGTTACAGCAAGGCAGGCCATCCATGCTGGTGAGTGTGTTTAACATAACCTATAATAGTCCTGATAATGCTAGTAACAGTAGTGTAACTCAGTAGTGCTCTGTGTGTATACTGCGGGGTGTGCATGTGTGCATGTGTGCAGGTGTGCCTGTGCCCATGTGTGCATGTGTGCATGTGTGCAGGTGTGCAGGTGTGCCTGTGTCCACGTGTGCATGTGTGCATGTGTGCATGTGTGCCTGTGTTCATGTGTGTATGTGTGCATATGTGCATGTGTGCCTGTGTCCACGTGTGCATGTGTACACCTGACCATGTGTGCATGTGTGCATGTGTCCATGTGTGCATGTGACCATGTGTGCATGTGTGCATGTGTGCATGTGTGCATGTGTCCATGTGTGCATGTGTCCACGTGTGCATGTGTGCATGTGTCCACGTGTGCATGTGTCCACGTGTGCATGTCTGCATGTGTGCATGTGTGCCTGTGTGCATGTGTGCCTGTGTGCATGTGTCCACGTGTGCATGTCTGCATGTGTGCCTGTGTCCATGTGTGCATGTGTGCCTGTGTCCATGTGTGCATGTGTGCATGTGTGCATGTGTGCAGAAGTGCATCACTGGTAACAATGTCTGGAGACTGTAAACTGTGTTTCCTGTCTTCCTCCCACAGGTTCTGGTGCTGCTCTGGTGACCTGCAGCTGAATCTTGTGCCACGGGTACTGGTAATGATGATATTTGTGTAATGGTACAGGAAGGTGTGTCAGGGTCCACCATTGGTCAGCCAATTGACAGTACACAGCTGTCAACCCCATCACTGCGCACAGTCATCCTGCCAGTACATCCTTTGTCACCATTGTCCCTAGGTGATGGACAGGATACAGTGGGCATAGACCAGGGTAATATGGTACCTGTGGCACATGCATCCCCACACAGCAGCCATGGGCAGGGTCCTACGATGGTACCACACAGACAGTTGCCCATGGGTTCTCGTGGGAGCATACATGGGCGTACTGCCTCTGGCCGACGTGCCCAAAGAGGTCTGTCAGCCTGAGCTATGTTTCGGACTGTCATGCAGGCACAGTCGCGTATGGAAAAGTACACCAGACAGAGTCTGAGGGAGCTGAGAGCATGTCGCACAGCCATGACAGACAGTATGCGTAATTTCACCGATGTCATAGACAGACGTTGTGAGGACATATTACAGCAGTTCCACAACCAAATGTCAATGAGCCAGGGCAATGGTGGGCGTCTGCGGTGTCAACGTGGCCGTATGCCAGCAACAGCAGCAGCTGGCAGTCGGCGTGGACAACAACAGACCCGCGAACGCCCCCATAGTGCCAGCAGTAGCCCCAGCAATGCTGGGTCTGTGCTGTCATCGGAACACCCCAGGAGACCACGTGCACGTGACTCTGGACAGTCCCAACAGGAACCTGTGTCCAGTCAACACACTCCCACTTCTGATGACAGTACCCAGTCTGGCTTAGTACTGGATATGGTTCGTAGCACCCCTGCCAGGCACAGGTACCGTGTCCGTGCCCAAAGACACTGATCTGTATGACCTGCCAGGTGCAGTATGTGGCTGTCCACAAACCCCTGTATATGGCAGCCATGAGGTGGAACAGTGTGCGTGCATACACACATGCGAAATGTTAACACCTAGGGTGACCACATACACGCACACACTGCACCAACACTGCCCCACCCTGTACTGCTGCCCCTCACCAACACACATACACACACATGTCAATTGGTGGTATCAGTGGCTGACTCAGGCATACCTAATTCACACCCTGTGCATATGATGACACTGTGACACCTCCTGCAATCTCCAACATCATTGCGGGAACAGGTAAACATGTTGCTGATGCAAAGGGTGACTACATAGAAGTGTATTAGTAGTATCATGTTGGTAACAGTACAGTGTGTATATCCCAGCATGCCTGATGCAGTAACTGTATGAATGTCCTGAATTGTTATCTGCACCCATAGTACATACCAAAGTGTAACAGCTGTACATAATTTCATGCCGGTGGTAAGGATGTCAACAGATAGCCGCATACATGGGTAGCACAGGGGGGAAGCTAACGCAAGTTGTGATATGCAATGGTGGACATGTACAGTAATGGTGTCAAGTTGCCCACAACGACTATGCAATGTGGATGTTTGTGCATGTAGATATGTGTGCAGTACCAATGTAATCCAAATCACAAATAACTATGACATAATATCAGTTCTACCATGGGCATCTGCACTGTGTATTCATGGGTACATGTTGATAGTGCCTACATATTTGCATTGTTACTTACTGTTATTGTTACCCCTTCTTTGTTGTACAATGCACTACTTCCAGCCCTGCTTACTGTAGCTTTGTTTGCATGCATGTTCGCTAGTTCCCTGGAACACTGCTTACACCTGCAATGCAGAGTTACAGTGCTTCTGTAGACTCCTAGTGACATCTGCATAGCGTACGATACGTATGTCAACTTTACACATGACAGAACATCACTGTCTGTCCTGTACGCATGTACGTTGCCTGTGACACATTGCACATGTCTTACCTGGCATTTACCCACGTGCAGTCATATATGCCAGTGCTATGAAACAGTAGCAGTACACCCACACATACACACCTTCAGTATGTTGTTCCCCATTGGCCCTATGTGTTGGTACTCACCATGGCAATCACACTACTAGGGTAGCATGTGCAAAGGTAACCTGTGAATCTCCTCTATGGTCCAGTTGTGGTTTATGTGAGTCATGTGGCAATGTCACAGCTGCCACATGTATGCAGTCAGCCATCACCCTTGGCCAGGAACGTACAACACATGTGTGGGATGCCACCACACAGCCAATCTGGGGACTGAGCTCTCTGAACCCAGTAATGCCATACCCTGTCAGGTGGCATGTCATATATACTACATCCTGGACAAACTTCAACCCCAATCCCTGCTGCTACTATTGATAAAACCCCTGAAGATGTTTCTGATAGTTTTGACCAATTCTTTACTGAGACATTTCAAGCCCTAGCTAGCCATCTACCTCCTAGCTCCCCTGGTCCTGAAAGTAGCAACCCTAGAAACCTACTTCATGCTCAGCTTCCAACCAGTCGCCACTTCACTTATCCGCACCTTGATTGAAAAGTAAAACCCACTACACTTTCTGCTGATCAACTCCCTGCCGAGTACCTACAAAAATCAGCTGATGCTATTGCTTACCCCGTCTCAAAACTAATCAAACGAACCATGGTAGAATCTAAATTTCCCACCATCTGGAAAATATCCTATGTAATCCCACTTCACAAAGGAGGCAGCTCTACTGAATACTCCAATTATAGGCCAATAGCTATACTCTCTCCACTTGCAAAGATTATGGACACTTTATTCATAGACAATTCATGCACCACCTAATCCAAAATTGCCTTATGGCAGACACTCAGCATGGCTTCCGTCCTCATCACAGCACTACTTCAGGCCTCCTTGCCTTTACTAGCACCATAAACCATACTTGCAACACTAATTATATATCCTCAGCCCTCTTTTTGGATCATTCCAAGGCATACAATATGGTTGATCACCAACTTGTAATCCACACCCTGCAAACATTCTGTCTAGATACTGGAGCCTTCCAATGGTTTCAATCCTACCTGCATGGTCGACAGCAGGCTGGCCTCTGGCAGAACAAACTCTCTAACCTTCTACCTAACACCCTCAGAGTACCACAAGGCTCTATACTAGGGCCCTTGCTGTTCTCCATCTTCATTAACGACCTTTATACTGTCATCCCAAAAGTCAGATGTATCCAATATGCTGATGACTCTACTCTGATTTGCTCAGCCACATCTCCAGTAGAGTTATGGTCAGCTACCCAGACCACCTTTAATACAATAGAAAACTGGCTTTCTGAACATCGTCTGATCCTAAATCCCAAAAAAACTAAACTGCTGTTATTTCACCAACACGTAGGTCTACCGCTTTCTCCTTTACCATAACATCAAATGATGGCACAATAATCTCCCCTGACCCATCTACTAAACTATTAGGTGTCACCATAGACAATAATCTCAAATGTGACCTACATGTTAACCAAATTATCAAAACCATCAATAAAAAACTAGGGTCACTTTACAGAATAAAAGCCTTCCTTACCCCTCCAGCTAAACTTGCCATAGCTCGCTCACACCTTCTTTCAACCCTTCTGTATGCATCCCCTCTACTCTCGAATATGAACGAGACTGTCCTTAACAAACACTCAATTTGCTACAACCACATTGCCAGGTTTGCCACTGGGCTGCCTTTTAGGACACATCATTGCATCAATCTAAATCAGCTTGGTTGGCTTGAACTACCCAGCCTAATACAGTATAACCAACTGATTATGGCCTATGAAATCCTCTATAATCCGGACAATACTCCTGCACTTCAAATATTATCACCCCCTATAACAATCCTAGACCGCCGATCCTCTAACAAACTACTAATTCAGACTAGCAAATTGAATAACACAGCCGGTGATTCTCTCTGCAAACTCTGTAAGTAGATCCTGGAACTCACTTCCAGCTGATATTACCTTACTTTCCACCTTAGGTCAATTTAACACTAGACTCAAACAACATTTGTCACTTTACTGGCTATGTCAATGTATCAAGCCTGGCTAACTCGAATGTGTAAAATCTGTTAACCAGTTTACTGTGTAATTTAATTTAATCCTGACTTGTGCTCAGGACTAACTTTAACCTGTGGAACATGTTTAACTTGCTTACTTATGTAATCTCTGTAAATAATCTGTTTGTAATATTTAATGCTGGTATTATGTAATGCTGTATCTGCTACCCTTGAGCTTTTCTCCTGGGCCTCCGCTGAAAATGGACATGCATCCAGTCGGACTATCCCGTCAACAAATGTAAGATAAATAAATAAATAAAATATATTACAGTGACTACAATACAAGTCAGACATTGACACGCACTGACAGCATGCTGAACACACTGGAGCATACGTGGGGACTCAGAATAGCATCCTGCCTGAGCATCACACACCTCCGCAGCTGGCACACAGGCATATGTTGGCCGAACAGAGCACAACCCCCCCATGGCACACACATCCCATGTGCCACACACTCACAGCCTGTAGGGCTACATAACACACCTGCTACAGACGTGTCAGATCCCTGTCTTGGGTGCTGAACTGGGGTCCCACTCAACAGGCTGTATCTGGTGAAGGTCACAGTGATATGCCTCAGGGGCACTATGGTCCACCACAGAACACATGCATACAGGTCAGTCAGAGGCATGGACACATATCACTCACTCATTGACCATGCCAGTATGGCTGACCTGAGACATACCTCCATGGACTACATGATAGGGAACATAGAATGGATCTCTCAGCATGTGGCACAGACCAGTATAAGCCTGATCTTGGTTGCCTACATACCCTCACCAGGTATGCTACCACTATATGTGGGAAGGGTGTTGTATGTCTACATTATGCTCAGTCTCCAATGTCATTCATAGGGTATCCCCTGGCTGTCAACGTGTGCTTACATGCTAGGGAAGCCACAATGATGTGCAAGGGTCATCTTGCACGTGACACCCATGGCCCAATGTATATTGGAAAAGCTCCTTGATACACACATACTGCCTTATGCTGCAGGACACGGTTTACATAGCCACCTCCATGGGTATCACACAGGTTAGGACAATAACAGTGCTGCTACACAACAACAGCAGTGTACACCGTAAGATGCATGCACCGGACACTGTCCTCAGCATGGTGAACTGCAATGTCTGTGCAGTACCAGATTCCTGATTCATGGCACACAGGTGTTACCCATCACTGACAGGTTATGCCCCATACCATGCCTGTCGTCCCCTACACATGTAACACACATGGACAGGGGGGTGGTATCCCAAGGCACCACAGATACACACACCTCCAGGCTGTTGGCACAGCACAAAGCATCAGGGCCTAATCATGTGCAGCTAACAGTGTGTCGGACTGCCATCTGGTTCATGGCCTGGCACACACAACCCTCCCATACACAGGAAGACCACCTATCCTCCATAACAACACTGGCAATATGACAGTCTCAAGAACTGTCTTTATATGGCTGGACTGCATCCAGCCAAACATTGTGCGTGAGCATTACTATAGCTACAACACACTAGTTGAAGGGTTCACAGAATGTGGTTACTGAATTGCAGTGGAATGACATGTTACCACTACCACAACAGGTGGGAACATGCAGCAACTGTACATCGACTACATGTACACTATATGGCCCAGACCAGATATATATCCCCTGCTGTAGGTATTTTACCATATACATCCACACTGTATAGACACATACCGCGTGTGGACCCTGCACAGTAAGACACAGTCATATTGGTATACATTGCAAATACCATTTATCCACTCGAGGCATGTGTCAGACATGGTAACTACTGCAGGTCACAGGTATTTATGTGTATGTGTCACACACATACAGCATGTGTGCAATGCCATTGCTGGTTTAGGCAATGGCATGCATTGTTATGTACAAAGACCAACACAAGGTCATAATGTGTGACACTACCACACGTGGCAGTTGTGGGTTTCCAAAACATACCTATCTATACTCTGACAATGGTAATAGACACAGTAGCAGAGCGCACTATTGGCATTACTAGCCAACTAGCCCTGTTTGGCTGTGCTGATAGTGTGGTGACATCCCCTGTGTTTACTGGGGGAATATGCAACATTTGGTGTATTGTAGTATTTGCCAAAAGGATCTGTTCTCTCACACTTGCATTTACACACACCCTACTACCCCCACACACACTTGCCAGTTGCAGGATACATTTCCCTACCTAACTAAGTCACAACACGTGAGAGAGACGCATTAGCAAAGCGCACTATTTGGATTACTAGATAGTTCTTCTTCTCTGGCTATACTTATAGGGTGCTGACATCATCAGTATTTTGAAAGGGTAATGTGCATCAGGTAGTGTGATCTCCTGATTGCCAAAACTAACATGTTTTTCATACGGAAATGCACACACACATACTCCCCCACATCCAAACACACATACACTTGCCACTTGCAGGTTTCAAAGCCTTACCTAAACATTTTATGGCCCTTGAGAGTGATGCTGTAGCAGGTTGCACTATTCTGAGTACTGGCAGATGTCTCTTCTCCAGCTGTATGTATAGGGTGCTGTCATCATCACTGTTTGGAAAGGGTAATGTGCATCATGTAGTGTGATCCCCTGATTTCAAAAAAAGCACATCTTTGTCATACATAATTGCACACACACAGAGTCCCCACATCCAAGCACACACACATGCCATTTACAGGTTTCAAGCTCCTACCTAACTATATTATGACACTCGGGAGAAACGCTTTAGCAGAGTGCGCTATTTGAATTATTGGGAGGTTTCCCTTCTCCTGCTGTACTTATAGGGTGCTGACATCATCTGTGTTTAGAAAGGGGGATGTGCATCCTGTCGTGTGTTCTCCTAGTTGCCAAAAGGGATATTTCTTTCATACAGACTTGTACACACACTAGCCCCCTCCACACACACTGAGCATTTGCAGGATTCAAACTCCTACCTAACTATGTTCTGACACTTGAGATGGACGCATTAGCAGAGTGCGCTATTCGCGTTACTGGGAGGCTTCCCTTCTCCTGCTGTACTTATAGGGTGCTGACATCATCTGTGTTTAGAAAGGGGAATGTGCATCCTGTAGTGTGTTCTCCCAGTTGCCAAAAGGGACATTTCCTTCACAGAAAATTGCACACACACTAACCCCCCTCATCCAAGCACACACACATGCCATTTGCAGGATTCAAACCACTATTAAACTATGTTATGACGCTCGAGTCGGACGCCTTAGCAGAGTGCGCTATTTGCATTATTGGGAGGCTTCCCTTCTCCTGCTGTACTTATAGGGTGCTGACATCATCTGTGTTTAGAAAGGGGAATGTGCATCCTGTAGTGTGTTCTCCCAGTTGCCAAAAGGGACATTTCCCTCACAGAAAATTGCACACACACTAACCCACCTCATCCAAACACACACACTGGCAGGATTCAAACCACTACCTAACTATGTTATGACACTCGAGTCGGACACATTAGCAGAGTGCGCTATTCGCATTACTGGGAGGCTTTTCTTCTCCTGCTGTACTTATAGGGTGCTGACATCATCAGTGTTTAGAAAGGAATGTCTTACCTGGCATTTACCCACGTGTGCAGTCATATATGCCAGTGCTATGAAACAGTAGCAGTACACCCACATACACACCTTCAGTATGTTGTTCCCCATTGGCCCTATGTGTTGGTATCACCATGGCAATCACACTACTAGGGTAGCATGTGCAAAGGTAACCTGTGAATCTCTCATGGTCCAGTTGTGGTTTATGTGAGTCATGTGGCAATGTCACAGCTGCCACATGTATGCAGTCAGCCATCACCCTTGGCCAGGAACGACCAACACATGTGTGGGATGCCACCACACAGCCAATCTGGGGACTGAGCTCTCTGAACCCAGTAATGCCATACCCTGTCAGGTGGCATGTCATATATACTACATCCTGACAAACTTCAACCCCAATCCCTGCTGCTACTATTGATAAAACCCCTGAAGATGTTTCTGATAGTTTTGACCAATTCTTTACTGAGACATTTCAAGCCCTAGCTAGCCATCTACCTCCTAGCTCCCCTGGTCCTGAAAGTAGCAACCCTAGAAACCTACTTGCGTTCAGCTTCCAACCAGTCGCCACTTCACTTATCCGTACCTTGATTGAAAAAAGTAAACCCACTACACTTCTGCTGATCAACTCCCTGCCGAGTACCTACAAATCTCAGCTGATGCTATTGCTTACCCTGCCTCAAAACTAATCAAACGAACCATGGTAGAATCTAAATTTCCCACCATCTGGAAAATATCCTATGTAATCCCACTTCACAAAGGAGGCAGCTCTACTGAATACTCCAATTATAGGCCAATAGCTATACTCTCTCCACTTGCAAAGATTATGGACACTTTATTCATAGACAATTCATGCACCACCTAATCCAAAATTGCCTTATGGCAGACACTCAGCATGGCTTCCGCCCTCATCACAGCACTACTCAGGCCTCCTTGCCTTTACTAGCACCATAAACCATACTTGCAACACTAATTATATATCCTCAGCCCTCTTTTTGGATCATTCCAAGGCATACAATATGGTTGATCACCAACTTGTAATCCACACCCTGCAAACATTCTGTCTAGATACTGGAGCCTTCCAATGGTTTCAATCCTACCTGCATAGTCGACAGCAGGTCATTTCTGGCAGAACAAACTCTCTAACCTTCTACCTAACACCCTCAGAGTACCACAAGGCTCTATACTAGGGCCCTTGCTGTTTCCATCTTCATTAACGAGGTTTATACTGTCATCCCAAAAGTCAGATGTATCCAATATGCTGATGACTCTACTCTGATTTGCTCAGCCACATCTCCAGTAGAGTTATGGTCAGCTACCCAGACCACCTTTAATACAATAGAAAACTGGCTTTCTGAACATCGCCTGATCCTAAATCCCAAAAACTAAACTGCTGTTATTTCACCAACACGTAGGGTCTACCGCTTTCTCCTTTACCATAACATCAAATGATGGCACAATAATCTCCCTGACCCATCTACTAAACTATTAGGTGTGACCATAGACAATAATCTCAAATGTGACCTACATGTTAACCAAATTATCAAAACCATCAATAAAAAACTAGGGTCACTTTACAGAATAAAAGCCTTCCTTACCCCTCCAGCTAAACTTGCCATAGCTCGCTCACACCTTCTTTCAACCCTTCTGTATGCATCCCTCTACTCAATATGAACGGACTGTCCTTAACAAACACTCAATTTGCTACAACCACATTGCCAGGTTTGCCACTGGGCTGCCTTTTAGGACACATCATTGCATCAATCTAAATCAGCTTGGTTGGCTTGAACTACCCAGCCTAATACAGTATAACCAACTGATTATGGCCTATGAAATCCTCTATAATCCGGACAATACTCCTGCACTTCAAATATTATCACCCCCTATAACAATCCTAGACCGATCCTCTAACAAACTACTAATTCAGACTAGCAAATTTAATAACACAGCCGGTGATTCTCTCTTTGCAAACTCTGTAAGTAGATCCTGGAACTCACTTCCAGCTGATATTACCTTACTTTCCACCTTAGGTCAATTTAACACTAGACTCAAACAACATTTGTCACTTTACTGGCTATGTCAATGTATCAAGCCTGGCTAACTCGAATGTGTAAAATCTGTTAACCAGTTTACTGTGTAATTTAATTTAATCCTGACTTGTGCTCAGGACTAACTTTAACCTGTGGAACATGTTTAACTTGCTTACTTATGTAATCTCTGTAAATAATCTGTTTGTAATATTTAATGCTGGTATTATGTAATGCTGTATCTGCTTACCCTTGGAGCTTTTCTCCCTGGGCCTCCGCTGAAAATGGACATGCATCCAGTCGGACTATCCCGGTCAACAAATGTAAGATAAATAAATAAATAAAATATATTACAGTGACTACAATACAAGTCAGACATTGACACGCACTGACAGCATGCTGAACACACTGGAGCATACGTGGGGACTCAGAATAGCATCCTGCCTGAGCATCACACACCTCCGCAGCTGGCACACAGGCATATGTTCCGTCGGAACAGAGCACATGCCACACATGGCACACACATCCCATGTGCCACACACTCACAGCCTGTAGGGCTACATAACACACCTGCTACAGACGTGTCAGATCCCTGTCTTGGGTGCTGAACTGGGGTCCCACTCAACAGGCTGTATCTGGTGAAGGTCACAGTGATATGCCTCAGGGGCACTATGGTCCACCACAGAACACATGCATACAGGTCAGTCAGAGGCATGGACACATATCACTCACTCATTGACCATGCCAGTATGGCTGACCTGAGACATACCTCCATGGACTACATGATAGGGAACATAGAATGGATCTCTCAGCATGTGGCACAGACCAGTATAAGCTCGATCTTGGTTGCCTACATACCACCAGGTATGCTACCACTCATATGTGGGAAGGGTGTTGTATGTCTACATTATGCTCAGTCTCCAATGTCATTCATAGGGTATCCCTGGCTGTCAACGTGTGCTTACATGCTAGGAAGCCACAATGATGTGCAAGGGTCATCTTGCACGTGACACCCATGGCCCAATGTATATTGGAAAGCTCCTTGATACACACATACTGCCTTATGCTGCAGGACACGGTTTACATAGCCACCTCCATGGGTATCACACAGGTTAGACAATAACGGTGTTGCTACACAACAACAGCAGTGTACACCGTAAGATGCATGCACCGGACACTGTCCTCAGCATGGTGAACTGCAATGTCTGTGCAGTACCAGATTCCTGATTCATGGCACACAGGTGTTACCCATCACTGACAGGTTATGCCCCATACCATGCCTGTCGTCCCCTACACATGTAACACACATGGACAGGGGGGTGGTATCCCAAGGCACCACAGATACACACACACCTCCAGGCTGTTGGCACAGTACAAAGCATCAGGGCCTAATCATGTGCAGTTAACAGTGTGTCGGACTGCCATCTGGTTCATGGCCTGGCACACACAACCCTCCCATACACAGGAAGACCACCTATCCTCCATAACAACACTGGCAATATGACAGTCTCAAGAACTGTCTTTATATGGCTGGACTGCATCCAGCCAAACATTGTGCGTGAGCATTACTATAGCTACAACACACTAGTTGAAGGGTTCACAGAATGTGGTTACTGAATTGCAGTGGAATGACATGTTACCACTACCACAACAGGTGGGAACATGCAGCAACTGTACATCGACTACATGTACACTATATGGCCCAGACCAGATATATATCCCCTGCTGTAGGTATTTTACCATATACATCCACACTGTATAGACACATACCAGGTGGACCCTGCACAGTAAGACACAGTCATATTGGTATACATTGCAAATACCATTTATCCACTCGAGGCATGTGTCAGACATGGTAACTACTGCAGGTCACAGGTATTTATGTGTATGTGTCACACACATACAGCATGTGTAATGCCATTGCTGGTTTAGGCAATGGCATGCATTGTTATGTACAAAGACCAACACAAGGTCATAATGTGTGACACTACCACGTGGCAGTTGTGGGTTTCCAAAACATACCTATTCATACTCTGACAATGGTAATAGACACAGTAGCAGAGCGCACTATTGGCATTACTAGCCAACTAGCCCTGTTTGGCTGTGCTGATAGTGTGGTGACATCCCCTGTGTTTACTGGGGGAATATGCAACATTTGGTGTATTGTAGTATTTGCCAAAAGGATCTGTTCTCTCACACTTGCATTTACACACACCCTACTACCCCACACACACTTGCCAGTTGCAGGATACATTTCCCTACCTAACTAAGTCACAACACGTGAGAGAGACGCATTAGCAAAGCGCACTATTTGGATTACTAGATAGTTCTTCTTCTCTGGCTATACTTATAGGGTGCTGACATCATCAGTATTTTGAAAGGGTAATGTGCATCAGGTAGTGTGATCTCCTGATTGCCAAAACTAACATGTTTTTCATACGGAAATGCACACACATACTCCCCCACATCCAAACACACATACACTTGCCACTTGCAGGTTTCAAAGCCTTACCTAAACATTTTATGGCCCTTGAGAGTGATGCTGTAGCAGGTTGCACTATTCTGAGTACTGGCAGATGTCTCTTCTCCAGCTGTATGTATAGGGTGCTGTCATCATCACTGTTTGGAAAGGGTAATGTGCATCATGTAGTGTGATCCCCTGATTTCAAAAAAAGCACATCTTTGTCATACATAATTGCACACACACAGAGTCCCCACATCCAAGCACACACACATGCCATTTACAGGTTTCAAGCTCCTACCTAACTATATTATGACACTCGGGAGAAACGCTTTAGCAGAGTGCGCTATTTGAATTATTGGGAGGTTTCTCTTCTCCTGCTGTACTTATAGGGTGCTGACATCATCTGTGTTTAGAAAGGGAAATGTGCATCCTGTAGTGTGTTCTCCTAGTTGCCAAAAGGGATATTTCTTTTATACAGACTTGCACACACACTAGCCCCCTCCACACACACACTGAGCATTTGCAGGATTCAAACTCATACCTAACTATGTTATGACACTCGAGATGGACGCATTAGCGGAGTGCGCTCTTCGCATTACTGGGAGGTTTCCCTTCTCCTGCTGTACTTATAGAGTGCTGACATCATCTGTGTTTAGAAAGGGGAATGTGCATCCTGTAGTGTGTTCTCCCACTTGCCAAAAGGGACATTTCCTCACAGAAAATTGCACACACACTAACCCCTCATCCAAGCACACACATGCCATTTGCAGGATTCAAACCACTATTAAACTATGTTATGACGCCGAGTCGGACGCCTTAGCAGAGTGCTATTTGCATTATTGGGAGGCTTCCTTCTCCTGCTGTACTTATAGGTGCTGACATCATCTGTGTTTAGAAAGGGGAATGTGCATCCTGTAGTGTGTTCTCCCAGTTGCCAAAAGGGACATTTCCCTCACAGAAAATTGCACACACACTAACCCACCTCATCCAAACACACACACTGGCAGGATTCAAACCACTACCTAACTATGTTATGACACTCGAGTCGGACACATTAGCAGAGTGCGCTATTCGCATTACTGGGAGGCTTTTCTTCTCCTTCTGTACTTATAGGGTGCTGACATCATCAGTGTTTAGAAAGGGGAATGTGCATCCTGTAGTGTGTTCTCCTAGTTGGCAAAAGGGATACTTCTTGCCTACTGTCTTGAACACACACTAACCCCCTCCACACATACCGAGGATATACTGGATTCAAACCCCTACCCAACTATGTTATGACAGTGGAGACGGACGCATTAGCGGAGCACGCTATTCACATTACTGGGATGATTTCCTTCTCCTGCTGCACTTATAGGGTGCTGACATCATCAGTGTTTAGAAAGGGGAATGTGCATCCTGTAGTGTGTTTTCCCAGTTGCCAAAAGGGACATTTCCCTCTCACAGCCTTTCACACACACAAACCCCACTCACCCACACTGAGCATTTGCAGGATTCGAACCCCTACCTAACTATATTATGACACTAGAGAGAAACGCATTAGCAGAGCGCACTATCTGAATTACTGGGCATCCGTTCTGCACCTGCAGTATTTATAGGGTGCTGACATCTTTATTTCTACAGAGGTATGTACATGCAGTACTACCTGTCAGGTGGGGGATAGCATATATATGCATTTGCAGCCACCTACGTCAGGGTCAGATATGCACATCACACTGGCAGGTTATGTTCTATACCATGCTTTGGGACCACAGGACCTGTAACACACAACACAACCGGTCCAGAACACCACACCCACATCCAGGACACACACTTAGCTTCCCTGGGAACAGTGCCAGGATATGCAGGTGTTCACATACACCATTCCAGTTGTTAACATCAAGTACAGGCATATTGTGTGTGAGAACTACTCAGGCCTCTACCACTTTACCCTACAGCCACTACAATTTGTGGGTCCATGTGCTATGGCAGAACCACACACCACAGCCACATGGGGGAATACATATTGCACCTGTCCATCTGCAACGTGAGTACTCACTGTTCCACACCAGAGGTAGACCACCATTGTTGATATCTGACCATACCCACCTTTCCCTGGACATCCATATCCCATCTCCACCCCCAGGCAAGGTTGTCACTGCACACAAACTGTATTTAGCACAAGCAGACTCTACACTTGTGAAGACTGGAGTGGAGGACCCATGCTGGGGGACTATACTGGCCACTCAGCATAATCCTTGACAATTGCATTCTATGAGCATGTGTACAGTTTGCATTGATCATGCTATCCCACATATACCCATGACTGCTCCACAACAAGACACCTGTCAGCTGTACACCAGCCATATATGCGCCGTACAACAGACAGAGTGACCTAATACATTGCAGAGCTGTAGCCCACAGAGGGAGGACATATGTGAACACTTCCGGAACGGCACTTCATTCACACATACTCATTACAACACAGTGTTGACAGTGGAATTGTCCAGAGAATGCAGATAGGGCTCCCCTCAGTCTGTTATTGACAGACACCTACTGTCAGAGATCCTCAGCAACCCTCTCACAGCAAACACTGACAACATGGCTGTGGCTTAGCACATTCAATCCCTGGGACCTCCACGGTGCCCCTGCTTGACAGAGGCACAGCTCACTAGCCTCACATGTTGCTTTCTGTGACCTAGTTTACAGTGGCACAGTAGCCTACTGTCCTAGGGATGCAGATGCCAAGCACACTCTGGCTGAGCTGTCATTCCCTAGGGCAACATGCCTAGTATTGACCTCTACACACATATGTTCAATTGTCGGATGCACAATATTTGTTGTGCTGTTCTACTGTTTGCAGGTCTTTATTGCCATAGCATTCCCTGTTCCTATGACCAACTTGTGTATCTGTGGAAGATGTTTGCATATGACGGCGATCCACTATATCACTTATGTCTCTGTAGTCATTTACTGTGTGCACTGGGCAGATTGCTGTGTTGTGGTTGGTTCCTGGACTGACACGTACAAATACCAGATATGTGTGGCCAACTGCTAAATGGAGATATGGCCTAAGTGTGTGAGCATGCCCAGTTCAGCCTTTCCATGGCATGTTGTCTGACATATGCCTCATTTATCAAAGTGTGCGAGCATGCCCAGTGTGAGCTTTCCATATGTTGAACTCTGAAGTCCACCACATGTGTGTGAACTTCAACAATATCTCACATTTATGGTTGTGTGTTGGGTGTCATGTTGTGTACTAACTGGCCAACTGCTTTGTGTCTGCCACAACAGGGATTATACTGTGCCTGCAGGGATTGCATGGGATACTTTGCAGACAGTTCTCAACATACTTTCATAATGACCTAACACTGTAGTACCGTATAGTGTACTGGTTCAGTACTTTCACTGTGGTGGACAGTATCCTGGGCTTTAGTCCTATGACTGCTTGACATCTTCATAGTGAGCACAACAGACTGTGTAGGGGCCAGTTGTGCACATATGACCATGTTGCATTATGTTCAGATATGGACTACCTACACTAGGCTCGTCCAACATTGCTAGTGTATTCCACAACATGGGTGGACATTGTCAAACACTAGCAATGTTCCCTAGGCCATTCCTGATGCTAGTCACAGGGTGTGTTTGTCCTTCGACACACATTGTAACTGGAGTTTGCCATGACATATGTCATGGTTAGTATACTGTGCCTCCGTCTACTTCTGACATAACAGTGATACCCAGGGTTAGCCTACCATCTCCCATCCACTCATCAGGATTCCTCTTGAGGGGTGTCGATATGTGACTCTGGCTGCCCTGTACCAGGAGTTTACTGAAGAGTGGGGGTGCCTTCTGTGTTATGGATCATTCTGTACAGCTTGTCCTATGTATGTCAGTACTGGGGTTCAGGTCTCTCATGTGCATAGCTCACTGCCATTCAGATTGTACAAGGTGCAACATGTTGATTCATTCCAGGTTGGACATGGCTTCATACATCAGGCACAGCTTGCCTGTAGCTGGGCAGTATGGTGGTGTGTGGGGCTGCAGTTTGTTTACTCAGGCAACACATGGCATCTGTTCATGCTCTTTGCTACTCCTGGTGGGGTACTGTTGTGGACTTTACAGTTGATGGAGGTGTCTGCTGTGGTATATCCCACAGGGGCTATTGTAGTCACTTGTGACGCTGATGGAGGATGACTGCAGAGCCACAGTGAGTTCCCCTTATCTACATCTGCCAACCTTCATGTTTGGGTGGGTATTTAGTATATGTTTCTGCGAACACTACAGCCACATGTTTGTCATGCAGGATATCTATCACCTTTTGTACCCAGGTCTCACATTACATGTTAGGTACGTCATGGGTTAACACCTGTGTGGTAATTTGTGGGCACTTACTGTATATCCATGGTGGTTGTCTATACACAGTTCTGCAATTAGCTTGCTGACATGGCTATGTCTACAGTTGTCTGTTTGTAGGTGGCCCTTGTGGGTTGCTTGTGTCAGCTGGGGGTCGGATATGGTGGGCTGTTTGTACTCCTCTGCATACATGTTCAGTCACAGTCCTTCCATGTTGGCCTATACCTATGGGACATTTATACAGAACGGGGGGGGGGCAAGACCAGGCCTTGTGGGATGCCACTCATATCTGCTTTGTTGTCTGACATGGATGCGGCATGTCTGACCATGTCAGTTCTGTCCTTGGTCTGGTTTGCAACCCCTCTACTGACATAGGGGTATATATTTAAGCTGAACATATCCATACTGAACTCGTACGGTATTGTCTAGAAGCATGTGCAAAGTCCATCTACGCTGTGTGGACCACATTGCCCTCATCAATGACCTTAATGACTGCTTCAAATGGGTCAGACATGTTTAGGGGCAGGATCTACAGTTACGACAGCCACACTGTGTAGGGTCCAGTATCAGTAGGTCCACAATAGCCTTCTGTCTGCGGTACATACTGATCCTTTCCATAACTGTGCAGAACAAGCTTGTCAGGATCCTGGGGTGGTAGTTTGGAGTATCCATTCAGGCAACACCTTTGTTGTGATGGACCACTGTTGTTGTACACTGCTCTTTGGGTACATATCCTGTGGTAAGGCTGACATTGGGCAGTAGTGTGATTTGGCATTCCATTATTCTTGGAGTCCATGTTGGCCTCAGCACAGGACACCATCACATACCTTTGCTGCTGTGTGTTCTGCTTTGCAGATGATGGCTGTTACCTCAGCATCTGCAATGGCAGGGGACCATCAGTCTGCTGGGATAGGTATTTTGCACTCTGGGGGGGGGGTGTTTGCACTGCACCTGACAGGTTGTATGTTAGCAATATGTGTGTGTGTTTGGTATGTTGTTTGTAATATCTGTGTGATTTGGAGCATATCTGTGGATGCCCAACATGGTTCCTACCATCAGTTGGGTAAGCCTTGTGATTATCCTTAGTGTCCTGTACGTTTTGTATCTTCATAGGTTCATGGGTTCATACTAGGCTATACACCCTAGGCCATTAGTAAGCCTAGCTAGAGTGTGTGTGTCTTTCACCATCCCTTGCTATGTTCTATTATGGCCATTTATGAATTTCTTCACTGTGCCTCTGTCTGGTCATGACACAGTGAGGATCCCCAGTATACATGTACACTCATCCATCCACTTGGCAATATTCCTGTTGGGGGTGTCAGTGAGGGGCTCTGCCTACCATGGATTGGGATCCTGTTTCTGGGTGTGGGGAGCCTCTGGGTTATGTATCTATCCCTCCAGCATATCTTATTTCATTATGTGTTGAGGATGACATCTGTGACTCTCACAGCTCCAATGGCTTTGATTTCCTGTGGTGGAGCATGTCCATTACTCCTGTGTTGGACATGGCCTTGTACAACAGACATACAATGCCTCTGTGTAGGCAGTCTGTGACTGCAGTCAGCTGGGGTGTCTACAGCCAGGCAGCATATGACATATATTTCACACCCTTTATCCTGTTGGTGGGGTAACTATGAGGTCTTCCGAACTGCTGCAGGTGTCACGTACGGTACATGCCATATGAGTCATTGTACTAGATTATGGGTCTGATAAGAGAACAGTACAGCAACACAGTGACCTCTGTTGATGTAGATGTGAATCCTTTCATGATACGGTGTCCAATATCGACAATCTTCCTAGCCACATTGGCATTGTGAGTGTCACATGACAGATTACTGTCGACCTGTGTCCCTAGGTCCCTGATTACTCCTTGCATACATAATGGTTTGCCACCTATGTGGTAATTTGTGTGTACCTTGTCTGGTATTTGGTGGGACATTCATACTGTCCAGTGTCTTCAGGATGTCTGGGTGGAGTTCTTGTGTGTGAGAGTGTGGTCTGTCGCATGCTACAGACTGTACAGCAGTTTTGACTACAGTTAGGTGCACATGGGTGGTCTCCGCTGCTTTGTGCATTGTCAGTTACCTGGCCATATGAGTGTCTGTGCTGCATATGGATACTCTCCCTCCTTTGATGTTTTGGTGCAGGTGTTGGGGCCATAATACATGATATGTGGTATAACCTAGTAGTGCTGGTGTGCTATCACTAGGCTTGCAGCAGGCTTCTGTCACTGCACAGACATCAATGTTCTCCATAATGGGAAGTGCCTCAGGGGCATGCATATTGCAGTTTACACATCTGGCATTGGTCAGCATTACCCTTATGTTTCCTACCACTTGTGTTTTCTAGGGTGGTGGGTAGTCTTTTTGGCCTTGCCTACATACGGTTCTATGGAGGTGGCAAAGGCCTTATCCAGTATCCAGATGCACATGGGTAACAGGTGCAAGCCATCCCTGGAACAGCAGCATGGCTTGTCATGCTTGACATCTCAAGCAGACAGACATTAGACCCTCTTGGACTGACAGCTGTAACTGTGCCAGCTGTTAAACATGAGCATTCTGTGTTTGTACTGTGGCATCATTCTTGGTGAGGGTTGGATGCTGCACACAGCCAGTGTCATACTGGCCTGGGGTACATACTCAGAGGGACCATCCATGTCTCTTTTCATGTTGACCAGGGAGGTACATCTCAGGTAATTCACACCAGCATGGACATTGAGTGCATCATATTTCTGGTTGCTTTGGGGTGACCTGCGTACTTGTGATATGTGGCATTTTGTGGCAGCCTACAGGCAGCTTACTCTACCCTTTCCCTTGTTCAGTCTGGTGAGTGGGACAGCAGTGTCTCTGCCTATACAGACACCTATTATGACTGTATCAGGCATGTTGTTTCTCCTTCTGGCCTGTGACTGTTTGGCACACCAGCTTTGCGTACTATTCGTTGCATGTGCTATGTTTGAAGGTTGTGGTTGCTTGTGATCTGCTTTGGAGGCTTCTGTTGGTGTGGTGTGTTTGTAATTAAGGCCTCCGGGAATATTTGTCTGTGTTTATGTGTTTGGTTTACAGTTGTGGTAGGTCTATGTGGGACTGGGTTTGTGGTGTATGTGGTTACCTTCTCCTCCTGACTAGTTTTGACAGTACTGTGTTGGTGTAGCTCAACCTCTGGTTTGGATACATGGTTGCATCTATCACATATATTTGTATTTATTTGGGGGTGTTGTGGTTGCCTGTGTACTTGGGACTGGTGTCACATTGCCTCTTGATTCACAGATTCTACCTGTTGTGGCTGGACTTAGTGGATTGTATGTGTGGACATATGTTATTGCCATACTACTGGTCAGTGATTACTTCCCTTTTTATGTTTGCTCTATCATGTGGTAGCTTCCTCATTCTCTTGCATGGTTTGGTAATGGCTGGAGTCCAGCATGCCAGATGCCTGCGTGTATGGCATTGTGTGTTGTTGTTATTTGTGATTGCATACTCCAAGCATTCCTGGCTGTGTTCATGGAATGCCTGTATAACATGTTCTGTGGTGTGTCCCATATTCTGCACTTGCACAGGGCCTTTCGTGGATTCAACATCAGTTTGGAGGGCTGCAACCTATGCTTTACACATGTTTTTCACTGTGGTATTCTGGCCAGGGACTGGGGTCTGGATCTGTATATCCAGTGTGATTACTCTATGGTCTGGTCTTACCAGTGAGGGGTACACTTCTCATCTTGCCATCCAGTACACATGTTGCTGATTATCACATCCAGTATGCTTACCCCTCTTGTGGGAGTGGTACATTGTTCCTGGGCATTTTGGTTTATGGATTCTGGGAAATTTTCTCCTACTGTGATGGTGCTAGTATAATGCTCCCGGTGTATGTCTGGGTATTTTCAGTCAAGCGATATAATGTGGTTTGGGGGGCTTGATATATTCATGTATTCCGACGTAGGCCAGGTGCAGTTCCTGGTATTAGGACAGTAGTCTGCAGCAGGCTATATACTGGAAGGCGGTTTTAGCCATTGGTATTTGACCATGGCTAATCCATGCTGCTTCTTGTTGTGGTACCAACATGGGGGTGTGGTTATCCTTGACATTTCTTGCTAGTCACCCTCCTTTTGTAGCTTGTTCCATGTTTTGCAGCTGTACAGCACAGTATGAGGTGTGACCTGGTAGTGTTAGGGTGCTGATGTGAGCCTTGACCCAATTCTCTATTACAGGACTGGTATCTACATTCTCCATACTGTGTGCGTTTACACTGCACACATCTTGCTGTTTAGACATCTGTCATTGGGTAGCATTATATCTAGGTTCCTATCCCTTGTGGAACCTATGAAGGTGGGTTTGTGTTTTGAGACTTACCTATTCAGGGCATGCTGTGGGTAGTGACAGCCTTTGCCAGTATCCATGGGGCATGGCATGATAGGTGCACGCCACCCCTAGCAGGTGGTGCATCATGTCATGCTCCGTATGTCTTCCCAGCCTGAAACACATTGGCTCCCCTTTGACTAACTGCATTACTTCATCCAGTTATTGCACTTGATCATCCCATCGTCATTTTGTGGCTTCTTGCTTGGTGAGGGTGGATGTTAGTCAGGGTGCTCATGTGTGCATATAGTACATGGTATTACATTACTTAACACATGACATTCATGCCTCAGGTGGTGCTGCAGGGCTGCCTCTGTCGGATGCGCATATTACACTTCCCTGTACATGTTTGTGAGCAGGTCATGTCATTTTAGACATCCATGTTATTATTTGAGTGAGTCAGAGGGGGTATCATTCCCAGGGTTCCTACTGAGCCAGTGTATGTACTATGTGTTGCCTCTTTGCCAAGGCCAGGGCATACTGGGCACGCCTCCTTCTGCCTACTGGGGCAGGCTCAGGTTGTTCCTCCTCCAAGTCACGCTCTGCCTGTGATGGCCTTGGCAATGGTGGGGGGGCTCTTTGGCCCGGCCCTATGCTGGTCCTGCTGCAGCTGTTTTTGCAAGATCATATTATGTAGCATAGCACATACCATGACAATTTGGGTACATGTAGTTGGTGTGTACTGCAAGGCTCCACCAGATGTGTCCAGACACTGGAACCGTGACTTGAGCAGCCCAAGCACATGCTCTATTACATTACGTGTTTGTGCGTGTGCCTCATTATGGCGTTCCTGTTTGGGTGTGTGTGCATTTCTGATGGGTGTCATCAGCTACGGCTCCAGTGCATAACCTGCATTCCCCACTAGGTGTCCGTGTGGGATGTCCCCATTGGCAAATGTCTGGAACAGCTGCGTCAAATGCCAGATGTGGGAATCGTGGTAACTCCCAGGGCAGCCAGCACACACATTCATTATTATGCCCTGGGCATCACACACGACCTGGCAGTTGATGGAGCGGAAGCCCTTGCGGTTAATGTAGGCCCTACCCCACTCACCGGCTGGTGCTTTGATGCGTATGTGCGTGCAGTCTATTGCACCCACTACCTCAGGGTATTCCACTATTTGCTGGAAGAGATGCATATTGCTGGCCAATACCTCACGGGCATTGGGGAAATATACATGATCACCGACATGGTATCCAGGAACTGGTGCAGTACCCTGGAGGCTGATGCCTGTGATATCCCCATCATATCGCCAGTTGGTCTCTGGAAGGTACCTGTTGCTAGTATTCTTAGGCCAACACATACCTTGGTTTCCACTGGGATGGGTTCCCCTCTGTTGGTTCTGTGTGTGAGGCGTGGCCTGCACAGCTCAACTATTTGCTGCAGGAGCTGTCTGTCCACTCTATAGCGCTCTACTATCTCCAGCTCATGTAACCCGTGGTAGGTGAACCTGGGCCTGTACACTCTTCTCCGTCTCCTCACTGTGGGTTGTCTGGCACCATCTGCATTGTCACCACCCTCAGCAAGTCGCCTATGTTTCATTATGACAGCTATGGCAGCCCCTAACATTTCTGCTCTGAGTTAAGCTTTTTCAGTTTTCACTTCTATTAGCCTACTCCTGTCTTGCAGTGTCTCTTAAGAGAAACATCCTGCACTACTGTTTGCAGAGTTTTAAGTGCTGGGCTGGGCTACTATTCTGCCTGTGTAATTGCCTACTTCTAATTGTTTTCACCTGCTAGCTTCAGCAGTTATCCCTGCTAGCTTCCTATTAATTATGTTGCTTCCTTTTTCCTCTCTGTTTCCTCAGGGGGGAGCAACGTGCATACCATCAGAAACACGCTCACAGTGGCTTACACGTGCGCACATGTGCTTACACGGTTCAGAATCTACTTATTCGGGTTAAAACGCACCAGCAAACACTGTTACACGTCTGCCAAAAGCCTCCAACATACTCAGCCTGCCCTACACACGCGCACACCCGCGCAAACAGTGTTAAACATCTCCCAACATGCTCCGACATGCTCAGTCTGCCTTACACGCGCGCACACTGCCCTACTCGCGCTTCATGGCGCACACGTGCGCATACACGCCCAGCAAGAAACTTTGGTGTAAGTAACAGTGTACACCTTCCATTTCTTGACTTTCCATGACTTATCTAGTGGCACACCTCTTTCCATGATCTGTGTCTGTCATCTGTCATGTTACACTGACCTCCAATGAACTGCATTTCTTTCTACCATTCCCCCTGTGATGTCACCTATCTCCTACTCTATTCCTCCCCTTTATGTATCTCTTACACTACTCAGACTGTGCTCATTTGCTATGTGACCATGAGATTCAGTATCCTAACCCTCATTTACATGAGATTGCCTACTAATGCTTAGTTACATGTCTTAGACTCAGCTTCCTCCCTTAGCAACCACTACACGGTGGCCATGTTGTTTTTGGTCTGCTGGTCCCTGCATTGTCATTCCATGTATTGCATGAAACCCACATTTGTGGGTTTATAACCTTCTTTTTTATGGTTTTATACAGCAGCCCGTTTGCTGGGCTGCGCTGGGTTTAAACATCGCGAAAAAAAATTATATTTTTAATATTTTGGCATCGGGTTATATTGCCAATGGCCACATATTTGGCCATTGGCATGCTGCCTGAGTCATATGCACCCTTTTTTTGGAGCTGACATGGCTCCATTGTGGAATTTGCAGAAACGTACTCAGTTGTCAACTGAGTACATTTCTGCAGCTAAAACGTCTCTTACACGGACTGGTTTCTGCTTCGTGGATCGCTAATATACCTCATTTGCATACCTTTTGGCTGCAAGTGCGGTATTTAGCATGTCCACGCCCAGTCCGTGTAAGAGACGTTTTAGCTGGTCTCTTACACAGAGTTTAGGGCTGTTCCTGGATCGCGAGGCTTGCATGGAGTGTTGCACATCTCTTACACTCCGTGCAAGCCTTCGTGAATCCTGCCCATAGTAAACATATGTAACCCACAATAAGGATATGCATGTGCGCCTGCGCGTAACCCACAATAAGGAAATGCAAGTGCGCCTGTGCGTGTGTAATCCGCTCACAGCATAGCAAATGAATGCAGGTTTCTACACGTAATGTCTATATATGGATATATACATTTGTGTATAGATATATATATCCACAGACTTAAACTAAATAAATATGAAATAAAGAATGTACAGATATATATATATATATATATATATATATATATATATGTATATATATATATATATATATATATATATATATATATATATATATACATATATATATATATACATACATACACTCAAACACATACAACATCAATTGATATATACCTAACAAACATATAAACAAATGTCCTCGTAGATATAACACATGTACATAAATAGGTTACACCATAGCTAGTATGGATACACATAACAGACATGCAATTAAGGTAAATACACTGCTGCTCTCAAAACTACTGCCCGGAAAGTATCAGTGTGCCAGATCTGTAAGTCCTACTCTTTAAACATGGATATAGGTGTCCTTTGCAGGACTCCAAAAATAGTGAATCTATAAATGCACAGCCCTGTAATGATTGCTGCAAAGAAGTGTCATCCGCAACTACAATATAGCTTTACATGCAACAGTAGCTTGTGCAAGTGTAATAACACATGGGTTGACAGAATGTAAGACATATGTACCGACACGCGGAGAGTGGATAGTGCTTAGAAGTGTCGTCATAATTTATTATCGCTCACATTAAATATGTGTTATGACTACTGTGGAGGGGTGTCAGATCTGGGAATCATGGGTATGCAATAATGGGCCTAGGTGCCTAGGTGTTGGTTGGCACAGATTTATGAGGTCCGCCCCAATCGGAGTGATTAATATACCTATGTGGGTATAGCAGACGCCTCCAACTTCCTAAAATGAAGAACCCATCTACTGGATATCGTGTAAACTATTGGGGGAAGACGTAGGGAGTTATATTAGTGTCGTGTAAGCGATTATCATGGACGTACATGCGTACGAATAAGATGGCAACCATACCTCTCAATCAGAATAAGACATCTGGACAAAGGCATTTTAAAATAAGTACAAATAGGGAATATCTCAAATATTCCTCTTACAAAGTCAGAACGTGGATAGAATAATGTAACAGTCAATAGTATGAATTTTATGAGGGTTATTAATTGTAAATAACAAATGTCTGTCATTATTGTCTAACCCCACAGTCCCAAATGACTTCTTCCCAGTAAATTACCAGAAAGGCATTGCACAATATTATTAAAAAAGGAACAAAATCAGACATCTAAGTTAGGGACATTTACCCAAAATGTGTACAGTTGAGAGGTGTGAAGGTAACCCTGACCTAAATAAATGTACAGAACTAGTGCAATTAGGTGGACAGGTGTGAAGAAAGACGTGATGACAAATGACAAAACATGTATAAGTCAAAAGCATGTACCTCGACAAATCTGGATGATTACTAATGCCCTGTGATAGTCAATGTGGAAGGTTAATAGAAACAACATAAATATGTCCCTCAGGATGCTATGCAGTGTCCCCGATACAGTGTTCAGTCTCCCACACACGCATGTGAGTTCTGCCACTGATGGAAAGCGCAAATACTGGCAAACACATAAGGTAGATGATAGCAGAATATGTTTTGATCAGCACCTGTTGGCTTTTGTGAGGAACACAACACTCTGGGCGGGTGTGTCCTACAAAAGGAATGTAATGACATCTGGCCTGTGATTTCTCCATATATTGTGTGTAGCGGTGTAATAAAATGACATATCTTGTATCAGAAACAGATACATGTTATAGGAAACAGTATCATCGACTATACCACTACAAGACAAATCTGAAGGTATGAACAGTGCTGAAGTAGTCAGTTTAGTATTGACCGCAGATATGTGTGGACTTGTCAAATGTCACAGCTGTACATATAGTCCCTATAGGGCTGTCACCTCTACAAATGATGAATGTGGAAGGTGCTCTGTATAAATGACAGATGTAGCAGGTCAAAACATACCTACAGCCATGCATACTCCACAAATAGACATATTAGCACACATCAAAGCTTAGGCCAGGATTCACGAAGCTTTGGTCGGTGTACGAGTAGAGTAAGAGTAGAGCAAGGCAAGATGTCCGCCGAGCTATTCAGCAATATCCTGTAGGGGCGTGTAACACAGCCCCTCAAACGAACGTTGCAAGGACAGTGTTAGGATATGCAAATTACCCCATTTGTAGGTGAAAGCTATGCAAATGATGTAAAATATGTGATACATGAAACAGTAAGCTGTCCGTGCAAGAGTAGAGGTATGTGCAGAAATGTACACGGATGTTAACCAGGTAACATTATGCAAGTAGCTAAACGGAGCAATGTCATCTGCAAATAAGGGATGGTTTAGTTGAAGAAGCATGCAAATGGCCAAATATAACGCCAGTGGCATGTATTCCCATTGGAAATTAATAAAACTCTAGTTGTCCTCCCCCGATCTCTGAGTACGCGCTGTGCATACAAAACAAGACAAATATGTAAAATATACATACAAATTGTAATGTCAGTTAAAAGTTATTGTGTCATGCAGGGGAATGGCAAGCTGAAGACAACATGGCTACTGAGTAGTGGTTGCTATGTGTGGAAGCGCACACTCAGAGATGTAACCAAGCATTAGTAGGCAATCCTATGCAATTGAGGCTGAGGATAGTGAAGCACAATTTGTCATGCCATATGGGCCAAGCCCCTACAGTGTAAGATTAGGTGAAGGGGACTATCAGCGTAGAAGATAGGTGACATCATGAGTGTGTATGTATAAAACACTGTAATCTTATTGGAGCAGTGTGTCACATGTCTGCTGTCAGTGACTCATCAGTGGAAGAGGCGTGTTATGATTTATCCTAGGTAAAGTCAGTAAACTGACGTACGCCATGGATATCACTGAAGTTCCTTGCAAACCTGGTGAAGTGTGTTTGCGCCCGTGCAAGCCTGTAAGCCCGAGTAAGCATGTGTGCATGTGTGTCAGCCTGTGTGCACGACTTGAAGAACGAGTAAGCTACTGTAAGATTGTTGAAGCCCGTGTAATGTTGTGTAAGCCAGTGTAAGTGTTTGTGTGCATGTATAAGCCTGTGTGCGCACGTGGAAGCGGATATGCACTTCCCTGTGCTCCTATGCGCGGCGCCGCTCACTGTGGACACAAACAGTGAAAAGGAAAGTAAACAAATAGCAGTAAGTTAACCAAGGAGAACTACCACAGCTAGCAGGTGGAAACAATCAGACTGAGTATATTACACAGCCAGTACAGTAGGCCAGCACAGCACAGCACGTACAACTCTACAAACAGTAGTCCACCATGTTATTCTCAGACACACTGCAACGCTGTAGTATAGTAATAGAAGTGCAAACTGTAAAAGCTTAACTGAGACAAGATAATGTTAGGGGCTGCCATTGCTATTATACGTCAACATATGCAACATGTGGAGGGTTGTGCCAATGTGAATGCCGCTCAGCATCACACATTGAGTAGACGGAGAGGAGTGTGCAGGCACAGGGTAAACTACCAGGGGCTACATGAGCTGGAGATAGTAGAGCACTATAGAGTGGACAGAGACCTCCTGAAGAAGATTGTGGATCTGTGCAGGCCATGTCTCACACACAGACCCAACAGAGGGAAACCTATCCCAGTGGAAACCAAGGTATGTGTTGCCCTAAGGATACCAGCAACAGGTACCTTCCAGAGATCAACTGGTGATATGATGTGGATTTTACAAACATCAGCATCCAGGGTACTGCACCAGGTCATGAATGCCATGTCAGCACATGTCAGTGATGATGTATATATCCCCAATTCCTGTAAGGTATTGGGCAGCAATATGTGTCGTTTCCACACAATAGTGGAATACCCTAAGTACTGTGTGCAATACACTGCACGCACATATGCATCAAAGCACCAGCCAGTGAGTGTGGCAGGGCCTACATCATCCACAAGGGCTTCCCCTCCATGAAGTGGTGGTTTGTGTGTGATGGCCAACCCGTAATAATGAATGTGTGTGCTGGATGCCCTGGAAGCTGCAATGCTTCTGATATGTGGCATCTGACGCAGCTGTACAAAACATTTGGTAATGGAGATACCCTCATGGTCACCTAGTGGGGGATGCCGGATGTGCAGTTCAACTGTGGCTGATGACACACATCAGAAATGCACACACACATGAACAGGAATGCCATAATGAGGCACACACACATACATAAACCTTACTCTAGCATGTGTATGTGTCGCCAAGTCACAGTTCTGGTGCCTGGACACATCTGGTGGAGCATTACAGCACTTGTCAACTACATGTATCAGAATTGTCTGTGGCCTAGGTCATCTGTGTCACACACACACACACACACACACACACACACACACACACACACACACACACACACACACATGACAGTTTATATACATAGTGTGAGTGACTCTTCATGTATGTGTAATACTGCAGAACAGTTCAAACACAGCAAAGTATGTCAATAATGGACATTCATCATAGTTGTACAACCACCTTGGAGGATATGCATGCAGAACTCTCATTGCATATGTGATACAGTGATGTACTTCACAATACCATTGTAAATGCAAATATCAAATGACAAATGACATAGCACATATCTATATGTACACATTTTTACCCACTATACATATTGGGGTGTAATACTTATGTGTTACTGTTGGTAAAGTATGTGTAGTAAATGTGGATAACTGACTCTGTTTAGCCTTATAGGTGTACAGCATGGGTTGGATAACACGTATCTGTCTGTATGATACCTTTGTGTAGACTAACTGTGTCATGTGCAGAATGCATTCTAGACCACAGTATGAATTCCGAGATGTGGACAGGAATATCCCTTTTGTCTTTGCTTGTAACTAACATGGCTATATGTCAAACAGTAATGGTCCCAGCAATGTGTGGCGGTCAATACCAGTGCGAACTGGTATAGTATAGTACATGTAGGATCCACATGCTACTGTGTGTCATACATGTGTGGGACAGTTGTGAAGATATCATATAACAATTGGTAATTCAGACTGTTGAGGTCATGTCTACTACCATAATGCAAAACTATGACAGATAGTAACAGTATCACCCACAGCACCCTGTAAAACCATAGCAATCACACATGTGTAGACAAGTACAACAATATGTGTAGTATAATGCATACTGGCCACCAATAGAAAGTATGACGTGTTAGTGTGAAATACAGGGCATGTCACCATTCCAATGTGTCCACTATACATGTAGATGCAGACAGTGCACCCTCACCATGTTCACATATAGATACATGTGAATCTGTACTACACACATCTCACACGTACTGCACACTCTGTAACACATGCTGCCAATACTACACACATCAGTTAAATGGCACATGGATGGATAATACATCTTTAGAATTAATAGTGCTGTACACTATACTACATTGATGATCATAGCTGGAATGTATCATGCCTGCTTACATACACCTAGAAGGAAATCACACTTTGTGTTAACAACATTGTAACATTATTACAGTGCTATGAAGCCACCCTGTGCATCAGCACCATGTTAGTCCGTACCTGCATCAATGTTACACATTACAAGAGGTGGCACAGGTGTCATCATATGCACAGGGTATGTAGTTTATTTTCCAGAGCCTGTCAGTGAACCAGCCAATCAACATGTATGCATTTGTGTGTGTGTGAAGGACAACAGGTTTTGCATGGCTCAATGTTGATGCAATGTGTGTGTGTGTTATGTGTTATCCCTAGCTGTTTGTTTTATGTGTGTCTCTGCATGTACACTGTTTCAGCATGTGTCAGCCATATACTGGAGGTTGTGGGACAGTCACAGACTGTACCTGCCAGGCTGTACAGATCGCCATTCCTGGCCATGAACACCCCTCCATGCATTCAACCATAGTCCAGTCCTGCACCTGGTAATGTATACACATGCATACATGGGATCTGTATCACAACCTGTGGATAAACGGGTGTCAGTAATGTTAACCTGATTTGCATAGTATTGCCATGTAATACATAGGTATATGAGCCATAGTCATCCTCCAATGTAATAACCACTGCTGACTGCTGCTGAGATGTGCACATGACCATTTAAAGGTGCTGTACTATCATTGTTTTCAATGTCCCTGGTAATACCCAGCAACAAAAGAACTGGTCACTACACAACTATAACCCAGGATCACTACAACACACAGTATGTGCACTATCACAGAGCCATATCAGATACATCCAAGGTGAACATGTACAGACAATGCAGCACATTCAATAGTGCTAATATCCACATACATATTACAAAGATAAATATAGATACAGATACACACACACACACACACTTGGAAGGGCCTGGAGTTGAACATACACCTACCTACTCTAACACACTACAGCATTATGCATTTACAGAACGCGCTACCGAGATTACTGAACACAGCACTCCCAGAGGCATACTTCTAGGTGGGTGACATCATCCGCAAAGGCAAAGACGCCGATAGGGAATGTATGTGTTGTGAGGCATCTAAAAGCATTACTGTGTCCCCAGGCAGCTGGAAAAACACACACACACACACTTGGAAGGGCCGGGAGTTAAACATACACCTACCTACTCTAACAAACTACAGCATTACACATTTACAGAATGCGCTACCGAGATTACTGAACACAGCACTCCCAGAGGCATACTTCTAGGTGGGTGACATCATCTGCAAAGGCAAAGACGCCGATAGGGAATGTATGTGTTGTGAGGCATCTAAAAGCATTACTGTGTCCCCAGGCAGCTGAAAACACACACACACACACTTAGAAGGGCCGGGAGTTGAACATACACTTATCTACTCTAACACACTACAGCATTATGCATTTACAGAACGCGCTACCAAGATTACTGAACACAGCACTCCCAGAGGCATACTTCTAGGTGGGTGACATCATCCACAAAGGCAAAGACGCCGATAGGGAATGTATGTGTTGTGAGGCATCTAAAAGCATTACTGTGTCCCCAGGCAGCTGGAAACACACACACACACACACACACACACTTGGAAGGGCCGGGAGTTGAACATACACCTATCTACTCTAACACACTACAGCATTACACATTTACAGAACACGCTACCGAGTTTACTGAACACAGCACTCCCAGAGGCATACTTCTAGGTGGGTGACATCATCCGCAAAGGCAAAGATGCCGATAGGGAATTTATATGTTGTGAGGCATCTAAAAGCATCACTGTGTCCCCAGGCAGCTGGAAACACACACACACACACACTTGGAAGGGCCGGGAGTTGAACATACACCTACCTACTCTAACACACTACAGCATTACGCATTTACAAAATGCGTTACCGAGATTACTGAACACAGCACTCCCAGAGGCATACTTCTAGGTGGGTGACACCATCCGCAAAGGCAAAGACGCAGATAGGGAATGTATGTGTTGTGAGGCATCTAAAAGCATTACTGTGTCCCCAGGCAGCTGGAAACACACACACACACACTTGAAAGGGCCGGGAGTTGAACATACACCTACCTACTCTAACACACTACAGCATTAAGCATTTACAGAATGCGCTACCGAGATTACTGAACACAGCACTCCCAGAGGCATACTTCTAGGTGGGTGACATCATCCGCAAAGGCAAAGATGCCGATAGGGAATGTATGTGTTGTGAGGCATCTAAAAGCATTACTGTGTCCCCAGGCAGCTGGAAACACACACACACACACACACACACACACACTTGGAAGGGCCGAGAGTTGAACATACACCTACCTACTCTAACACACTACAGCATTACGCATTTACAGAACGCGCTACTGAGATTACTGAACACAGCACACCCAGAGGCATACTTCTAGGTGGGTGACATCATCCGCAAAGGCAAAGACGCCGATAGGGAATGTATGTGTTGTGAGGCATCTAAAAGCATTACTGTGTCCCCAGGCAGCTGGAAACACACACACACACATTTGGAAGGGCCGGGAGTTGAACATACACCTACCTACTCTAACACACTACAACATTACGCATTTACAGAACGCGCTACTGAGATTACTGAACACAGCACTCCCAGAGGCATACTTCTAGGTGGGTGACATCATCCGCAAAGGCAAAGACGCAGATAGGGAATGTATGTGTTGTGAGGCATCTAAAAGCATTACTGTGTCCCCAGGCAGCTGGAAACACACACACACACACACACACACACACACAATTGGAAGGGCCGGGAGTTGAACATACACCTACCTACTCTAACACACTACAGCATTATGCATTTACAGAACGCGCTACCGAGATTACTGAACACAGCACTCCCAGAGGCATACTTCTAGGTGGGTGACATCATCCGCAAAGGCAAAGACGCCAATAGGGAATGTATGTGTTGTGAGGCATCTAAAAGCATTACTGTGTCCCCAGGCAGCTGGAAACACACACACACACACTTGGAAAGGCCGGGAGTTGAACATGCACCTACCTACTCTAACACACTACAGCATTACGCATTTACAGAATGCGCTACCGAGATTACTGAACACAGCACTCCCAGAGGCATACTTCTAGGTGGGTGACATCATCCGCAAAGGCAAAGATGCCGATAGGGAATGTTTAGAGAGTGAGCGGTCTGAAAGCATATTACCGTCCCAAGGTAGACGTACACAAACACGGCAGTGCTGTCATCGGGCCAACTAAATATCTACGGAGCACAACAACACTAAATAGATACGGGATGCGCCACAGACAGTACACCGTTCGAGAGAGCAACCAGTGTGTTCAATGTAGGCATCCATCGTGACATTGAAATTGGACATCTGGTGCCTGGATGACCACCATGGCTATACAGGATGTCAATGGCCATGCCCACATGCTTAGTATCACACGTCTGTTTGGAATGTACTGTGTGTCCATCTACACAATGGCGTACTGGGCATGCTCACACACTTAGCAGTTGCAAAGGGCCATCTTGCATGCACACGGAGTCTAATCACGGAAAGGCGCAGTGTGGAATGTACTGTGTGTCCATCTACACAACAGCATACTGGGCATGCTCACACACTTAGCAGTTGCAAAGGGCCATCTTGCATGCACGTGGAGTCTAATCACGGAAGGGCGCAGTGTGGAATGTACTGTGTGTCCATCTACACATCGGCGTACTGGGCATGCTCACACACTTATCAGTTGCAAAGGGCCATCTTGCATGCACACGGAGTCTAATCGTGGAAGGGTGCAGTGTGGAATGTACTGTGTGTCCATCTACACAATGGCGTACTGGGCATGCTCACACACTTAGCAGTTGCAAAGGGCCATCTTGCATGCACACGGAGTCTAATCGCAGAAGGGTGCTGTGCGGAATGTACTGTGTGTCCATCTACACAACGGCGTACTGGGCATGCTCACACACTTAGCAGTTGCAAAGGGCAATCTTGCATGCAGATGGAGTGTACACACAGAAGGGCACAGTAAGGTATAACTGCCCTCATGCACAGTGACCTATACACACACAGCTGCCATCACAGCTATCACAGGTGCAGGTCACACACGTACACACTGCAGTGTACACTGTAGCTGTCAAGTCAGCACCATGTCGTTGGTGCAGCACTACACAGCCTTACGGTCCCACAACACCATGTGACACATGACCACTGGGCTGTACAGTGGTGTACACCAGCTGTGCAGAGTACGCACGTACCAACAGGGATCCAACAGGTGTTATGCATTGCAATGATACCAGTATACATGAACAGGTCGGCTCAAGACATACCATGGCCCTTACACAGCTGTGACACCTGACTGTTGCTGTACACCAATGAACACATGTCTGGGTATGTCATACATGTGATTGTGTGGATGTGTGCATGGACTGCACACACAACACATACATACATAGCCTTTGATGTACCTCATGCATAACACTGGCCTAATCAATGCTACACACGCGAATTGAAGGTGGGCCCATGTCTGTTGAATGCTCACACTACAGGGGGTAGCAGTGTTGACCGGGACAAATACCCTTGTACTGGTCACCTGTGACATCCGTGATATCATACCGCAGTCCATGTGTTATGTATGTCAACACACATGTCCAACAATAGCAATGCATACAAACATGGCAACAGGAGACACATGTGACATCTGTACTGTGCATGCAGCAAACATGCATGTGCAGTGGCCGATGTCCGTAACATAGTTGCACTTACCTACGACATGCAGATGCAATGCAGATCCATCATTGACATCTGTATACGGTGACATACAAACAGCACGTATGGAGGGATGTGTGTACATAACGTGGTGAACCACCTGTCTAGATGTATGTGTGTAGGGGATGGCTCACAGTTGTGTCACACACCATCCTATCATGCCATGTGCAAACAGTATGCTATGTCGCTGTTACGTGATGGTGCTGACATAATGCATACACAGCGGTCAGGTATTAACAACTATATGTCACATGGCACCTGTAACACCTACAACCTCCCGTGTGCATATAGCAGCACATTTGCCAGATATAGCGTTGGTACACATAATGCAATCAATACCGCTGCATGTCCATCAAACGTGTCATCATATGGCAGGTGTATCATTCCCAGCACTGCCATGTGTGTCCAAATGTGTGACCAGGGATGCCACATATCACGGGGAATATGTCCCAGTTGCTACACATCCCAGTACACTATTGTAGAGAGCTGTACATACGTCAGTGTGGGAAGCATGACGTTCGCCGGTGATGTGCATCACACACGTCAGCTGTCCATATACACATGTGTGGTCACCACAGTGTGTGTGTGTCTGTATGTATGTCTGGTGCTTGGTGTGTGTGTGTATGCTAATATACAGTGGGAAATGATCACTAGCCCCACGTGGTGACTAACCCGTAATGGTGATGCATTGCACAACCCTGTTGATGCCATAGGTCCCAGCCTACTGGCTACCTGTGCATGTCCCTTCTCTGTGACACGTTGTTTGGGTGCATAGTACTGTGAGGGTGATGACCACACAGGCAGGGGTCCCCAGCTGCACACTATGGGGTGTGCGTTATAGTGGTATACACCCCATGAATGCGGCCATGTTCCTGTACTGTTACAGGGTCCTACTGCTGCACAGTGTGGCCTCCAGCTACCAAGTGACACCTCACATTATCATTGGCCAGGCCACTGTGTACAACCCCTGCACCATGTCACCATACCTGTAATGTGTCCTGCTATGTATGTCACGTCTCTATCCAGTGTAGCCTGTGGCACCGAACACATGCTTCAGGTGCAGTATATGTGCAGACATCTGTGTCATGTTGGTGTGTCCAACAGTCAGGTTGAGGGTACATGTAGCATGCTGATATTGCCAGATGTGCCTGTGTGTAATCCACAGTTACACATGGGGGACTGCAAACACTGCTACCTGTAGGCACATGCAAGTACACCATAGGAGGGAACCAGGGTATCACAACCAACATGGTGCTACAGATGTTACCGAGACACATACCGTGAACACATCACAATGCATGCTGCACCTGCACTACATGGTATGACTGGTGCATGTTGACAGTACACAGCCTATGTCACATACACAACTCAGTATTCACACACAACCACTGCAACATACACATCCCTCACTATGCATACACAGGTATTACATACACCTCTCACTATGCTGTTCACCCTGTGCATCAGAATATTTGTGCATAACCCTGCACCGATGGTGTGGATGACAGGGATGCAGCACAGGCTTCATCATATGCGCAGGGTGATATGTTTGCCTGGGGCATAGGCTGCACCAGTGGATAACATCATGTGTGTGTGTAAGGGCCGGTGAGTTGCCTGGACATGTCTGTGCAGAATGCATGTGGATGTTGTGGAGCCCTACAGCTGTGTTTGCTGTGTGCGTGTATGTGTGTACACAGTTCTGCCATTTGTGATGCCTACACGGGGTATAATTGACAGCTCCAGATTGTACAGTGCAGGTTGTACAGCTCACTGTGTCCGTCCACGGCCACGTGACCTGTGCCTGCCTGGGGTTGCACGGGCACTACCAGGTGGAGGTACAGAGTGGCTACTGTCCGACGACACATGTCCGCTGGAACCGTGTCCTTGCTGAGACCATCCAGGGCCACGTCCACGTGGCCTGCTGTGTCCTGGTGTTGACAGCGCAGCACCAGCTGCACTGCTACTGCTACCAGCACTATGGGAGTGGGCATGTGAGGTGGCACGCTCATGTCGACCTACACTAGGTGGTGTTGCTGGCCTACATCCACGTGGCCTACGCCTCACTCCTACCAGGTGTTCCAGCACAGACAACTCCAGCTCAAGGATTGCCATGCCTCGGTCAAGGATTCCGACCATTTCACCTAGTCGCCTATCCAGAACATTAGCAATCTGCTGTTGAGCATTTGCCAATGCCTGGATGTTGTCATTTAGCGTATGGATTGCAGCCTTCTGCAGCCTCTGCCCTTCTCTGTTCTGCTGTTCAGCACGTGCCTGTGCCGCCATTACAGTCTGGAACATGCGTCTGGTGATACCAGCTGCTGCGCTCTGTCCTGCAGGTGCATGTCTGCCAGAGGTCCTCCTATGAGCAGCACCGGCCACATGCCTGTGTGGCACATCTGCAGTCATTATACTGACACCATGGTGTATAGACACACCTTCTGTAGCCACCACACGTTCCTGTTCCACGCCAACAGACGCTGACTGTCCTTCCTCTATGGCCACCGGTGATACGGTATGTGTTGGCAGCAGAACTGTGTGCGGGGAAGAGGGGGACATAGCTGGGATGGTAACCATTGGCACAGATTCACCCTGCCTGTACCTTATGCATATGTTCATCACCGCTAGTATCTGTGGGGACACTAACATCAGATGGACCGCAGGAGGGTAACGCACCTACATCACCTGTGAATGCAAAGAAATACTGTAAAGTACAATAGACACAGACACACACACACACACACACACACACACACACACACACACACACACACACACACACACACACACACACACACACACAGACACACACACACACACACACACACACACACACACACACACACACACACACACACACACACACACACAGACACACACACACAGACACACACAGACACGCACAGACACATAAACACAGACACACACAGACACACCATGCATGTGATTTGTCAGATGGCATGCAGCATGCCTGCGATACAGCAGAGGGCATGCAGCTCAGACATTAATAGTGTTAGTAAGCATACCTCCCTGGGGTGCACACTACAGCAAGCAGGTGTCATATCAGTAGCCATGCAGTTCACACAATCATGGTAGTATGCATGCATCCCCGTGATACACCATGTGGCCCAGAACAGGATAACAGTACACATGGCTGACGTGACCTTGACATGTAATCTGCTGACATGTGCATTAACATGCATACATGTTTGACACAATGGTGTCCTGACACATGTACAGTATCATAATGGGCTTCACATTGCAGTGTTATGTGTATGCCCTACAGATAGAATGCATGTTTAGCAAATGTGCATGAGCATTGGAGGGTAGTGTGAGCCATCTACATTGCTATACAGTGTGAAGTACAGACACTGTGCCATTGCATGGCAACATGAGGCATGTATGTTGCTGTAGAATGCATAATATGTACACATTGCATAGCCATAACTGCAACACAGTCGTGATGTTCGACAGATCGTATATGGTAGACTTCAGTGACACCTCCAGTAGCTGTGCACAGGCTTTTAGGTTGTCCAGTGTACCACATCAACTGTATAATCGGTCAACTAAGGCTATAATTGGACCATGTGTGGACAATGTGCAACAGGGTGTATACACATCCCAAGTACTGTGTGGCTACATGTCTCTGGCCATCCCACATGGCCATGTGTGCACATGTGTTGGCCAATTGTGTGTGATGGGCATCTTCTCCACATGTCTGTGTGGTCCCATATGACATACACCCATACATGTCAGATATGTCACAATCCACAGGGCTATGCAGGCAACGGGTTGTATGTTTGGTATGTGGGGTATAGGTCATGTGATAGTGTGACAATATTGCAGACAGAACATTACATGTCTGGGACATGTCAGGTGGCACATCACAATGTGTGCACCCAATGCAGGGGCATATGACACAATGGTGACACTTGTGGGCTGCCCATATCACAGCTCACTGTGTGGTACTGTGTGCGTACCACACATGTTGTTCCAATGCATACTACATATGCCTCCATTGTAGAACACCTCCACCGTCGTATGCACAGCTGACCACACATGTCGCAATGACAAGTACTGTGGTTTCAAGTCTGTGTATCATTACATTTGTATATATTGCACATGGGTGGCGTGTGTGAATGCATGGTGGTGCGACCTGCATATCGTGACTGGAACAAACATCAGGTGTGCAAGTGTTAACTGGCCACATGGCAAATAGATCTACACTGTAACATGCCTGATACTGATGACAGTCTCACCTGCAACGGACCCATGTCTGTGCGGCACGCCAGAGGTACCTGTATAGGAGTGACACACCAGTATGAACATTATCCATGACTGTATGAAAGCCACAGGTTGCACTGTGCATGTGAACACATTCACCTGTGTAATAGCATATAGTATGCACATGTGTGCATACACAACGTAGCATACTGTAGTATGCAGCATGTGTGTCCACATACCTGGCATATGTTGTTACTTTACATAATGTACAGTGACACATGCAACTACATGGGATATAATAGCCATATGTGCATTACTGACTTACCAGGCAACTCCAAGCTCATTGGTTGGGAGACACCCCACCTCCATGATGGCAGCTAGTGTTTCTGGATGCTGTTCCCTGGGTGTCCCCAGACTGGCCAGTAGCTCCTCGGTGTGTGTGAGTGGGGGCTGGGTTGGTGGCCCACCACCTGTTCCACCTTGTTCCCTGGCGATTGCAGTGGCACGCTGTTTTGCATGTTGTATCAGGTCCGTGCAGTGTCTGCGCACCTGCTGGTAGGTGCGGTTATGGCCACCCACATCATTCACCCTCCTGCGTAGATCTTGCCACAGGTCATCCCGCTGCTGGGCATGCTGTGGCACATGGCTGAACAACAAGTCATAGTTGTCATGGAGCTGTGGGATGAGGACATCATCCTCCTGGCGGGTGTATGCTGGGAGGCATGTACGGGGCATTATCTGTAAAACATAATGATGGTGACAGGTCACAGTTTCAGAGATGTACAGTGATACTGCTGCACATACATTTCTATGACATCTACTGCATCTGCACAGTTATCTTTGCAAAGCATCATGACACTGACACGACTGACGTGTTTGTGTCACACATGTCACACCCATTATGCATTGGATATCATCACCATATGTGTGTGTCACCTCATTACAGTATTCATACTCCATGTAAATGCTGTCTTGCTGTGGGCATGTCTATTTGCCAGCACTTGTGTTCTTACCTATCTGCACATGCCTCGATGTACCCATGGTACTACTGTTGACCTGGATGCTGTGTATATGTCACATATCAACACAGACACAGCCGTAATGGACTTGAGCAGTGACAATGCACACATACGCATGGACACCTGTACATGCATGTGTTTTGCCATATACATCTACACAGCACTGTACAACTGTTCAACATCCTGACACGGATCGCCTGTATTACACATGTGATAGACATGGGACAATGGATAGTCAGACGACATTTACAGGGATGGTCATCAACCATAGCATATGCGGGCATGGTTTCCACGCTGTTACAGATGGCCATTGTGCCACCGCAAGCTGCATCAGTGCCATCTACCATGTGGCCATCACACCATGTATGACTGGGATGACATCTACAGCTTTGATGGACAGGGTTGCATGGTATGGTGGGAGTATGTCACATATATGGCACAGGGATCTGTCCAGCCTGTGGTGATCCTAGTATTAGGATGGTGGCTGTCCATGACATATGTCATATAGATCAGGATATGGACATGTAGCATGTCCATCATCATGGTGTAGCAAATGTCCTTCTGCAAGGTAGACAGCATGCTGCATAGTGGAGGTGTGGATTGTGAAGGCTGGTATCGCACATCCATGCATAGCCATTACCCCTTACAGGTGGTATGTGATCCAATATTGGTCACCACAGTGCTGTATATGCCTGGCCAGTGAATTCCGTGCTCATGGATGGCACCCTGACATGACATGGGTACCTCATATGACTACCTAAGGGGCCTGGAGATATCACCATGTTGGGGGGTGCACTGCACAGCACCATCCCTTACACAGTGTCCATAATGTTGACCACAGCCTAGGTAGTAGTTTATGGGTACAGGGATGTTCACCTAGCGGTGACACTGCTGGTATCATCCATCAGACTGTGCACATATGTCACATACCTCACCCACACAGCCCATTCTGTATGTTGTTCACAACACTGACACAGCTAAACTGATAGGTCATGGCCATTCACAGCCTTACATACACAGACGCCTAACATTTGTCTGTGTGGTATGGGCTACAATGATGGTGGGGTACAACACATTAACCCTGTTCTACTGTATCTGGCACTGATGTGCTGTGCACATGTCACTCTTGCACCTTTTGTAGTTGTGAGTCTGTCAACAGGCCACTGGTGGAACACTCCTGTGACATGCAAAGGTATTTGTAATCAAATATCCATGCTGTCTTGTACATCTGTACTGCTAACATCTACAGTGCTAATGGTTCATGGACATGCACACCATACTCAGCAGGGTTATAGTGCGGTGCCACCTAAATGACTGTCATCACCACTTGTGGGTTGATATTATCCAACACCCTATCTGTATTGTATGGTCATGCTAGGCACTTGTTCAGAACATGTGAGCATGTCATGAGTTACTGATTACTATAGCACCCATTCCACACCATTTCCCACAGGTACACTGGCTGTCCTACACTTCCCAGCTTGCTTAAGGTATGACAGCTGTTGTACACACGTAACGCACATATCCTGTGGGACATGGTTGTATATACAGGCATGTCCAACTGTCACGTACCAGTGCTACTGCCTGTCTATATGAGGGATATGTCGTACATGTGGCAATAGAGCAATTGTCTCATGTACACATTCAATGCTCACCTCCCAACATACGGCACTACAGCCTGTGGGGATGCACGCCTGCAGCCGTGCTGGGCCCATAGCTCTCAGGTGTACCTCATTACGGGAACGACTCATTTGGGGTTCTAAAAGGTGCATGTTCCTCAAGGTTTCACATTGGAAGGGTCTGTCACACATTCATTGTTGTACATAGTTTACCTGCTAGCCATGGCTAAATAGATGAGAACCATATTAATTAATTGGAATATCTGTTTTATACGTAAGACCAGCCTATTTTAGCCATCATATGCCCTTCCTAGTTGATGCTGTTGGTAAGCCAGTTGTAAGTGTTCCACTTTTCGCCCATTTGTTACACGGTATGAGGGCTAATGTTCCTCATTTTGGGGACAGGAGGCTGACAGCTATGGCTGGGGGTAATGCTATCACCAACCCTGACTGCACCTGACAGTCATTTGGGGATGTGTAACATTCGCAACACACCCCAAACATCACATAGTCTCACATGATCTACACCACTGGCCACACCTACGAGGACAACCTGTGCAGTACATCTCCATACTCACTGTAGGCACCAGAGGTAGCCCCCATCATGGAAGACAACATCACCAGCTTATAGCCCACAGACTCATGTGTGCCCACCACATACAGCCAATAGTGAGTTATAACATTCACAACACACCAGTCATAGCTGACTCTGTACGTGTCACACTGCAGTTCCACACAGCAGGCTACACAAGGCGTTAGTCGCTTACATCTTGCTGTCGGGTAACTGCTTCTGCAACATAACCTATGCACCCATGCCACACCTCACCAGGTACGATATGTCTGTCATTCGCCATGTTAGTGTGACTGCCCTGTGATGCCACTTCACAGACTATGTGTGCAGGGACATGCAATAGCTCACCAGTCTTATAGCCCTGAGGGTGTGGGCCTAGCCCTGGGGAGCATTTTGCATTCATCCGGACACGATACCACTGTATAATGACCGACTGTGTCATTTCAACAGTTGCCTATGCTCCTATTGGCATTCCACAGGCATGTGGTATCTGTCCGCTATGACTGTCCTGGTCAAACACAATGCTGTGGCACAGATGACTTGCACCTGTCGGCCCTGGGAGTACAGCTCACATGTAAGGCTCTTGCTGCTTCTATACTGCCTGTCTTGCACAGTTTCCAATAACTGTCACCGGCAGGGCGGTAACTGGCATGCGCGACATGGGGCCATGTGACACATTGCTTGCATCTTCCTCTGTGACGCACACAGGCAAGGCACACCTTATAATGCACCACTCAAACATCTCTGCAGTGACTGGGACCTGCCTCTAGGCTCTGCAGAGCACACCTGCAATGACAGGTTATAGACAGACCATACCTTTCAGGCACATACCTGGACCGGCACACCCGCAGCTGAGGGGTTCCCATATCCCACTATGTTTTGCACACATCCTGGCAAGTTGCTTAGCACAATGCATCAGAGGTGCTCCATGTGCAACTAACTGTGTCCGGGACCGCTATACACATTGTAACAAGCGACAGAGTCAACATCATACCCCTCGGGTAACATACCTTCTATGGTGGTATAGTGGACAGTGGGCCTCAGCTACTACTGATGTGTGACTGACACTACCCCACACTTCACTGGGATAGCCACTCATGTACCGACACATCCATGAGTCATACCCTCCACTCTGCTGGATCAACCCATACACACCACCTCCAAGACCTACATTACCCTTGGCATGAACACTACCACCATGTGACTGGTGTTACACACCTGGGGTTATCCCCTCATTGGTGGATTCCGAACATATGCTAATCTACCTTGTTAGCCACGTCCCGGCAACACACCCATCACAGCATACCCAGTACATGTGTACTACAACACCTACTACAGACGTCTGCTGACAGCGGTTGTTAACATCATGACACCCCGTGCAGATGGACAATGCACATACAAATGCTGACACATACCCCAGTGCACTTAATTAGCATGTACACAACTGCATGGATCATGCTATTCCACACAGAGCCATGGTGGTACACACCAGATAACAGACGCCACTCTGGTGGTCATGTTCCATGGACATATGATGTACAACAACAGGTGTAGGCTGTTGCACAGTGGTGTACATTCCCATGTGTGGGGTGGCTCACTGGTCTGCCGTGGTGGGGCCACAGGGTCCCTCATCACATACTCCAAGACTAGCTAAGTAAACATGACTGCCACACATTCCGGGGTGTACCACCAGGCATTATGGTGGTATGTCAGTATTCGATGGCAACACCCACATCTGCTGTCACATACAACAGTCACTCAGGAACATTGCAGATCCAGGTATTGTTGGCAACATGCTGGAGGATGGATTCAATGCTGACAGTACACCCTCTCACTCACTACAGGGCCGCAATCCATAGATGAACATTGTGGTGTCCCTGTGGTCACACCTACACAGTACTGACCTACACTCTATATGTCCTGGGACACTGGCCTCATGTCACCTTCCAACGTCCCAGGCTGTGATGTACACCAACCTCTGAATTACATGTCTCCCCACTAGACCACCATATTCAGTAATAGCCTTATTTCAGACATTGTAGACCCTGAATGCCATACAGGAGCATTTATCACACTACACACAGATGGCACCACATTGCACGAGTGGGACTATAGTCCTACACACCTGACTGGACTGTTCTGCATGGCTATGGGGCACATCATCAAGTACGTCATTTTCAGAGACATTGTTGGGCTCCCGTCCTCTGCTGCCACCCGGGTTGGGCTTGTTAAGGCCAGAGCATGGCCCCTACACATGGTGGACTCCTTTCATACAGTTACCAGGGCAGTTGCTGATGGTACGGGAGTCCACACATCCTACATTGTCCTCTCATTGCCTTTCAGCACCATTCCCCATTCTGGTATTGACAACATACACATCCACCTGCACATCGTACCCTGTGTCTCAGGATGTTATGCTATGTAGCTCATGGACAGGACACACAGTGAGGCCAGCATACCATAGTACCTACTACATGTCAGGTACATTTGGCATACCACGGTCCTCAGTCATAGGGCCCCTCATGTTCAGTATATGCTTCCCTGTGGAACAGGCTGGCACAGGGGACTTTCCCTGCCTAGCTTTCAAACCCCTACATACCAAGCACCATGATTGCTCCACCAGCTGATACTGACTCCAACCATACGGGTGTCGCTGTGACAGATACATAATATGACTATCATGGCATCAAGCTGCATGACACAAGGTGCATGCACATCAGCTTTGCATTACACCATTCACCCACTGACTATCACATGGATGGTAGTCCCCTACATACATATCACATTGTGCATGTTTGCAGTACACATATATGTCGCACCCACTCCTGTGGTTACCGTATTGCCACTGTGGCGTGGATATCCTCCTATGTGGCCACACCTATCTGTACTGGGTGTGTAACTGGTACATAGGCACCCATTGTACCTCTGAACTCAAGACATCTACACACATTCAAGGGTACACCACCCCATTTAGGGTGTACCTTACACAACAGCTACAGCTTTACATGCCACAACATTAACACGCCATGACGTTTACTGAGCTCCGACAGTTTAAATATGCGGCTGCACTATGGACACTACATCTGTACATATTTGCATACTACATACTCAGGGGTGACCTCTGCTGATCAGACAGGGCCCATGTCCACAACATTATTAATGGATATACTCCTCATACGCAACATAAGCAGAGGCCACTGTGAGCAACATGCTCATGGATATGTGCACACACGCCACAATGAGTGGGATGTGCTTCTGGGTTACATTCCCAAACCGGACACTCACCATGCTGTGGAACATAAGTCCTATGTACATCACGCAGGGACACTCAGTAGCACTGTTCATGTGATACCTCCCTTGGTGGTTGGGAGACACATGTAGGCCTGGGATCACTGCAGTAGCTGTACTGTGCAGTGGTGCAGGTGACACCTGGCTCTGCTCTTCACAAGACACTACCCTGGAGAGGTGCCACTAGTGTGAACACTGTACTTGTGCTTACACATGGCATTGCCAGACTGCATAGTACCCCACTATGCACCTGTGCAGCTATTACATGTCCTTTGTGCATGGTTACTTGGTAGCCCTTCCATTTAGATTAGCTATCATGCTATTACTATGTCCCATACCTACAGGCCATATGTATCCTGTTATTGTACATACCAATAGACAATACCTGTGGTATGCATGATATGCCTGTTATGCTGTGTAGAATATCTGTCATATCTACCTATAATACTATACATTACACATATTTCACATAGTATCCCATAATGCAAAGCGTACTTGCTCAGTGGGACCACCTTACATATGTCATTAACGTTATATGCCCATACACATGCGTGCTGTGACAGTATATCAACATATACTATCCCCTGCTATGGCACGTCCTTGTTGGACATACCCTACCACTAACGGCGGGTTGTATGGCATTGTTCTGTTTAATGGCCTCATGTAGCATCCCTTGTGGTGTCTGTGCTGTGTACCTTGTGTCCCACTGCTGGACGCACAGATTCTACTAGCGTTAGTATGCTCAGCAAGACATCACTACATAAATTCCTTTCCCCACTTTATGCATTGCGGACACGTTTAATTAATACAAACCAGGCTATATATATACAGTAAAGCTAATTAATACAGATCATGCTATACATAACCTTACATATCGGGTGTTCTACATACCTTGTTGTCGTTACGGCATTTCGTTTCTATCTCTCTCACAGTGTTTCAACTGTTATTCGGTATGAGCATACGGTTTGAATGTCTGGCAAGTCATCCTTATATACGTCGATACCTGAAACATGTGGATTCTTCCCATCAATTGGTGTTCCTGAGTGACTAATTACTTGCATATCAGCTGTGCAGCTACTCCATTCGCCAATTATGCGGCGACAGTGGGGTATAATTGGATTCTCCACTTGGGCGTTGCCTATTTGCCCTACCTTCGGGGAGACGGTCTGTATTGTGTTTTGTTATGTGTAACTGCAACTGCTAAGCATGGAGACAAGTATAGTTTGGATTCATGTCCCCCGTGGATTGTGTGTGACAGGTAGAGTATTTGGTTCAACATGTGTGTGTACCTGTCATCCCGACGTCTGATAACGGAGTATTGCAATCAAAACCTGTAACATGGCTGTTTGTTCCATTATACAACGCCTGCAATTTTGCATGTCGCCTTTAATTGTGTCTCTCACACGGTATGTTGAGGGTTCTGCAGATGTAATTGATGACTGGATGTTTGTGCTGCTATTACAGTTTGTATTGCTTTAGTTTCTAGTGTGGGGGATGTCAGTTGTTGCACGTAACATATGCAGTTTGTGGGCCTTGCATTTCTACATAATCCATATATATGTGTGTGGGCTCCATCCCTAATTAGAGAGCTAACAGTTAGTAGACTTATGTTATGGGATTGTACGTTGGGCCATTGTTAATTGGTTTCTATATAGTCTGCAGTTGAGCTTGCTACTTGTATACCTCCGTAATTGCAGCGATATATCAGGGGATATGTGTAAGTGACAGCTATCCCTTGTATTTCTGTCCCAGATATTTGCAGTCATTGTGGTTGTGTTGTTAAAAGAGCCTGTTTGCCATGGGTTGCCACCTTTTCATATGGTCATTGTTGGACACTTGCGGGACACAAAGCGGTGTTTACAGGCCAACACGTAGCCATGGTCAGTACACAGGTAGCACATACTTTTATCCTCACTACATACCTATTGTTGTGTGACTTTGGCTACTTATCATATTGCATGTAACATTTAAGTTTCTTACATACAGGCATAACTATTAAATACGACTGTTACATTATATATGGGACATATTTATGTCCTACCATCTTGGACATTTGCCCTCTGTACTGTTTTATGTCAGGACACACCTGCCCAGGGTGGGGCTGTCCCTCCTACTGTGGTACAGGTAGTAACCGTATGCCTATGGCTAGCTATACCCACACCTACTATACTGATCTGCCTCTGACTTGGCACCAACATACACATGTTGCAGACACACACACACATTACAGTCACACAGAAATGCACACGGCACCCTCAACGCACACTTACACAGACTACGGCACTCACAGACACAGTTGAACACAGTACCTACGTGGACCGCGACACCGGCAGCAGTGACTATCTGTCCCTTCATATCATCATACTATTACTCGCAGATGTACTGTTCCGGTACTGTGTTCTATCGGTCTTTCAGCCTCGTGGTTACGCATGTCGGTATGTTACACATTCCATGGTTGGCGGTTTCCTATTTATTTGTACCTCCAAGATGTTATGAATGTCGTTGAACTATCTATTATATTTGCAGATATTGCTGAATCCATCTATATCACCATATATCCCTCTATTGCCCTTTCTATCTGTATTATATATATGCATATGTGTACATATATATATATATATATATATATATCTATCTATATATATATATATATATATATATATATATATATATATATATATATATAGATATCTATATCTCTCTCTCTCTCTCTCTCTCTCTATATATATATATATATATATATATCTGGCGGGGAACGTGACAGGCACACAGCACCACCATATGCTGTAAGACTCATGTACTGTTCAGGTGTTGGCATTCCGTGTTCCACTGGCTGTTGTGTTTACAATGTTTGAGGGCTGCCTATGTAGGAGTCACACATTGGGCCACCTATACATTACAATTTACAGGTGGTCATGTTTGTGTGCCATCCATTTTACTGTGTGTGCAGGTGGAGAGGTGTCAGTCCGTAGGGGCCTACACAGTCAGAGTATGTGCTATATGTTCCCTCTTTGCCAAGGCGTAGGCATATTGGGCACGCCTCCGTCTGCCTACTGGGGCTGGCACAGTGTGTTCATGGTCTGAATCCCTTTGTGCCTGTACTGGCCTTGGCAATTGCGGTGGGCTGTGAGGGCCTTCACCATTTTGTCCCTGCTGCAGCTGCTTCCACAGGATCATATTATGTAGCATGGCACATACTATGACGATGTGGGCACACGTGCCTGGAGAGTACTGCAAGGCTCCACCAGATGTATTCAAGCACCGGAACCGTGATTTCAGCATCCCGAACACACGCTCTATGATGATTCTGGTTTGTGCGTGTGCCTCATTATGGCGTTCTTGCATGGATGTGTGTGCATTTCTGATGGGAGTCATCATCCACGGCTCCAGTGCATAGCCAGCATCCCCCACGAGATGGCCATGTGGGATGTCCCCCCTGACAAATACCTGATACAGCTGTGAGGCATGCCAGATATGGGAGTCATGGTAGCTTCCAGGGCTGCCAGCACACACATCCATGATAATGCCCTGGGCATTGCACACGACCTAGCAGTTGATGGAGTGGGATCCCTTGCTGTTTATGTAGTGCCTACCCTGCTCACCAGGTGGTGACTTGATTTGTATGTGCGTGCAGTCTATTGCACCCAGTACCTCCGGGTATTGTGCCACACGGTGGAAGTGGCGCATATTGCTGGCCAACTCCTCCTGAGTTCTGGGGAAGTATATCTGCTCATTGGCATGTGGTAACATGGCATCCAGGAACTGGTGTAGTACCCTGGATGCTGATGCCTGTGAGATACCCATTATATCTCCAGTTGGCCTTTTGAAGGTACCTGTGGCCAGTATTCGCAGGCTTACACATACCTTCGTGTCCACTGGTATGAGTTCCCCTCTGTTGTTTCTGGTTCTCAGGCGTGGCCGGCACAGCTCCACTATTTGCTGTAAGATGTCCGTGTCCACCCTGTAATGCTCTACTATCTCCAGGTCATGTAGCCCCTGGTAGGTTACCCTTGGTCTGAACACTCTCCTTCTCCTCCGAGGCCTGCGGTGGTTGTCGGCATCATCCTCCACAACACCGTCAGTCTCTAACACATGCTGATGAATCACAGCTATGGCAGCTCCCAACATGTACATTTTAAAAGTTCCCCGTTTGTTTACACCTATGGTGCGGTGTTTGGGAATACACAGGTGTGTGTTGGGTGCTTTCATACTTTATACTATTGTGCTGTGAACACCGATGATGTCATAGGGTGTGTATGTACTTTCGTAGCTACAGGTTATGTTATGTGTTTTACTGCCGGAACTACTATTGTGGTGCCTTTGGTGTTGAATTACATTTGCCTGCCGTGGATTACCTCTTGACCTTCCCTTTACATTTCAGTGCGTTGCACCTACCATTTTCTGGCGTGCATCCTGCAGCCTACTTTCATTTGTACTTTCCTGGACCTGGCGTATCTTGCGTTATGTGTGCTACTGCCGGTCTGCTGTCGGTTTGCTTTGCTCTGCTGTGTCAGGTCTCCTATCTTTGCAATCCAATACCTCCCCTCCTTTCTTTGCATTCACATGCCTCCCCTATCCTGTTTTGCAGGTTTCTGCAAGCGGACTTGTCAGCTGCCGTCGATTGGCCTTCGTGGTTTGATTGGTGTTGATTGCTCATTAGTACTCCAATTACCCTACTTCCGCATCTCCTTCTTTTCTTCCCCTGACCTTCCTGTTTCTGCTATTGTTTGCGGCACGTGCGTCCAATTACTGGGTTTCGTGCACGTTTTCATCCTCGTACACATGCGCTTTTGGCCACCATGTGTGCTCTCAGCTAAACGATTCCTCCCCACCCCTATCCTGCAGCTTTGCTTAGCAATGGACAGGCCAGATTTGCAATGCTCCAATGTGCTTAGTGCTACGGTGGTACACCCCTCTGCTGATGTCATGTATCTCCTCTGAGCCACTCCTCGGTGTTATACCGCTGCGCCGTATGGTACAACCTTCCTCCGGCGGGACATTTGTGATTCAGTATTATCTGCCTCATTTGCATGGCATTGACTACTAATTCATAGTTACCGTGCCGAACACTATCGCAAGCCCTTAGCAACCCTTGCACCTTGGTTGTGGTGTTCCATGCCTACCATTGTGTATTATGCTGTAAACCTGATTTCTATTACGTTGCGATTTTATGACATTTTTATATTATTTCTTTATGTTACAGCATCCGCACACATGCCCTGCTGTTCTGCTGTGCGTTACTGTGGACATGACATTAAATGTTGTTATTTACGTGTTGTGCATCTTTTCTTATGCCATTGGCTGTGTATTTTGCCATTGGCATATGTTAACATTGTGATACCTGGGTCTGGCCCTCTTCCGTAGCTCCGATGTTCTGTTTGGGAAAATGTAAACCGTGTTTTTGGTTTACATTTCCGTGAGCTTACGCTACGCCTGCACCACTTCATGTATCACTATATGCCTTCATTTGCATGGTGCGACATTGCACGTGGGGTGATTTGCATACCTACGCCGGGGGCTGCGCAGATCTGGCGTATGCCGGTAGTGCACGTGGAATTGGATCGTACCTGAATCGCTCGGCGGACATATTTGGCGTTATAACGCCTATGGTATACGTGCACCTGGCGCAAGCTTCATGAATCCCGGGGCAAGTGTGGGCATTTTTAAATACATTTAGTTTAACTGGTTTGATGATGGCAAGCCGTGGATCAACTAATTATGCTTTCTTTTTTTTTTTTTGTCATACAAATATTACATATGTTATCTAGTCCAGGAGAGGAATTTAAGTTTAAAATCATTGCTAGTATCCATCACCCACTGTAGCTTATAATGGAGCATATGTCATGTATTGTCTCAGTGTGCACTACTGTAGCTACATATTACCTGTGGAAAGAGTTCAGAAAACACTACTACTTATCCTAACTATCCCTGAAACAAAATTGTGATTACTGAATAGTTTGCAATCAGCCATGAAACTGATAAAAATATTTGACCTCCTGGATGAGCTGGTTTAAAATACAAAAGTGTTACATCTATACTTTACTTTCCTAGAATAAAACATTCATTGAAAACAAGACAGACATTTTTAAATGTCACAGATTAAAATTATTTGGAATATTTTTATAAATTATCCACTGTGCAGCGGTAACGTTGTCGCCTTACAGCAAGAGGTACTCCCATTCAATTATCGGCTGTTACGTCTTGTGTGTGGAGTCTGCATGTCCTCCTCGCATTTGAAAGACATGCTTAAAATGGACGTGCCTTCATTGAAGGTTGGGCAGCGGGCTGGCAACTCGGCACCATAAAAATCTACTGTCTATCATTAGCGGACAGAAGTTCAGCTGTTGCGACCCCTAACCAGTAAAAGCCGAAAGAAGAAGAAGAATCCAGTGACATCTTCTCTTTGACCCAAGTTCTAAATAATTTTATCATACCATATAGACTTGTAGATCTGAAATCAACATGGTACTTCTGGGTACATGTTTAGCCATAAATTAAAGAGTTTATTAGCATCAGTTGTAAAGAAAATCACCATGGAATGCCATTTAGTTTCACTTTTGGAGTTATTTACTGATTCCTTCCAAAACCAGACAGAGCCATAGAGCAGAATTGCTGCCAAGTAAGAAATCCAAAATGCTCAGATGGTGAGAGTTCTGGTGAGACTAATCACATACCATAGACTTTATCCCATCGAGTGCAGCCTCCTCTGCACATAACCCCTCACTCCTCAAGACTACTTCAGATTGAGTTTAACCCATTCTACCCAAACTGACAATGTTCAAATTCTAGGAAAAAAAACATGAAGGACCCCAACAATGGATGGAAGAAGCAATAGAATTTCACTGACTCTCTCATCCCATGGTCAAGAGGCTCACCAAAAAGGTGGTATAGAGAGAGAAAAAGTTCAACCAGATGAAAGAGAAAAATGGATCTATTTTTATGGTAAATACATACCATTCATATCCAAAGTTGCTCATCCAACAAAGCTCTGGAGAAAACGCCTGTAGATGTAGCAACAGCTCTAGTAGAATGGCCTTTTGGTTTACCCATGAAGGGATTTTTTTTCAAACAATACCTATAATAAAAATAGTCAGATAGCCACTTGGAGAGTGTAACCTTAGACACTTGCTTGCCCAACCCGGTCTTGGAGAAAGAAATAAACAACTGTTTGACTTTTTGAAAGACTTGGTTCTGTCCAAGTAAAAAGCTCAATTGTCTATGTACATCCAGACAATGCAGTAATTATTGCCCCTTGTTAGAAAATTCAGGAAAAAACACACATAAATCAATGGACTGATTCAAGTTCTTCTCCTGTAGCCAGCTTAGAAAGTAAAGAAGGATCTGTGTGGAAGGAAACCCTATCCTTACAAAAAAACATGTGTACAGGCACTGACAAGATGGCTTGACCTCTGACACCCACTTGGCAGAAGTAACTTCCATCAAGAATAAATTTTTCCAAGATAAAAAAAAACTTCAGGTCAGCCAGAGCAGGAGGTTCAAAGAGAGGCACAGCCATCACCTGGAGCTTGAAAGGCAAGTCCAATGGGGGGAAAGAATACTTAACTGTATGATGTAATTGAAAAGGTACCCTTAAGGAATGCCTTCAAAATTTTGAGAGCTGCTATAGGCATATTATCTCTGCCATTGTGGAAATCTGAAATGGCTGTTAATTGCATCTAAATGGTAGAATAACAAAAGCCTGAGTAAATCAAATCTTCCAGGAAGTCAGAAATGATATCTGTAAGGGCAAAAAGTGATCCAACAACATAGTGGTGGTTCAGCAAGCAAAACGTATCCACTTACTGGCAGACACCCTATGAGTAGAATGTTTCTGAGAGGATGGCAAAATATAAACCACTCTGTTGGAAAGCTCACGATTTTGGTGGATCAAGGGAATTGGACAAACAATGAGGTCAGCTTGAGGGTCTGAAGGTTGGGCAGGTCCAGTCCCACCAAGTGAAAGATTAGATCTGGAATGGGATCCAAGACCCAAGGAGGGTACTTAAGAAAAGGCCAAAGGAATAGGAACCACACCTGGTGGGGCAAAAGGGAGCAATGAGGATTACATTTGCTCTACAATGGGCTGCCTTCTGAAGAAACTTTAATATCAACTGAGTCAAGAGATAGGCATACAAGAGACCCCGGGACCAAGCATACAGAAGATCATCCCTGGGTGAATGTTCCCTAAGAGGAAGTAAACCATAATAGCTGCTTCATTCAATGTTAGAAGGGGATGCATACAGATCATGACACAGAATGCCCCAGTGCTGGAAAATCTGAGCAGCCCATCTCAGATTCAAGGAACAATCATGCTGAAAGAGAATGCTCCTGCTCAAATTGTCTGTTAATATGGTGGATCTCCCCAGGATGTGCATTACAGTCAGAAACTGTACAGATGCAATTACCCATTTCCAAACTGTTGTGGACTCTCCACAAAGAGGTAAAGAATGGGCTCCCCTGTTTGTTGAGGTACCATGCGTGTGCTGTCAGTTTGAAATGAAATTGTGGCCTTGAGGAGAACATCCTGAAAAACCTGCAATGCAAGGAGGACTACTCTAATGTCCATATCATTAATGTGAAGACTGGCCTCAATATTGGACCAGATCCCTTGGATGTTCCTCTCTTCAAAATGCCCTCCCAGCCTAGAAGAGAGGTGTCTGTGGTGATCATACCCAGAGAAGGGGGGAACAAATGGTCTCCCGGTGGGCACCAAGGGAGACTTTAGCCACCACCTGATTGCATTCTCACAGACTTCTGTCAGTGCAATGGTGAACTCCATTGGATGTGTCAGACAAGACCACTGCACAGCCAACATCCACTGCAGAATTCTCATGTAGGACTTTGCAATGGGAACCAAGTAAATGTTGGACACCATATGTTCTAAGAGCTTGAGAACAAGATAAGACAGAGGTTTTAGGCAGGAAAGCAATGAAAGAGCAAGACAGCGCAGGAGTAATACTCTGAATATTGGTAGCCTTGCAATCTGAGAAACTGTGTGCAAATGACAACCTCTACACTCTATTGACTGTGCAGGAAGAACACTGGATTGTTGGTAGTTGACTGTGATTCCAAAGGAGCTGCACAGCTGCAGTAAGGCGTCCCTGGCTCTTATCAACGATGCCCTCATGCAGGCAGTCAGAATTCAATCATCCAAATAAGGAAAGACCTGAAACCCATGCAGCTTGAACCAGAATGCCATGGCTGCCAGACACACAGTTAACACCAGGGGGCAATAATGAGACAAAAGGGCAGCACTCAGAATTGACTATGATTGACTCCCAGCCAGAAGTGCAGAAACCTCCTGGATCACCTCACAATCTATATGTGATGGTAGGTGTCCATAAGGTTGATTGAGCACATCCAGTCATTCTTCCTCAAGTGAGGTAGAATTGACTGCACAATGACATCTAGAACTTTGCCCACTTGATGAAGTGATTCATCCTGATAAAATCTAAAATTGGCCTGAAGTTCTTGTTCTTCTTTGGAACCAAAACAAATCTTGAATAGATCCCAGATCCACATTGGTCTGGAGGGACCACTTGGATGACTTGATTTTTTTATCAGCTTTTGTTTGTTGGTAGCTGTATCCTTCCTCTGACATGCTGGTATGCCTGAGAGATGTTTGGGATTTAGATTTGGAGTATCCAGAAACAGAATTGTATAACCTCTGGATCCAATGATTAACATCTATGTATCTGAGGTGATGGCCTCCCAAGATTCTGGGTATAGATCCAAGTGACCCCCAACTGCCTCCAGAAATGGACAGTCAGACAACCTTTCAGAACCCCTGAAAGGGACTATTCCCAGAGAAACCTCTTTGAAACCCCTGATTCTGGAGAACCACCCCTGCCATGGGCATGGCATCCAATGTGGTTACCACCTCTGCTGTAGGGAGACCCCTCAGAAAGAGCATCTTGGAATGGCTGCTATGCTTTCTTGAAAAAGAGTTGTTTTTCCTCCTTCTTAGGGAATGGTTCTACCATATCAGGCTCCTTCCATGCACTCCAGGGCATCAGGTCAATAAGAGTGTCCAGAATGGATTGACCCAGAACTTGAGTGGGTTCACTCCAAAAGCTTCCAGAAAATCTGACTTTTCCAGAGATAGGGCTTTCATGGTCCATCCCCTATGCTAGTGTGCAAAAGGTAGCCAAAGGGAGCAAACTCACTGGGGTATTTTGAGGAAACATTTCCTTCATCAAGGTCAGCGTCCTTGTTGAGGAACTCTTCAGGAGAGCTCAGGAGATTCCTCTTGACTTCTTCCTGCCCAAACCTACCACAATGGAGAATTCATAGGAGGGGGGAATGGCAGTGGCTAGGGGCTGTAAAGGAAGGGCTGACTGGAGACCACCTAGGGTGAGCTGTCCCAGAAGAGGATGAATTATGTCCACAAGTGCAGATGCCAAAGAAAGGTCGACACTGGCTATACCTGACCACTCCTTCTCGAAGCATGAGACCATCCTTTCCAAAGTGTCAAAGATAGAAGCTAAAGCAGGCCTCCTGGAGCCAGCAGACATAGGATTCAAAGACCATGAGGACACACCAGACCCAGCAGCCACTGGATCCCATCCCGACACTGAGACCAGAGTTGAACTATCCAGGGCAGAGGCCCCAAGTGGGAAAGATGACTCCGAAAACAGAGATCATCAAACACAACCCATATACCCCTCCCTTGATATCTTGGCTCTAGGATTCATTCAGCTCTGATGCAGTCAGATTCAAGGAAACCAAGGTAGGGGTCAGAGCCAAAACTGGCCAAGCCAACTGATCTGACCCAATGGGAGCAAAGACAATTGGCTCCAATGATCTCAGAGCTGATAGTTCTGAAAGAGGAAACCAAAGTCGAGGGGATGAGTAATAATTGCATCTGCACCTGTAAAAAAAATACCTCATCAAATGTTTTAACTCTGCAGGTCCTAAAATCCCAACCAACTAGGATGACTGAGCTGACAAAGCCACTGCAGGAAGTTTGGAGACTAGCTTGCTGTACTGGGGCTCCATTGATAGTATCCAAACTGCTGAGAACACCCACAGGGTAGATGGGGAGAAAGATTGAAAGGTCCTATCAGAAGGCGCATTCTTAGACAGGATGGGGCAAGGAACACTGACAGCAGAATACAAAGCCTTTCTTGTCAAGGATCCAGAGCCAACAATAGAACTAAAGTCATCAAGCATGCTGAGGGTCTTGGGACTTTCAGATCTGATTGAGCAGAAAAAGATTAGGAACCTGAATGCTTTCAGATTCCCTTAGCTGCTTTGGAGATCTCTTCTGACCCAATCAAATTTCTCACCCTTGCCAGAGAAGACCAAAGAGGAACTGCCATCTGGAAGAAGTCCATTCAGAACCAGCTTGGCCCTCCTCTGATTAACAGTACAGGTGCAATGACCCTCACAGATACAGCATGGGGAAATCCAAATGGGCAGCCCCTAAACAATATACACACTAGTCTTGTGCATCCTGGGAGGGGAGCTTGTGCCCATGCTCTACACATTTTTTAAAACCCTTATTCATCCTAAACCTACAAAACAGCAACAAAGCACAATAACATGAAGAAAACAAGGAATATATATCTATACAAACACATGACAAAGTCTTACCTTTACGGATAAGCACTAGCTGGGAAATGCCTGCTAACAACAGAACTCTTACCTAAAAACTTAAACTAACCTACGTTAACTACAAAGTTTTACCACACTAAAACACCACACTAATTCTCTATCAAAAATACATGAAACAGGGTAGCAGACCTAGAAAAGAATTAAGTTAAATGCGAACAAAGCAAACATCTTGGCAGGAACATTCATCCACATTGCTATCCTTGAGTAGAGGCAAATGAGATCTGGGGTCAGTGATGGCCTTTGGTCAACTGGTGCCCTAGGCAAAAGGGCTTCACAGCACCCCCTATACCACCCAGTGTCCCCATCATGGTCTACCTACACCATCCAGGTTACTTTTGTATTCTTTGTCCTCACAGTTTTTCTTACTCTTCATTTTTTTTCCTGTATTCATTCAACATATTTTAAAGAAACCATTTCTTTACTACAAATAAATAAATACACAGATAAATAATGGAAAAGAGCCCAGCTAGAGTGGCACCGTAAGTGGCTGCCTAGTTGGCCTATGCCTAAGGCTGGCTATGTCCGGGGTAGTCCGGAGGAACGTGGGATTATAGGTAGAGGACGTGGATCTCAGTAGACTAAAACCTGTAGAATGTGGCCTGCCGTATATCTGAGTTGGATCTGATAACCCACAGGTTGAAACCAGGCAGAAAAGACAGCATCAGATGCATAAATAACGGTGATTTTCTGTTTTTAATATAAAATCAAGAAGTGTATGCCGACATCCTACAAATATAAAAAGTCTATATGTAAGAAAGTCAAACAAAAGATTGATAACATGTTCTAATCATACCCGGATTTGACATTTCAGGGAAATAACCAACCTTCTGGAGGAAGAGGCCTAACATCACAGTTTCTTATAGGTTCATAGGTTCATAGTTCATAATCTTCAATTTAACAAGCTCTATCTTCAGTGCTGGCATATTATTCATGTCAAGGAAATATACACACCGTCATATGAGAACATAATTTCAGTAGGTAGGCTTTCCTTAAAGAAAAAATTAATATTGTAGTACTTATTAACAAGGCCATCCTCCTTATTTGGCATGATTAACAACTGAGTGGAAGAACTGATCAGCTCATGAGAAAACAGCATGATGAGGAGCACTCTATGGTGCCCACAACAGGGTCATGTTTTCAGTAATAACCAAGAGGAAATTGTATAGCTGACAACAGGGTCATGTTTTCAGTGATAACTAATAGGAAATTATATATTAAGTAGCTTGCATGAATAATTCAGCAGTTATTAGATATACGTTTTGTTTCGTGGATTACCATGTAACTCAATTACTCACCTCCTCACCTAACCAGTCATGGCACCGCATTGCTCTTCTTTAATGAAAATGGACTTAAAAGAAGCTATAGCATGAAACCTCTGGAAGATTTCTTGTTTGGTAACTTGGCTATATATCAAAGTGTCACACCTCTGCATTATAAAAGTGAATGCATTATAGCTTCCCTTTATAAGACATGGAGACCTGTTTTTTTAAGGTTTTCTTGTTAATCACTGATAAGATATTCATACACCCACACACTGTTTAAAGTAATAGTCACTTTCAAAACAGTAAAATTGCAGATATTGTGTTAATGAGGATCACTTGTCTGTGAAGAATAAAGGCTTGTTGCTTTGTTACACTATCTGAATTTCATGACTTTTGGAAATTATTGTGAGTGAGCTCATAAACAAAGTTTTAAGACAACTAGTTTTTCTGTTTTTTTATTTTTTAGTCTTCTGTAAATACTGACAAATAAATGTATTTAGAAATCCATTTACGGTGCACAGATAATTTTCAAATTGATGCATTATTATTTTCTAACATACACTTCCAGGGACACAGAAAGAAAAACTTCCATCAAAATGTCATACCTCCAGATTCAGTAAGCCCTGCACGGTGTGCAGGACTAGTGCAGGAGCTCCAGCAGGCAATATGTTTGCTGTGCGATCCAGGAATAAGCTGTAGGGACATGCATGAGCGCTCCTGCACTGGTCCTGTACGGACTCAGCCCCTGTATGCAAATCATCCCATCTGCAGGTGAAATCCATGCAAATGAGGTGAATCTGTGATCCTGGAAGCTGGAAGCCGGCCATGCAGGACTAGTGTAATTTGCAGAAATGTACTCCGCCAATAACCGAGTACATTTCTGCAAACTACAAAACAGAGCCATGACAGCTCCAAATAAAGGGTGGATATTATGTAGAAAACATGCCAATGGCCAAATATAAGGCCATTGGCATGGAAAAAAGTTGCAAAAATAACAAAATCAACTTTATTTTTTTTTAGCCGAACTCAGCTGTTTAAGCGTAGGGCAGCGATGCCCAAATGGGATCGAGTGAAAAATAAGAAAGAAAACCTAAAATAAGCATTCTAACCAAAATCACTATTTTGTCATTATACTCAATGGCAGGTAGAAGACAACATGGCCAGTGAATAGTGGTTGCTAAGGGGGAAGGCTCAGTGTGGGACCTGTAACTATCCATCAGCAGGCAATCCTATGCAAATGAAGGGAATGATACTGAATCCCAGATATCCCCTGCATGCTAGTCAGCACCCAGCAATGTAAGAGTAGGAATAGCTTGGTGCAACCCTAGGAGTTAGCTGACATCATAGGAGGTGTGTCAGGCATACAGTAAGTGGATTGTAACCCTGTGGCTCGGGTTTGCCCTTAGCTTAGCAGAGCTAAAAAAAGGTGTGTGAGGCTGCCTAGCACTCTTTACATTGCCTAAGTGGGTGTGCGTGCCACACACTGGGTTTAAAGGGAAAAAAAAGTAAACCAGGAAATAGCAGATCTGTGCACATTTGAGCACTGTGTTTGTGTGGCCCGCCCTCAGGCTTAAACAGGAAGGCAATGGGAAGGGAAAACAGCAGTAGGAAGGTAATCAGGGAGAGCTAGCATAGCTGGCAGGTGAAATGTATCAGAATCAGCCAATTACACAGGCAGCAGCCCAGCACAGAACAGAACACTACTATAAACTATGCAAACACTTTTCCCTCTGGTTTTGCCACATACTCTACACCACTGGTGTATACAAGCAGGGGAATTTTAACAAACAAAAACAACAAAATGATAGGGGCTGCAATAGCTATCATACAACATGTGGAAGAGGCTGAGGGTGATGAGGATGAGAATGTTGTCAACCAGCCCACAGTGAGGAGACGGAGAAGAGTGTACAGACCCAGGGTGATCTACCAGGGGCTACATGAGCTGGAGATAGTGGAGCACTATAGGGAGAACAGGGACCTCCTACAGCAAACTGCTGAGCTGTGCCGGCCTCGCCTCACACACAGAACTAACAGAGGGCAACCCATCCCAGTGGATACCAAGGTATGTGTAGGCCTAAGAATACTGGCTACAGGTACCTTCCAAAGGTCAACTGGGGATATCATGGGGATCCTACAGGCATCAGCTACCAGGGTACTCCACAAGTTCCTGGATGCCATGTCAACACATGCTGGTGAGCATGTGTATTTCCCCAACACCCGTGAGACATTGGCCAGCAATGTGCACCTCTTCCACCAAATAGCAGTGTACAGTATACACTATCCTCTGTACAGTTTGACCGCATATTGCCAAATGATCTACAGATACCAAGCAGAAACAGTTTGCTACTTGTTGGTGTACAACACAAAGGTCTGCATTGGAGTACAAACTACCTGGTATGGATCCACACATTAAATACAGAAGGGCATACTGGGCATGCTCAAACACTTAGAGAAATGAAGGCAATGTCAGACAACAACATACTGAAAGGTTATACTGGGCATGCTCACACACTTAAACAAATGAAGCCCACGTCTGCAAACAACAGTGGATCATACATATCTGACAGTTGCAGATGTTAGTGAATACACTCATCAGTATGCACCAGTCAGGCTTTACACACGCATTTGATAGGAATACAGACATATATCCAAGGACAACACACAACAGTATGCCAAAAGTAAACATACACAGATGTGTGGAAGAGAGTGACTGTGACAAAGAGTCATCCATCATGAAGCCTGTCCCACCCAGCACACAGCCAAATGGCTACAACCGCATGATGTGTAAATGTCACTCACTGTAGAAAGTAGCCACTGGTATCCATCAGCATTACAGAATATGTGGTGCAAGTGCTAGCTGTGCAACATGATGGTACAAGGCAGTTGTCATCAAGCAGCTGTATACACGTACCTGCGGAATATAATCCTGTGTGTGCCTGCATGTGGTGTGTCAACCTCTAGATGAATGGGTTATGGCCCATGCACACACACTGCCCTCCCCATAGCCCGACAAGCCTGCTGATGTCATCCACTTTGAAATACACTTTTGGGAATGAAATAGCTTGGTAATCTCTGTAGGGTGTCCTAAAACAGTGTAATGCTGTAGTGTGATAAACTAGTTAGGTAGGAGTTCTAATCCCAGACGTGGCAAGTGTGTGTGTGTGTGTGTGTGTGTGTGTGTGTGTGTGTGTGTGTGTGTGTGTGTGTGTGTGTGTGTGTGTGTGTGTGTGTGTCTGTATGTGTGTGTCTATGTCTGTGTATGGGGCAATGCTTTTTAAGCTAGTCACACTCACTACAATTCAAATGCCCTACTTTGGCAAGGCTGCTAATGTCATTGACTGTGAAATACACCTTTGGGAAAGGTGTAGCCCAGTAATCTCTGTGGTGCTTCCTATAACTGCATAATGCTGTAATGTGATAAACTAGTTAGGTAGGAGTTCTAATCCCAGACATAGCAACTGTGTGTGTGTCTCTGTCTGTGTAGGGGCAATGCTTTTTAGGTCACACTCACTACAATTCAAATGCCCTACTTTGGCAAGGCTTCTGATGTCATTCACTGTGAAATACACCTTTGGGAAAGGTTTAGCCCATTAATCTCCGTGGTGCATCCTATAACTGTGTAATGTTGTAGTGTGATAAACTAGTTAGGTAGGAATTCTAATCCCAGACATGGTCACTGTGTGTGTGTGTGTTTGTGTGTGTGTCTCTCTCTATGTAGAGAGCAGTGCATTTTAGGCTAGTCACACAGACTACAATTCAAATGCCCCACTGAGGCAAGGCTGCTGATATCATTCACTGTGAGATACACCTTTGGGAAAGGTGTAGCCCAGTAATCTCTGTGGTGCATCATATAACAGTGTAATGCTGTAGTGTGATATAGTACTTTGGTAGAGGCTCTAGTCCCACACATGGCAAGTGTGGATGTTTGTGTGTGTGTCCCTGTCTATGTAGGGAACAATGCCTTTTAGGCTAGTCATACTCACTACAAATTAAATGGCCTATTTTGGCAAGCCTGCTGATGTCATTCACTGTGAAATACACCTTTGGGAAAGACATACCCCAGTAATCTCTGTGTTGCATCCTATAACAGAGTAATGCTGTAGTGTGATATAGTACTTTGGTAGGGGTTCTATTCCCACGCATGGCAAGTGTGGATGTTTGTGTGTGTGTTACTTTGTATGTGTAGGGAGCAATGTGTTTTAGGCTAGTCACACTCACTACAATCAAATATCCTACTTTGGCAAGGCTGCTGATGTCATTCACTGTAAAATAGACCTTTGGGAAAGGTGTAGCCCAATAATCTTCATGGAGCATCCTATAACTTGATAATGCTGTAGTGTAAAAAACTAGTTAGGTAGGAGATCTAATTCCAGACATGGCAACTGTGTGTGTGTGTTTGTGTGTCTCCGTCTGTGTAGGAAGCGATGCTTTTTAGGCTAGTCACACACACTACAATTCAAATGACCCGCTTAGGCAAGGCTGCTGATGTCATTTACTGTGAAATACACCTTTGTGAAAGGTGTAGCTCAGTAATCTCTGTGGTGCATCCTATAACAGTGTAATGCTGTAGTGTGATATAGTACTTTTATAGGGGTTTTAGTCCCACACATGGCAAGTGTGGATATTTGTGTGTGTATTTCTTTGTCTGTGTAGAGAGCAATGCTTTTTAGGCTAGTCACACTCACTACAAATCAAATGCCCTACTTTGGCAAGGCTGCTGATGTCATTCAGTGTGAAATACACCTTTGGGAAAAGTGTAGCCCAGCAGTCTTCGAGTCTATATTAGAACACCGAATATTCAAAATGTCGAGTGTTCTAATATCGAACCCTAGCAATCGAAAAAAAAAACATTGAACATTCATAACAGCAAATTTTTTCCTAGGGAAATATTTGCTGTTCCAAAACACATACACACAACACAAGCAGACCAAACAAATAGCAATCCACACACATACACCTAAACTCTAACACCTAACCCTACACTAAACTATACAAACACCACTAACTATCCACTTACCTTAACCCAAACCCTAAACATAAAGTCTGTCACTATCACACAGTCACCTCACCTGCGCCCTAACACTAACTCATCTAACCTGCCCTAACCCACACATCCACACAATCGCACACTTACCTGACCCGCACTATAACCCTAACTCACCTAACCTGCCCTAACCCACACGTTCACACAATTACACACTTACCTGAACCCGACCCATAACTTTCCACCAGAGAGCTGAAAATACTGACACAACAGAAATGGACTTTCCTGTTACTTTGATATTTTCAGTCGATATTAGAACACCTGGCATTTCAAATGTTCGGTCTATAATATAGACCTGCAGGGTACATGGTGCATCCTATAACTGTGTGATAAACTAGTTAGGTTGGAGTTCTAATCCCAGACATGGCAATTGTGTGTGTGTTTGGGTGTGTGTGTCTCTGTCTGTGTAGGGAGCAATGCTTTTTAGGCTGGACACACTCACTACAATACAAATGCCCTACTTTGGCAAGGCTGCTGATGTCATTCACTGTTAAATACACCTTTGGGAAAGGTGTAGCCCAGTAATCTCTGTGGTGCATCCTATAACAGCATAATGCTGTAGTGTGATGTAGTACTTTGGTAGGGGTTCTAGTCCCACACATGACAGGTGTGGATGTTTGTGTGTGTGTGTCTCTGTGTAGGGAGCAATGCCTTTTAGGCTAGTCACACACTCACTACAAATCAAATGGCCAATTTTGGCAAACCTGCTGATGTCAGTCACTGTGAAATACACCTTTGGAAAAACATAGCCCAGTAATCTCTATGGTGTGTCCTATAGCAGCATTATGCTGTAGTGTGATGTAGTACTTTGGTAGGGGTTCTATTCCCACACATGGCAAGTGTGGATGTTTGTGTGTTACCTTGTCTGTGTAGGGAGCAATGCATTTTAAGCTAGTCACACTCACTACAAATCAAATGCCCTACTTTAACAAGGCTGCTGATGTCATTCACTGTGAAATACACCTTTGGGAAAAGTGTAGCCCAGTAATCTCTGTGGTGCATCCTATAACTGTGCAATGTTGTAGTGTAACAAACTAGTTAGGTAGGAGTTCTAATCCCAGACATGTCAGGTGTGTGTGTCTGTGTTTGTCATTCATATCCTGTGTGGAGGTGGCTGTGAGTGTGCAACAACTGGACTCATTGTGGAGCGGGTTTTGCAAATTTCTTATATGGTGGCCTTATTATATGTCGCAATATCCACCTTACATGGATAACAGATGTGAAATAGCTGAGTGGCTGGGGTGGCAATCCATACCCATACATGTGACATCAAGGCCTCATGAACAAAAGTTAGCAACCCTTGTATTACACAGAGAACACTCTCAACCCATTTCTCATACACAAAAACACTTGCCTAGGCAATGACTGCTATGTTGGCAGTACCCTGCATATTGCCCACAGATAGTAACCATGGTGTGATTGCAGTGGACTATAGAGGGCATGGCACCCTGTCTATCAGTACAGTACATGTGTACATGCAGTGTGCCTTCATTATCCTTCCCACTGGACGCCTGCAACACCTGTGGTGCCATCAAACATGACCAACAAAGGACATACCATGCCTTATACATATGCCCTGTATGGACAGATGCCACTGACACCAGGGGAATACCTGTATCATGCTATCAATGTAGGTGAAGGGTCAACCTGCTCTCCATTACCTGTTCCCAGCACATGAGGCCAGGACAGGCACATCTGATTATAACAATCTGTGTACACAGCATGGACCGGACACCCCAGGTACAGTTCCACATGTCACTGTACATGCATGCGGGACATGTGCACATTCCAGACAGTGTCCATGTCATGGACTAAAGAATGCATACATGGCAAGCATTGAAAAGCAGTGGCCATACGCAATAGTTACTCAGGTGACAGGATGGTGAATACAATACCCTCCTGTGTGGGCCAATCCAGACACTACACCCCTGAGCCACACTGCAGACCATTGTCATGTGGCCTGATTCTAAGGTATACCCTTCACCTAGCCTTGTATAGCCTTCTGGCACAGTCAACCACTACACACCCATGAAGCAATGCACGCATGCATGTCAGTACTGGCACCCTGTGTCTGTGTGTGTGGAGTATGATGCTTTTGACCCCATTCACACTCACTACAACCCCAATTAGCATACTGAATCATGCTGTCTGATGTCAGTCACCTCCACATATCCTTTGCCCATATAACCTCCGGATAACCCCCTGTGGTGCATGTATACCTGCACAGTACTGTATTGTGGCAAACTAACTAGTGAGGAAGTGCATTTCTGATCCTTCCAAGTGTGTCAATGTGTATGAGTCCCTGAGAGAGTGTGGCTGTGTTGACGGTGACACCTGTTCATATGGACAGGCACTTGTACTATACCTATCGCTACCATATCACTGTTGCAGATGTCACTCACCATCACATATACATTTGGAGAGCTCCTCAACATGTAAGCTATGTGGTGCATCCAATAACTGCATAGACATTTGATAGCAATACATAGTCCATCAGGGGTTTGATTCCCTGTACTGGTTGGTGCGTGACACAAACATGCTTAGGTTTTACTCTCCCACTCCCTCCCTGACTTACTTTGTCTCTGTCTGCCTCTCTCAAACCCTCTCTGGTGGATGTGCAGAACTACACCTGCTTTGCTTAGGCAGCAGCATGTGTTTTGTAAGTGACGCTCATGATCAGCTGATGACCTCTGCATGAATTGCAGCCATCCTCTAGCTGATTGCTTTGTGGAACAGCTGTGGTAACATTCCCATAGCCAATTGCATAGAAACACTCTCCAGTATCTAGGACCATCAAGTTGGTGTTGGGCCTTTTCATTCACTGTGGGCAGGACCTAGATCTGGTGTTTGGCAAACAGCATCACAGATGGATTGGGGATTTACCACTACCAACATACACTGTGGAAACAGGCCAACACACAGGAGAGGGATGTGCCTGACATGACTACAGAATGTAAGTGTTGCTATTCTGCATTTGGAGTAATGTTGGATTAACAGGATGTATGTGTGGATAAAGCTGGTCTACATGTTTTAATACCTGTCATGACAGTGCTATGTTTCTAAGGAAACCCCTATCTGTAGGGTCATCTGCAGACTGGGCAGTGTGTGGTGCTTTTTGTTTCTTGTGTTACTCACAGAGCACATATCTGTGAACTGCAAAAGCATAGTGTGAGGATTGCAGTCAGTACATGGTGACAGCCATGAGAGTTACTGACTTCATACCCTCATAGGACATATGTCACAAATCCCTGTTACAACAGTAAATGTATGAGGGTATCACAGCAACATGTCAATATTGGCCCTGTGTTTTGCCTCCAGATGCAACTCTGTCAACCTTTGTACATATGTCATGCAGTAAGAGGTGCATATGTTATGTACACCATCATTTATTGACATCATATCTGATAACAGGCCAGTGAGATAATAGACTGCTACACATGTTATGTATAGTAGGGGTTATATTTGAGGACATAACCTGGGCATTCTGTGGTTGTGTGTACAATACTGAGGTCTGTGCACCTATGGTGATTGCTGACAGCGTGTGTATTGTGAATATGTACCTTGGCCTGTGTACAGGTTGTGGTAGATGTCATTGTTCTTGGTCATGTTCTATGTGATGTTACATGCTGCTCCAGTGTACGTTACTCTATCAGCTTACATGTTTGCAGGGCCAAACACACATATGTCTCATACCACAGACAGGCATCAGACCACACTGTGTAGTGGCCCAGTATATGTAGGGTTAGTGTGTGAGTGGCACATATGAGGATGGTGTTGATCAGATAGTCCATATACTGTAATATTACACTAGCTTACCATATGTGGCTGTGGCTGTGTTCACATTGGTTGTGGTTATGCACTTTCACACAGGTGTCTGTTACTCTGTACTGTGACATGCCATATAGCCTGCTATATATGCAGGTACATGTCTATTCCCCCATAAGAAATGTAGGCCAGTATTGTGGCAGTCTGCCTGTAGCCTGCACAGTGCTTTGTTACATGCCTAGCAGCTTAGTGTACTTACCCAGTGTGATGATATGTCCAGATACCTGCCAGATGTACAGCTGCCAGGCCACCATAACAGTCATGTATTTTAGACAAAGCAACAGGATGCTGTACAGATGTATGTCACTAACTAGTGGGTAGTATGTGGCCATGTCACCTCTGTACCAGCAGTTATTATGTGTCAGGACAGGCAGGAGTGTGTGAATGCATAAACTATGGGGGCAAATGTATACCAGTATTTATGTGATATACCCATCTACATGGCTGTCAACATCCACATTGTCAGGCTTGGTCCACATGTCTTGCACTAAGGGTTTCTGTGTATACCTCTGGACTGACCAGAGTGTGTCAGACTGCCCACATTTATTGGCCATATCCCTGCTGTAGTCCACAAGAGCATTACTGTGCTAGCAGTTGTACTGTACTATGATGTCCTTAGGATGTCTGTCAATAGCCAATGGCACACATGTTAAAAGCAGATGTGACCTCCCACATACAACATGTCTGTGAAGACAATCCTTATTACAGTAGCAATAGTCTACATATATACCTGCAATACATACCTGACATCCCCTTGAACTAAGAGATTGGGACTACTGGGGCTGAGGTAGGACTCCACTCCATGTTCTGGACATATGGTGAACATAGATGTATATATAATTATCCATATATCTATATAGCTATATACATATATACATATCGACATACATAGATGTATATGTATATGTATATATATATATATATATATATATATATATATATATATATATATATACATATAAACACTCAGATATATGCATATACACAGCAATATATGTCTACACATATACAGACAGAGATACATATGCACATACACTTATGGATATCTACATATATTTTGACAGTAATAGGTATATCAGAATAGATATGTATGCACTTATAGTTATAGATATCTACATATATATCTACATAAATAGGCATATCTGTACACATAGGATGTGCATACATATATAACTATATATACATATATCAATATATACATATATCTATACACACACACACACACACACACACACACACATATATATATATATATATATATATATATATATATATATATATATATATATATATATATATAGATGAAGAGATGTACACATGGCCATATATATGTTGCACTATACAGATGTGTATACAGACATATGTATGAATATACATGTGTATGTACATGTAGACATATATCAACCTATTATATGTATATATCCATATTCCTGTCATATGTAAACCTCACAGTTGTGGATACCCTCCCAGATGTATCTCACCATATGTATCTGCTATGTGTACATTATGATAAAACAACATATGTGATGCAACAGTCATATTAATAACAAGTACTACACAATTGTGGAAGTAAAGGCAATTGTTCAATACTAATAAATATGTGTATTGATAGATATATTGGAAAACAACAGCTGTCTTCACAGTGGTCATGGCGTAGTGGTTAGATGTTGTTACTAAAGTGTACAGGGTCCTTGGTTCAAGACCTGCAAGGGCTGTTCATTTTGTTGTTGGGCAGAACAAGGGCTGTCAGATACAGAGTGGTTAAGGCAGTTTTGAGCAGCTTTAAGTGCATTTGTGTGGGTTTGCGCAAAGCTAAGCGGTGCTAAGCTAGGAGTAAATGTGCATGCGCTTACACAGTGTAGGCTTTGCTTACCAGTGCACAAATCAGCTTAGCTGTTATATTGCAGCAATGCTGACACCTGCTAAGCATGGCTTAGCCATAGTAACCAGTTCACACCACCCAGTCTGATAACATAGCAGGTTAATGACATCTGTAATAAGTGCATGTAATGCCATGTACTATACATGAGCCTATGTGTTGTCATTACAGTAGCAAGGGGTAAGAGTGTCATGTCTGGGATACAGACATATATGAGGCCTGTACAGCACTGTTATCCATGTGGATGTGTTACACACAGGGGTAGTAGTCCAGGGTACATGCTGTCACACTGGCATGTAGTGTATCATGGCAGTACTACTGTTGACAGTGCTTACCCAGGCAAGAGTAGAGTGCTAAATGTAGTACTGACAACAGGCACATCTGCAGGCATAGCTGGACTCTGAGGCCTCCCTGTTGTATCCCTGGTGTGTGAGCTGTGTTGAAGTATATAACCCCTACTGGATAATTATCTGACATGTGGAATGTAACTGTAGACTACCATCTGTACAGCACATGTTAGTGAGGGCTTCTGACATATAGTTATGGCATACATATTGTAGTCAAATGTCTGCCTGTCAACACATTCATTCTGCTGCATAGCTACTTGTCAACCTGATGACTGTCAGTCTCTGTACAGATGTGCAAATGGCAGGTATCCAGTTGGGATATGTACAGGCAACCTAAGCTTGATTGACACTGACATGTTTGCTCAGGTGTGTAAGAACTGGCACATATAGGAACTAACACCTTGTATGCACCACATGACATGGGTGCCTTCACTAAACTACCACAGTCAACAGAACATGCTTGGTTACAGGTCTCCATCACAGACACTAACCATGTGTTGTAATTCATGTTGCATACATGTCAACTTGATCACCTCAGTGGCCATGTGCAGGAGGCACCTGGAGGATTGGCTGATGCATGCCAATCTCACCCTGAGGGTCACCACAGTAGTGTCTGTAGATAGATGTCCTGCTGCCACATGGCAGGTGGCAGGATACCACTGTACACACATCCCCTACACAGCCCATCTCTCCTTGGACAATAGCTAGGTACACAGCTATGACCACCTGCAGTGATGTACCCCAGTACTGACACATGTGTATGTGTGCATTACTGAGTATAGCAATGTCTGTGTGTTAGCACACCTGTACTTGGGAATTCCAAGAGGGCTTCATAACCGCCACAACACCCATTGTGATAGTCAGTTGTGGCTGCATGCATGTCATTCTCACCCTGAGGGTCACCACAGTAGTGTCTGTATATGGGACATTACATGTACTTTTTTAAGCTCCTCTCCATACCGGCTAAATGAACCTTGCAGTACCAGCACAACAGTGTTGTACAAATGGGTTGATAGGCATGGGATACCCATTGAGTTCTGGCAAGTGTGTGTATGTGTGCATATCTGTAGGGTACAGAATTCTGAGGCTACACACTCCTATTAAAATACCCATTGCCACATAGTAGTACAGATAGTGTTATTGCTGCCCATAGGTGAGGCATGCCAATGCAACACCCTACTATGCCTGTGGCATGTGCATTAGATGCATATCCCTGTAGTACCAGTGTTGGGATATACAATTGGGTGTATCACAGTCATGGGCAATGTGTGATGGTGGGTATGTCAGAGTGTCATCATGGGTTTCAGGGAGTACAATATCCACTGGGAGATGTGGGTACTGTGTACACAGTCATTACACCATGGTACACCTGGTATATGTCCCATGTGCCACATTATCATTACCTCTGTCACCATCAACAATACAGGTATCTGATACCACAATCCAGCCCAGTTATGATTGTGCTGTGTGCAGCCTACCTGTAACACAACGGCACATGGTCAAGTTAGTTAGCAGTGATAGACCCAGGTCTCTTGGACGTGGGTCTGCCTGTTATGTGTCTGTTAATGTGTATATGAAGGTATGTCATACTATATATTGTCCATATACACCCATTACATTCCCCATTAGCATACTGTACATGTATGGGGATGTTATGCATGTAACATGTAACCTGGAACACACCTCACCCTAAACGCTGTGTGGTTTGTGCAATAAAAGCCATACAATTCAGTATCACTACATACCTAGTTAGGGGTCTAATTCCAGTGTTGCCAAGGAAGAATGCGCATGTATGTGGATGGGTCTACATAAGGTTGCAGATTATACACTTCCCAGCGGGTCACCTGTCCATGTGGCACAGGCAATAACTGCTATACAAACCTGTGACACGTGTTCAACTGTACCCCAGATATGTCACAGCCATGGTGTCACCACTATGTCATACCCCATTGTGGAATATGACTGCAGACCATCCTCATGCTGACACATGTACACCTACAACACAAATGGATAACATTATAGAGGCCACAATCAACCAGTGTTACTAACAGCTAAAATGCATCATTGCTGGATGGCTATACTACCTGACATATATGCATTACACTTTACTCCTGACAACATGTTGCACTGCAGTACTTTGGTACACTGTAGTACAGTGCATGTGAACCATATTAGCCTGTCCCTGCATCAATGGTATGGATGACAGGGATGTGGCACAGGTATCATCATATGCACAGGGTGTGTTGTTGGTTTGCTAGAGGCCGAGGGTGGGCCATACATTTAACACCATGTGTGGGGTGAAAGGTGTAATGAGGTGAACTGGGTGTGGTGATGGGATGTGTGTAGGTATGGGTTACCCAAGGTGTGTTTGTATAGTGTGTGGGTATGCATGCACACAGTTCTGCCATGTGGCTGCCTTACACAGGTGTTTATGGGCAGCTGCAGACCATACCTGGCAGGGTGTGTAGTTCACTGCCTCCAGCCACAGACACATGGACTGTGCCTGCCAGGGTTGCATGGGCATGTCCAGGTACAGGCCTCGATGTCCTACTCTCACCTGATGATGACAAATGTCCGCTGGAACTAGGTCCCTCCTGGGATTGGCCAGGACCACGTGCTTGTGGCATGCTATGGTGTGGTGTGGACAGCGCCCCCCTACAGTTCTGGGGCAGGTACTGCCACTACAGGAGCCCATTGGTGTACTAGCACATCCATGTTGACTGCCAGCTGTTGGCATTGCTGGCCTACGTCCATGTGGCCATTGCCACACACCCACCACATGTTCAAGCATGGACAAACCACGGTCGATGAGGGCCATCATCTCACCAGACCATCTATCCATGAGCTTAGTAAATGCACGGATGGCACCACACAGTTCATGAAAGTTATCACTTGCAGATGTGAGAGCAGCCCTCTGCAGCCTCAGGCCCTGTCTGGTGTAACATTCCATGTGTGCCTGTGCCGCCATGACATCCTGAAACATGTGCCTGCTGGTACCAGCTGTGTCACGTCTGCCAGGGGCATGATGATCAGCGGCCCTACCACAAGAACCCTGAAATATCTGCCTATGTAGTTTCCTGCCGGACATCTAGCTATACCTGCTGCAACCAAATACAGTAGGCATGGTTACCACACTTTCCTGTGCACTACAAGCAAACGCCAACTGTCCCTCCACTATGGCCACTGGTGATGGGGTGTGTATAGGCACTGAAACTGTGTGTGGGGTTGGGGTGGCTAAAAGGGCGATGTCAAATGATGGCTCTGTTTCGGCCCCTGACAAGCCCACCTGTACCTCAACAGTACTATCATCATCTTCAGTGTCTGTATGGACATCAACATCAGACTGCATGCAGGAGGGACCCTGACCCAACTTGCCACCTGTGGGGGAAAACAATAAACACACTTTAAGGCCAGTACATCACTGCACAACAGTATACACATACGCACACACACACACACACACACACACACACACACACACACACACACACACACACACACACACACACACATCAATACCTACCTGTCTGTGACTTTACAGACAGTCCCACATATATTCCCATGCATTCCCCATCCTGCATCACACTTGGTAACATACACTCATTGATACCACTCATTAACATATCAGTCCTCTAAATGCCTAGACAAGTGATCACAACACAAGACCTGTTACTCCATTATCTGCCTGACCTGATTGGAGTGGTTTTACATGGCCTCAATTCTGTCATTCAGTGTTCACCCTGTGTATGTCTGGACATCATGAACATGGCCCCTATATGTGGGAGCTACTATGTTCACTCCATAATATCAAGCACTGGAGTGTCATGTGTATGTATTGCTCAGTACATGCCAGATATGCTGCTCAATCAGCCTATCATGTGACAACTGTAATATATGGATACCCTCCCTGGTGTTGACTAGTAATTCCCCAATGCATCTGTAGTGCTGCATACATGGGTTGTCAGTCACCTCTCTGATGAATGCAATATTAAGGGTATACCTGGTGTCTACCTTCCCTCTCAATGCCTGTTCCATGCCACAGACCTTATTATACTATCAGCTGTCCTGTGATTACATACATGACAAGTATTCCTGGTGTGTCATGTGGCATTACATGTCCATGTACTGCACAATCTCACAGGGAGGTACTGGTGTATGAACAACCCCACAATAACACATGTGCATACATGGACACCCACACAAATACACACACATGCACACACACATTCTACATGCATCAACCTCCCTCCACTTTACCAGAGTGACCTTACAGGCAAACTAACCCCCCACCAGGATGCGTACACACACACACACACACACACACACACACACACACACACACACACACACACACACACACACACACACATACAGGTGAGATTGCACAATGATAGTACGCACAGTCCTCCTATTACCCATCTGTCAACATGCATAGCATATGGTACACAACAGCATGCAGTGCAGCTATAGTCAATCCATGCTAAGAACAGTATACATGTGTGTGATGCATGTGCTGTGTTACTAGGTGATGCCCCTTCCACTGGATACCACTGCACCCATGTACACAGTATTGCTGTGCACCTGCTCTGCATCCTGCCATGTACTGTGCACCACACCTCACAGGTGTACAACCCATTGCTGAATGTGTAGTACTGTGTCAGTTATGTCAGCTTTAATGCTCACAGCCCCTATGTCTTTCAGCAACACATACCTGGGATGATATGTGGACAAATGTCATTTGTGAATTCCTGATGACTGATTTACAGCTCTCAACATCAGCAGACCATGTATGACCAATCCAATACTATTAGACTGACAACCACCAGAGCATACTGTGGCTATGGGGAGTGTACACACACTTATTGATATGATGCACCCTTCATTGATCTGCCATGGGACCACATCACTGCACACATGAACAGTACATGAGCCCGATATGTGACATATGTCCTGTACTTTCACATGCAGTGTCTACGGAATGTGTTAGGTGTGCGGATGCTGACCACAATGCATGCACTCTGTGTGGGCATATGTGTGCACACCCTTATCATGACGGTTTGTTGCACCTATTGTTATGTGTACTACAGCAGTCACTACTCCTGGCAGGTGTATACTAGCATGGGTCATCTGCATTTCCCATTGTATGTTTAGTCTGCCCTACACATGTCCCCCTAATCTGCATGATTGCAAGGTCTACTCACTTGCACATCTCTTGGTGCTCACACACTGCCATCAATATTGCTGTGGGGGTAGGATTATGTATGCCACAGTTCCTGAACCTGATTACGTGCAGACACAGCCATTCTTATCATCCTTAGGATCCCTGCTGCAGTGCACTGGTGTGTCATGCTGACAACCCCCAACTTCAGCCTTTTTGCAGATGCTTGACAAGTAAGGCCTACAAATGTGTGCCAGTTTGCAGTGTCCCATACACTGAACACCACATGTTACAGCCTAGTCCCAGCTGATAATGTGGACCACAGTAATACGTTATGCCATAGTGTAACTCTGCAACAGTTGCCATTGTCCTACAGGTATATACACTGGTGTTGCACTGTATACGAGTGATGTTTCAAACATGTCCCTACTGTAGGCCATGTCTCCCACCTTTATTTTACTTCCTGTGGACACATTCTGCAATGACAGGATGTTAGTTATCTTGCAAGTGTCTGACATACCCTTTCAATACCCCATCATGGTCACCAATGTGATGCCGTGCATTTAACAGCAACAATACGTGCACATGTACAACATGCATTCTGGGTAGGTGTGTTAAATGTGTGCATGGAATATACCCAAGCCATTACATGCCCGGTATATTGGCAAGCATCAACAAAAAACATACTCACCAGCTACAAGCTGCTGCCTTGGTGGTATACTGGAGGGACATACATAAGAGTGTGACAGACGCAAAGTCAGTGGACACACCTGTGGCATTGCTACAGGGTTGGTGAAGCATTACAATACATCTACAGTACATGTCCACAGTACTACCACATATGCACATCTGTTTATCACTACTATGCATCAACAAACTATAGCTATGACATGTCAGACATGCATGATCTACCTGTACAGATGTGGATGTATATGCAACAGTGGTCTACTGATGTGCCCTGTGGCCTAACCTGCATGCTCCTCAACCAGTGTGTGGATAGTACCCACATCCACAATAGTGTTTTGCAGTTGTTGGCTATGTGGACGGGCAGATGCCATGAGGCTGGCTAGGAGCTCTTCCACACATGTCAGGGGGGTGGATGGCATGCTCCCCCTGTTGTGAGGTGATCCCCCAGGACTGCAGCAGCACACTGATGGGCATTGTGAAGCAGGTCAAAACAATGATGCCGGACCTGCTAATAACTGCGGTTGTGCAGTCCAACATCATGTCCCTGTGGACTTGGTCATTCCACAGGGTGGTTCATTGCTGCTGATCATGGGCAGCCCGGCCAAACAAGACAGGGTATTGCTGGATTAGGTGGTTTATCACAATGTCATTCTCAGCTGCTGAGTAAGCCGGAAGCCTTCCATTTAACATCTTGCCTGAAAGACATAAAGATGGACACAGGTGTAAGCAAGTCATGCAGTAAGGTTACCACAGTTCTTAATACAAATCACTGTCACCCACCACCATATCAATGACAGCAAACTGTACACACAACTCAATAGGTATGGCTACAGCTTACTTACCAGTGGAGTACCACGTTTTGTGCAATGTGTTTGTAGCCATGTTCCCTGTGTGGACACTATCATTGCTAGCCTGTTACAGACTATTCTCCTGCATGCCATTGTCAGGACCACTATGGTTCCATATATGCCTGTGGTATGCTTGCTATGTGGTTGCTGCACATCTGACATTCTGTGTTATTGGGGATATCTATGCATGCTGTTGGACATGTTCCAGGATTGTGTAGACTATTACTACCCACATATGTTCTATAACAGTGACACAATAGCATGTTTATGTACTATTGGCCAACAGAATCACCTCCCTAAAATCATCTGCCCATGTTACCAGGCCACATCACATGTTGGACCCAACCTGGGGCCTCCTCATGCACTGGTCCAGCAATACCTTCAGGTGGAACCAACTCAGGGGATGTTGTCTCCCCTGGGTGCACACAAAGACATGATCTTGTTGCCAGAGGTCAGGTCCAGGGTCTGTTCCATAACGGGTTCCACAGACACATGTGGGATATGCTACATCACCTTGAAGCACCCAGTACACATTCACAGGGTTCACATGCTCCTCCTGCTCAGCCTCCAGGCCAGACACCTTCAGGATGTGGACTGCTGTTGTGAGTAGCAGTGGGTGGGAGGCTTGTTCCCATTGTGTCCATATTGGGGCCCATGGAGCTTCCACAGTACAGACCACACACACCATTCAGGGTGTTTACCCACCACATGTGTCACCTAACACCCCTGTAGGCTGTCCTCTATATCTGCCAACCCTGACCACCTCCACAACTATACCTGCCATACTTCCCCATATTCCCATTCCATACTTCATAGACAAGGGCAATGTGGTCCCAACAAGGGGATTCCCAAGTAACATACCCATCCATGTTGCACACACTGACAGCTGTAGATATCTGTGTGTATTGCTATGTGTGCTGTTCCCTCACACAAAACATGTAGCACTGTGGTGGTAATACAGGGGACATGTATTTACATACATATATGTTTACGTGTGTGTTTGTATATATGTAGATGTGCATATATATATATATATATATATATATATATATATATATATATATGTGTGTGTGTAGATATATATGATGTTGTCTATATGTGTTTATATATATGGGTATCTGTATATTTGTGGTCATACATGTATATATATATATATATATATATATATATATATATATATATATATATATATATACATATGCATATCTATATATGGGGTACATTCAGACATCAGGTCCACAATTTCACAACACCTTCCTGCACAGCTGCACTATTCTGCCTTGCTACAACACAGACAGGTGCCACATATGGACACAGACTGACATTAGAGGGGGGTACATGTAGGGCCAGATTGCAGGTAACCCTATTACACACCTATGGCATTCCTGCATGCTACAATACAGGTTAACCTGAGTATCCTGCAAGAGTTTGGCTGTGGAACCCACATGTCCATCATTATGGCATTACGTCCACCACCAGCTATTGGCCACAGTAATATACATACTTCCCATTACACAACACACACTATGATGGCCTACATCTTATCAGTCAGTGCTGCTCTGCACAGTTGATGGGTATGGCCCACTACCCACAGGGACAGACTCTACTGTGCTTAGCAGTTATTCAGCTGAGCATCATTACAACAACAACACTTGATGGCACATATAAATCATTCCACATCATCTATCCCATTATTATGAACCAAGTACTATAGTCAATTACATGCATATATACTTCACATACCTGTTGTGGGAATGATGTCTCTTCGGATAGTTTGCTGGATTTTTTTGTGTGTATTTGTTTTTGCTTTTCAATCACTCTCTTTCTTTCTATCTCTCTCGGTCTTCCTCCAGTAAATGGATTGAGCTGCTTGGAATAGATTTCAGCATGGCTATTGTAGGTGATGCACATGATCAGGTGATGGCCTCTGCATCAATCAGTGTCCTCCACTTGCTACCTGCATGCAGCATGCTGTGTAGTCCTTCCAATTACCACTGTCATGGCAACCAACTACTATAAATCCCTACATCATGTGGGCATGGTACCTTTGCCTTTCCTGTATGGTGGACATCCTTCCTGAGTGTGGGCAGCAGTGTTACAGACAGCAGGTAGCAATACCTCTTACAAGAGAACCTGCTCACTCAGGTCAGCTACATATTTGTAGGAGTTTCCAGAACTACAGAGTGTGCGTGGTGTTGTATGCATTGTATAGCACCAGTGTTACAGGGTTTGGGTGTACATACTAGTTTAACTTGGAATGTAGTCTGTCTGCATAGCTCTCAACTGTGGGTCTATCCACTTGATGACCAGAAGTGTGCCTATTATGTTTTTTCTGTCCAACACACAGGTCTTGTGTCAGATATATCACTGGCAGTGTGTGTGTTGAGTACTATCAATACATGGCTACATCTATGTCTGTTTCTAACTTCATATTCCTGACTAAGGGTATGTTGCAGACTATCCTGTAACACCAGCAACTTGCTTAGTGTATGACAACAGTATTTCACATATGGGCCTGTGTTCCAGCCTCTGTCCTCCACCTATATACCAGGCTTTGTACATATGACATGCTGTCAGGGGTTGTTAAGTAGTGGGCTGTGAGTATGTCATGCTGCCATTCCTGCCATCAGTCCACTGCTGTTGTGGCCCCCACACATATTGTGGGGTTGGGTCCATATATGTGTGGACTTCATCTGCACAATACATGTGTGCCCTTATGCACTCCAGAGGCCAGTGTATGTAACAGTGGTATTTGGCCCTGTATTATTCAGTCTATGGGGGGATGCACCATAACTAACTTAGGCTGTTACAATATGTGGGGATATCAATGGTAAGCTGCCTTAAGGTATCTGGATGTACATTACCATACAATTCACCTTGGTTAACTGTAGGCTTACTGCTTCCTGTCATACAGACTGTTCTGTTTGTCGGTGTGATTGTGATGGTGTCAGTTATGCCTTGTTATGTAACAGATATATACCATTGTGTCAGCTGAGGTCTTTACCCCCTGTGGATTGTGTACAAAGTGTAGTTAGAGGCTGCTGGACTATACATCTGCATTACTTACTGTTGATTGATTGTCATCCTGTGGCACAGTCTGTCTTTACTATTGCACTACTTGAAGGCCTCGTACTGGACAGCAACATATGTGAACCTTTCTAGACTACTGTATTAATATAACTGTTTCACAGTTGCATTACTCTGTTTATATGTATGTCAGAGTCTAAACAGATATATGACATGCATATACAACTGTAATAGTACACAAATAACGCTTTCCCATGTATACAAACCTGTGTGTGGTGTTATATCCTTTGACCTCTCTGTGGGTATATGCTGCAGACAACAATTGTCATTTGTATGGGTGGCTCATGCAGAGTCCAGTTGGTAAGGTGGCAACTGTAGACATAGTGGTTCTTCCGACTTCTGTGCACCTTCTACATATGTATCTTCCTACACATATCTCTGTGTGTGTATTTGTAGTTTTATATATATATATATATATATATATATATATATATATATATATATATATATACTTATATGTGTGTGTGTGTGTGTGTGTGTATATATATATATATATATATATATATTATATATATCTATATACATTTTCAAATTCCGCCCCAAACCCGCTCTACTGTCCTGCGGTAAGGCTGCTCGTGAAAGCTAGTTGCTCACCGTTAACCTCGCCCTCCAATTTCGGGTGCTCCTCAGTGTATAGTTAACCACCAAAGACTTATAACCTCCTAAGGAGATCATCCCTGGACTGCCTAGACCAAAAAACAGCCACAGCACTGTTTGTAGCCTGTTCTCCCTCACACAGGAGTCAGCGTGTATGTAGAACCATCTACGGATCTCCACCTATTGTTATTTTGTAATTAAGTAAGAACTATCTACTTGCTTCAACCTAGTTTGTTGTATTTTAATGCCTAAAATACCCACAGTGTAACACAATAGCAGCCTACTGCCATCCATAGACCCCCTTTACTCCCTCCCTGATTTAACAATTTCTAGCTGCCTGCATTTTAAAAAATAGTGTATCACTGTATGATTTTCACCACTAGGTGGCAACAATTACCCACTTATAGATAACAGTACCCCATATACCAGCCTATTTAGTTGTACCCCTAGCCCTTGTAGTACTATATATTGCGTATTTGGTTTTTACCAATCTCCCCTCCCTAGACTGCTGTGTATTACCCCACCCAGAGAATCTCATTTACCTAGCATATAGCTGTTGAACTTTCCATTTCCAAAGGGTCAACTCACTGATAGTTTCTCATGGGACTCTCACTCCTCTCAGCTCTGCATCCCTGCACCTTTCCACCTAACCCCCCACCCCCTCTTCTCCTCCCTGTCCCTTCCCCTTGGGGTAACTTCTGCCCACAAGGTTATAACACGGTGTTGCTACCTGTGGCGCCATTTTCAAATTCCGCCCCAAACCCGCTCTACTGTCCTGCGGTAATGCTGCTCATGAACGCTAGTTGGTAGGTCTTGTTTATTATTTTTTTGCACATAAACTAGTGGCTCAATGTACTGCTTAATTGCTATATGCTACTGTAGTTGATACTGGAATATCCGGCATTGTGTATTTATGTTATATCTACCTCTACATGTACCGGCACATACAGGAATATGCCATACAAGAACTGTGGTACACATGTGCTTAGATAGACGAAACTCTGCCTAAAACAGCTGCTGTTCATGTTAGCATCGGACCAATACTTGTTAAAATTGTGTTTTTATGTTATATCTACCTCTGCATGTACCGGCACATATAGGAATACGCCACATAAGAACTGTGATACACATGTGCTTAGATAGACTCAACTCTGCCTAAACGGCTGCTGTTTATGTTAGCTTCGGACCAATACTTGTTAATAATTAGTTAAAACAGCCTAAACAGCTACTACTTGTTGTATAAGGTGGTACTGTGACTAGCTTTAGTATACCAACATTACTTTCTGGAAAGACAGTTTTTAGCCTAATAGGGAAATGCACGTAAATGCATACTGCTATTAATACCAGCTTCGCATTTGTTTTTTTACTGTTTTCTGAATTCTGGCAAGACTGTTTTAGCCTGCATTTTTGAAATGCATGTTAATGCATACTGCTAATTTCTAGCACACATTTGTTTAACACTGTGTTCTGCTTTATTTAGCTGCTTAGTTACTGTTTACCTGACATTCTGGCAAGAGTGTTTTTAGCCTGCATTTTTGAAACGTACGCTAATGCATACTCCTAATTTCCAGCATGCATTTGTTTAACACTGTGTTCTGCTTTATTTAGCTGCTTAGTTGCTGTTTTACCTGAAATGTTAATAGACTGTTTTTTGTAATCCCTCCTGCACTCTTGTTGTATGGTCTACTAGGTACAGCATAGTACCATTTTTGTATCCTTTCTCTCACTCTGTTACTGTGCCCACCCACTCCTCTCTATATAGCACTAACTAGTACATCAGTACCTTTCTGAACTCTCCTAACATATCTACTCTATCCTCCTCCTAGATGCTCCTTTTTTACTCACTCTTCTTCCCTCCTTATGTTACCAGACCACTAAACAGCCTCTTTCTCTCTCTGTACAGCTCACTGTTAGCCTTGCCCTCCAACTTGTATAATTAACCACCAAAGACTTATAACCTCCTAAGTAGATAATCCCTGGACTGCCTGGACCAAAAAACAACCACAGTGCTGTTTGTAGCCTGTTCTCCCTCAAACAGGAGTCAGTGTGTATGTAGAACCATCTACTGGTCTCCACCTATTGTTATTTTGTGATTAAGTAAGAACTATCTACTTCCTTCAACCTAGTTTGTTGTATTTTAATGCCTAAAATACCCACGGCATAACACAATAGCAGCCTACTGCCTTTACTCCCTCCCTGATTTAACAATTTCTAGCTGCCTGCATTTTAAAAAAACAGTGTATCACTGTACAATTTTCACCACTAGGTGGCAGCAATTTCCCACTTATAGATAACATTACCCCATATACCAGCCTATTTAGTTGTACCCCTAGCCCTTGTAGTACTATATATTGCATATTTGGTTTTTACCTATCTCCCCTCCCTAGACTGCTGTGTATTACCCCACCCAGAGAATCTCACTTACCTAGCAAATAGCTGTTGAACCTTCCATTTCCAAAGGGTCAACTCACTGATAGTTTCTCATGGGACTCTCACTCCTCTCAGCTCTTCCCGCTCCGTTGGCCCATTGGGATCACTCTGCTCCCCTACCCTGCCCCCAATTCCCAACCGCCCCCAGTGGTCATACCTTTATACCGCTAATAGTCATACCCCCTACTTCTACAACCTATCACCTTCCCTCAATAGCCATATCCACTCCCACACTCATACCACACCCTCCTACTCCTACAACCTATCACCTTCCCTCAATTTCCATATCCACTCCCACATTCATACCATACCCTCCTACTTCTACAACCTATCACCTTCCATCAATTGCCATATCCACTCCCACTCTCTTACCACACCCTCCTACATACATCCATCTCCACTACTAATCCCTGACATATCATGCAAGGCATACTATCACTACTACTACTAATGCTCACTACTCTAGCCTACACCACATCCATACATGCTATCATACCATTAAACACTACCTTCCACATAACGCATACCTACACACACATACATACACATACAAACATTATAATTTGCCCCACACTATTTAATAGTAGCTCATCATATTGTATAAACAAACCACACACCACATTATCTCCCCATAGAATAATAGCAGTTATACATCATACAGACCTAGCTCACACTATCAAACTCAAGTTATTCCTCAAAAGATGGCTACTAATCTCAGGAGACATATACCCAAACCCAGGTCCAAGCTATGAAATTCTCTTCCACAAACAGGAAACAGACCTGCTTATTATTAACCTAAACTCAAGAAGTATATCTAACAAACTACAGGACTTACATGCATTCATAGCCCACTACTCACCAGATATACTAACCATAAATGAAACCTGGCTAAAACCCACCAGCCAAAATGAAGAAATTCCCCCCCCCCGGTTATAACATTCTAAGGCAAGACAGAAATACCAAAAAGGGTGGTGGAGTTGCAATCTTATTTAAAAACATACAACCTCCAACCCCTTAAAACCCCACTTCCCATTTTTGGCAACTCCGAAACATTAGGCTCCATTATCTCCCTCACAAACAAAAAAAGAATCAACATCCTCTGCAGTTATGTCCCTCCAGGAAATAACTCACCTGTAATAGAGGATATGTTGCAATGGGCTACAATCAACCTTTCCCAAGAAACCATCCTGCTAGGAGACCTAAACCTAGACTAGCTAGCCTGCAATGCCAACAATCCTGCAAACCATATACAATTATTTGGATTCTCACAATTAATCCAAGAACCCACTAGAGTTGACAAAAGATCCAATAAACTCTCCATTCTCAATTGGAATTAGTTAACCTCCCCAAAGAAAATTATCATGTGGGCTGCCTACCTGATATGCTGAGTGATTAATGCCCCACTTTCCTCCTTCGTAGACAAGTAAACTTACCCAAACCTATACTATATAAGGAGACCAGAAATGAGCACAAGGTAAATCCACAAATCCTTAACAGTATGCTACAACAAAGTAACTGGCACCCACTACAAACCCTACCATTAGACCAGGCAGTTAAATATTTCAATAATACTTTTATGAAAGTGCTGAACATACTAGCTCCCATCAAGAAACATAGAACTAAGGCTAACTATGCCCCTTAGCTAAATAGGACAACAAAAGTACTACTAAAAGCCAGAGATAATTCCTGGAAGAACTGGAAAAAGAATAACACCAACCAAGATAAACAAATATATCAACAAATTCGGAACCAGGCCAAAAAGCAAATAAAAATGGACAAACAAAACTACTTCCTAGGGATCCAAAACAAACATTCCAAAACCAGAAAGGATCATCTAGACTCTGCTACACTTTGCTGTGAAGGAAAGGTTAGTTTGCTTTTATTTTTTGTATTTTGTATATTTTAAATACTGTAGTTTGTTTTCTTTACCTTGTGTTTTACTTGCATTCTGCTTTAACAGCATATTTTTTCCCGCACACCCACGCAGTTACAGTTGTCTTGTTAAATACCACTGTCTTTCTAGTTGCCTGCCCCTTATGTTAATCTGACCATATATCTCATTTCCTCTCTACTTTCACTGGCTTGTGTGAGTAATCACAAAATAAAAAAAACCTTCCCTTCAACTATTTAAATTTATTGGCCATCCTACTGTATTCCATAGTACCAGAATACAAAAGTGACCACCCCTTTCAACCCATCTTGCTGTTTTAAAAATAGTAACCCTCCACTAAACCTTAACTTTTTAAACTGGTAAAACTTAAGTTACCTACTTTTACATCTAACTTTTCTAGTGCACACTGCAGTGTGCATTTTTTCATCTTACCTTTAAGCATACCTGTGACTAGCACTTTCCTCTAATACCTGCTGGAAAGCTCCAGGAAGCCTTAAACTGATACAAGCACTCAACTCTCCTTCTTAATAAAGAGAAATTAATAGTAGGCACTAAGCAGCCTATAATTGCAAAGTACCTTGCTAAGGTAAGGGAAAACAGCTCCTGTACTTTACAAAGAAAAAAAGCACCAAACCAGGCATGTCCAAGGGTCAGCTTCCGGTGATTTCTCCTGTCCACCTGGTGAATCTGGGCATTCTGGGGCAATGCAGCAATTGCCTCATGTACACAGACAACCCTCTCCTCCTACCACCCAACACTACAAACTGTGAGAGATGCACTTACATAGCCAAAATGGAAGCAAAGCTCTCTCCACCCAAGATTGTGCTAGACAGTCAAGAGGAAAAGGTTAACACCCACACTACACCTCAAGCAACACATAGCCATTCTAAACCCACGCCACCAACACCCACATATAGCAACACTAAATCCACATATGCAGAGGCCCTTAACTGTAACCTGCCCAAGCAACAAGGACCTCTGAAACTGAAATGCAAACAAACACCAATCACAACCAAAGTGTCACATAGTTCACAACACCAATGTGCCACCCAGCAACAGCCCCTAAGGCAAGACAATGTACCTAACACTTTAGTCATAGGTGATTCTATAGTCCGGCACACTGATGTCCCTCTCACCAGGTTGAACAAGGAGAAAATTACAGTCAGCTGCCTGTCGGGTGCTAGGATCCGCCACATAACGCATGCACTCAAGTCACTTCACAACATGTACAAATATGACTCTGTCATTGTCCATGTTGGAGTGAATGACGTACCTCCCTGGACTACATGAAAAGAGACATGGAAGAGCTCTCGGATCATGTGGCCCAGGCAGGTATGACCCTAGCCATGAGTAGTATCCTGCCTTCGCCCAGAATGATACCACAATATAAGGACAAAATGATTGACTTCAACAATTGGCTAAGCTTCTGGTGTCATTCAAAGGGGATCCAGTATCTGTCTGCCTGGAACAACATGATTGACAGACCACGATGCTTTGCCAGAGATGGTCTGCACCTGTCACCCCTGGGATTCAGGTTACTGGCTAAGGCTCTTGCCACCCCTATAGTGCCTTTTTAGGCAAAGTTCAAAGAACAAAACCACCACCGTAACAGGTACAAGCATGCAAAATCTGAAGGTAATGCTACTCAATGCTAGAAGTCTAAACCTCAAAATGCATTCTCTCGAGGCACTCCTAAAAATGGAGAACATTGATTTCTGTGCAGTAAATGAGACCTGGTTCAAGGCTCCAGAGAGCACCCCTGCAATACCAGGCTACAACTCTTACCACACTTTTCGTCCACCAAAGCAGGACCGAAACACTAAAGGTGGAGGAGTGTCAATATTCACCAAGGATATTCACACCACCAGGCTAGTTGCCCAACACAATGTGTCTGAAATTCTCCAGGTGCAATTAACACTAGGTAAGACTGCAATCCAAATTGTAGCTTGCTACAGATCCCCCACCATACCCCAAGATTCTCACTACACCTTTCTAAACATACTGGAAAATATTAAGATAGAACTAAACACCCTAATACTGGGTGATTTTAACTACCCTGCCATTAACTGGGAAAACTACTCATGTACCAACACCTTTGCCCAACGGTTCTTGGAATTCATAAATTCCAACGCCCTGGGTCAACTAATTCATAGTTCCACCAGGGGCTCCAATATCCTAGATCTGGTCATACCAACATGGGAAATGAATGCTCCACACCTATGGTCACCCCCTCATTAGTCAGGTCTGACCATAAGCTAATCACCTTTAACATCCACATCCCACCCCCACCCCCCAGTAAGGAAACCTCCATAAAAAACTTCTCCAAAGCCAACTTCATGCTACTCAAGTCAGAAGTGACAAACTTCATGACATCCATGCAGACGGGAACTGAAAGTTCAACTGCTGAATCCTACACTAAGGCAATGTATGAGCACATCCGCTCATGCATGAATTGTGCCATCCCAAATAGAACCAAGATGCTCTCATCCAAAATAAGGAAGCCAATCTGGTGGTCCCCTGCCATAAACAAACTTTACAACAAAAGGAAGAAACTGTTGCAGAAAAGAGGAAAATCCCAGGATGCAAAAAACTTCCTTACCAGCCTCAGTAAGAAACTGAGATCCCTCATAAAATCCTCCAAAGCTAGTTACAAAAATAAAATTGCCAAAGATTCCAAAGACAACCACAAGGCATTCTATAATTATGTCAAGAATCTAAATGGCAATGCTCAGATATGCTCTGAGCTAAAACAGAATGGCATTAAATATACTGATCCCAAGGATATTGCCAATATCCTGGCAGATCGATTCAGTGCCAACTTCACCCCTCTCACCCCCTAAACGGCCCATCTCAATACCGGAAGATTGCCAAATTCCAGTAATAACGGCCACACAGGTAAAAAATGCACTCTCCAAAGCTAAGAATACAGCATCCATGGGACCAGATGACATCCCAGGCTGTGTACTACATGAACTACAATATGAACTGGCACCTCACCTAAGTGTCATGTTTAATCATAGCCTCACCTCAGGTTTCAAGCCCACTGAGTAGCGCAGAGCTACAGTTATCCCACTCCACAAGGGGGGATCCAACTTGGATCCCAGAAACTACTGTCCCATCAGTCTGACAAACCTTATCTGCAAGGCCATGGAGCGTATTACCATGGAACTTATAAACAAAGACATTGGCAACCTTCAAACACTGAAACCCACCCAGTTTCGTTCCATGAAGGGCCGATCTTGTCTCCTGAACCTGATTGACTTCTTTGAATCAGTCCCCAGAGCCATGGACAAGGGTAAGGTGGTCCACACAGCCTATCTAGACCTTGCCAAGGCCTTTGACCCCATCCCCCACTCTGGAATCATAGATAAACTTACTAAGCTGGGCATTAATCCCTACATCATCCAATGGGTTGCTAACTGGCTTACTGATAGAACCCACACTGTAAAAGTGGCCACCTCCAAATCCAGCTGCAGACAAGTGACAAGTGGAGTACCTCAGGGTTCAGTCCTCGGACCGCTCTTGTTTGGCATCTACTTCTCTGAAGTACAGGCCAACACTAAGGGACTCTGGATAACAAAGTTTGCAGGTAACTGCAAACTGGGAGCCATTATTGAATCCCCAAATGATGTGGATACTCTACAAAAGGGCTTTACAGAAACAGATACTTGGTGCCAGAGCCATGGGCTCAAGCTCAATGTCAAGAAATGTATAGTTATCCCCTTTGGGAAAAAACATGTACCCGTGAATTACCATATAGGTGGCAGTACACTAAACACCGAAAGTGTGATAAGAGACTTAGGGACACAGGTGGACAGTGGTCTCACCTTCAATAACCACATTGCCACAACAGTCAGGAAATCCTTCTATGTGGCACACCTCATCACTAAGGGCTTTTCATCCAGAAAAAAGGAGGTTATTGTCCCACTGTACTCTTCCCTCATTAGACCCATTATAGAATACAACGCCCTGTTTGGTATGTACCTCTCAAGACATCTGCAACAACTGGAAAGGCTGCAGAAATACCTCACTAAAAGAATCACAGGCCTAAAGCAGATGCCATATGCTGACCACCTTAAAAAACTCCAGCTATACTCTGTTGCATATCGTCTACTCAGAGGCGATCTCTGCTTAACATACAAGGCCATGTCAAACCCAGAGCTGTTGGACATGCTACACTTAAAGAAATCCCAATCCCTCAGAGCCATACGCTCCAGGGATCTAAACCTTGTCATCACAATAAACAAAACATGCTGGAGGGATAGGTTCCTGACCCAGAGACTCCCCAGACTCTGGAATAGATTGCCCATATATGTCAAGCAGAGTGCCTCTTTGGCCCTCTTCAAAAGGAACCTTGACGATTGGATGGGTGAAAGGAAATTCACCCCAGGGATCACGTCAGTCGCCCTGCTAGACAGGGGTCCAGGGAAGTAAATAGTGTGGGAAGAAATAGCCAGGGAATTATTATGGCTAGGCTTGTATAGGCCCTAGGGCTGATAGCCTAGTACCAGCCTATGAACCTATGAACCTAAAAAGTTCTGGCAGGCTTTAAATTCCCTTCTATAACCTGGCCAAACTACAACCCCAGCTCCCAACACCAACAATGATAATGACAGCATAGCTTCCCAGTTTAACCATCACTTCACAGACTCTATTCTATCATTATCTACCCAGCTATCCAACAATAACCCCATACTCACCCCAACTATAGATCACAATAGTATACCCCCCTTTACCCTCTCACCTATACCAACCTCCACAGTAAAAAAATTACTCTCAAAACTAAACCCCACCACTCTCGCAGCAGATGGTCTACCCACTACTTTCCTAAAATTAGCCACAGAATCCCTAGCCTACCCCATCTCACTTCTTATAAACCGCTCCATACAGAAAGCCTACATCCCCCAACTATGGAAAGTGTCATACATAATACCCCTACACAAAGGCGGTAACTCCTATGAACTATCAAACTACTGCCCCATTGCTATCCTATCCCACCTTTCTAAACTCCTGGAGAGATGCATTCACACCCAGGTGATGCACTTCTTAACCTCACATAATCCCCTCTCCCACACACAGCATGGATTCCGCCCAAACCATAGTACAACTACTGCTCTTCTCTCCTTTACCAACCAGATTAATCAACTTAGAAACAACAACAACTTTGTATCAGACATTTTTTTAGATCTATCTAAGGCATTCGACATGGTCTCACACAACCTACTTATAGACGCTCTAACCGCCATCTCCTTTACCCCCTCTGCTACTTCCTGGTTCAAAAACTATCTCTCTGATAGAAAACAGTCAGTAAAATGGCAAGGCATACTATCACCACTACTACCAACTACTGTAGGCATTCCACAAGGATCAATACTAGGTCCTTTACTATTTACCATTTTCACCAACAAACTACATACCTCCACCCTGCATGCATCACTTATACAGTATGCAGATGACTCAACCCTAATCTGCTCAGCCCCAACCATAACCACTCTTCAGAAACTTACCCAAGAATCCTTCTGCTCTGTAGAAAAATGGATTACTGATATCCACCTTATTCTAAACCCAGGAAGACCAAATTACTTCTATTCACCCCCAACAAATACAAAACCACACCTCTTTCTTTCACCATCACCTCCAACAACGGCACATTAATCTCTCCCTCCCCCATACTAAGCTACTCAGTGTCGAAACAGATCAGGATGTTAACTTCAATGTCCACATCTCTCAAACCATTGAAAAGGTTCATAAAAAATTAGGAACTTTATATAAACATAAACAGTGCCTATCAGACCAAACACAAATCACCCTAGCCCAAACCTACCTCTTGTCTACTCTACTATATGCATCACCAATCCTAATTCACATCAGGAAAACAGACCTAGACAAACTAGAATCATGCTACAATAAGACTGCAAAATTTACCAATAACTCCACTTTTAGAAGTTATCACTGCCTTGCCTTAAAACACCTACAATGGTTAGAACTCCCTCAGCTAATTAGGTATCACCAACTAGTGCTCACCTTCAACATACTAAAGAATCCCCACAAAACACTAGCCCTAAACCAACTACTAAACCAATACTCAGGAAACTGTCCTCTAATCTCATCAAACAAGACCCTGCTCTGTATATCCAAAGCCAGCAACACTGCAGGGAAAGCCCTCTTCTCTCATACCATCGCTAAGGAATGGAATAAGCTCCCCCAGAATATATCCTCAGCAACATCTATCTCAATGTTCAAAAAATCACTCAAGCCACACCTCTTGCAGTCATGGCTCTGTCCTTGCATTACATAAATGCTTTCCTAATCTCCTCCATTGCTTCTATTCTCCTTTCTATCACTGCTCACTATGTCTAATACTCAGTACTTCAAAAACTCCTAGAACAGGACTATTTGCAGCTACTTTTTGCGATTATATTGCCTTCTGTGATGCCACTTTGATTGCATCAGACAATGAGTATATCTCTTGTTTTCTTTTCCTTCCCAAATAACCAACATCCAAGGTCCTCTTTGCGAAATGTAAACCTGCCTGGAAAGATCTATTGTATGAAATATTTTTTGATTGTATATATAACACTGTATGAAATTATTTTTCTTTTCCTTCCCAAATAACCAACATCCAGGGTCCACTTTCTGTAATGTAAACCTGCCTGGAAAGATCTATTGTATGAAATATTCTCTGATTGTATATATAACACTGTATAAAATTGTTGTTGTGGAGATTTTCTCCCCGGGCCTCCTCTGTAAATGGACCTAGTTCCAGTCGGTCTTTCAAGGTAAACAAATGTAAAATAAAATAAATAAAAATAAAATAAACAAATATATATATATATATATATATATATATATATATATATATGTGTGTGTGTGTGTATCAGCATATATGTGTCTGTGTATATGTATCTTAGGAATGTTGATTGCTTCCACATTGTACGTTCCCTATGGTAGCCAGACTGTACCACATGATATGTTACTGATACCAGCCTGACATCATACAGGTGGGATGGAGTACTGTTAACATCTTGTGCCCATGTTGTGTTAGGTCCTGGTTATGGGATTTGTAACAGTTGGTATTGTATTGCAAGACAGATGTGTTTGGCTGTGGGGGGGATCTCTATATGTACAAGACGTATGTTGTTTGGGCCCCTCACCCCATTAATGGTGCATGTGACATATATGTTTTTGTTATTTTCTCTTTTATATCTATAGATATATGTCTGTATATACCTACATAGATATATATTTATGCATACATATATATATATATATATATATATATATATATATATATATATATATTGCTGTATATATATATATATATATATATATATATATATATATATATATATATATATCTACATATAGAAGTAGACATATATATCTATAGATGTATGCATATGTATGCATATGTATATATATATATATATATATATATATATATATATATATATACCTATGATTCCACTTCATATCGTCGAAATATCATTTCATCAAATTTCAAAACATCGAGATCAAATCGTCGAAAGCTCAAATCATCGAAAACTCATAACATCGAATCTCAAATCTTTGAAAACTATAAAGCAACTAGAAATAACATCCCACAGAGTTTTTACTATGTAGGGGGTGCAGGGGGGCTTGCCCCCCTGCATAAACATAGTAAACAGTGTCTGGGATATTATTTCTAGTTGCTTTATAGTTTTCAATGATTTGAGATTCGATGTTATGAGCTTTCGACAATTTGAGCTTTTGATGATTTGGTCCCGATGTTTTAAAATTCGATTAAATGCTATTTCAACGATATGAAGTGGAACTATATATATATATATATATATATATATATATATATATATATATATATATATATATATATATAGACATGTTATATCTATTTAGATATAAATATATATATTTATACACACACACATACATCTACACGTTTAAATACATTTCCTGTACTGTTAAATGACTGGGCTGGATGATATGTTTGTGAAAACATCAGGGTTATGTTTATCTGACATGGCTTAGTGGTAAATCAGTTTGGCTATGGTGTGCAGATTCTGGGTTTGAGCCTTGCAAAGGCTGTTTATTTTGTTGCTGGGCAGAACAAGGGCCACTGGATACAGAGTGATTAAGGCACTTTTAAGCAGTAGTAAGTTGGTTTGTGTGGGTTTGCGTGGAGGTAAGCATTGCTAACATCCATTACAGTTTCTTATACTCAGCTTCTAAATTGCTTAACCTGTGTAGGCATTGCTTACCTCTGCTCAGATTAAGCCTGCTTACTGCTGCTTAAAAGTGTTTACTCCTGCTTACCCTCAGTCTAATTTCTTTAAAAGAAAAGAAGAAAGGGTTGATAGGAAAGTGGTGAAAGACAGTAGGGAAAATGGCTAGGGATGTGCAGGAGGGTGTAGGGAAGGTCCATAGCTGCCCATTTCTTCTACATCAACAGCTGTGCATGTACATTGAATTTGGAGGTAGATTTGGACACTCAAACCCCTGAGAGAGGGATGAGTGCAACAATAATATGTTGTGATGCCAATTAGATCAGATTACATGTCCAGTGGATATGTGTGCAAAATGGAAAGCTATGTATGTGGCAATATTTTTGGGGGGAACAGATTGCCCTTCTTTTCAGGTGAGAGTGGGATGTTGGGGAGGGATAGTAGGTATATTTTGAGAGGTAGGTTGTGTAGGTTAACAGACAAGACAAACAAGACACATACAGGGGCAGTATATGACACATTTGTGGGGTAAACACCTTGATGAGGAGAGGTGTTGGGAAATCGAAAGCCCATGAGCCCCCTAGTGGAAACAGTGGGACTGAGGTCCCCACCCATGGGCAGTCACCACTGCACCTTCACAGCCCCAAAGGTGGCTGTGCTGGTGGCTGAGTCAGAGAGCCAGGTCAACCCTCTAGTCATGACACAAGGCCGTCGAGCTGGCATAGCATATCTCCGACCTCCTTGCTGAGCTCACTACACACCACGACCCGGACCTGGTGATGGGTGACAGGTTCCTGTCTGCGCCCGCTCCCAGGGGGGGTGAGCCCCATCCCCTGAGGCAGTTTCACTTGAAGACGGTGCAGAACCAACAGTTGAGGAGGTCCTGGGTTGGGCCCCAGACATGCTGCTGCCCAGTGCCATGGCCGGCTGAGGTGGGACAAGTGGGTCCACTGGGACTCGCATTCCCATACGTGTTATGGTGTTTATTATTTATCAACATATGTGGGTTAGTAATAGTCAGTGCATTCCAGAATTAGGTTTAACAGCATGCATAGATATTCCCATTAATCCAGACACCAGATATGGAACAGCTGCATACCAAACAGAACGCATGCAAATATGAGGCCACAGTGGTAATAACAACAGCATGCAGGTACATTGATGGCACCATGCCACCATAGCACATGTATAGAAACAGATTTAAATAATTATCAAATAATAGGACATATGCCCCAACATAACAGTGGAGTCATCACATACCGATTGAGGTGGGTATTTAGCGTTTATATCACGTTATCGAAAGATGAACATAGCGAACGCTATTTCATCAGCCCCAAAACATCTAAACATGAAAATATAAAAAATTCAGAACAGCGAAATTTTTTCCCATGGAAAAAATTTGCTGCTCCGAAACACATACACACAACACAAGCACATCAAAGAGCAACCACACACATACACTTAAATTCCTACATCTAACACTACACTAAACTAAACATACACTACTATCTACCCACTTATCTTAACCCAAACCCTAACCCTAAGGTCCGTCACTATCGCACACTCACTAACCTGCGCCCTACCCCTAACTCACTTAAACTGCCCCAACCCTAAAGTCTGTCACTATTGCACACATGCCTAACCCGTGCCCTAACCCTAACTCACTTAACCTGCCCCTAACCCTAACGTACAATCGCACACTTACCTGAACCCAACCTGTAACCTTCCACCACAGAGCTAAGAATAGCAAAGCCATAGAAACAGTCAACCAAATTCTTTCCCGAGGAAAGAATTCGCTGTTCTGCAGCTTCACTATTCTTAGTGTTCACTGAATAGTGTTCGATATCAGAACATATGAAGTTTTAATACTTTGATGTTATAATATAGACCCGGTATTTAGTGTATTGTTGGAGATATAGTGGGGGGAGAGAAAGATGTCAATTAACAACTAGTATATTCTTGTAGTTCACATTACTTTGCTAGTCAGTACTGTTATCTGTACCTTACAAGTATTACTACACTATCGCATTGCCTTAGTTTGGAGAGTGATATGGCTGTTGACAACTATATACATGGACTGGTTTTACCTGCAGTATAAACCTCTTACCTGGTATACCTGTGGAGGAATTGTTTGTTAACACTGTTTCTACACATACTCACAGATTCCAGGTTGATGTTATGCACATACCTGTCCATCTCTTTTTGCTCAGAATCTGGCCATTTCTTGACCACATGCAGGTGAACCGGGACATATGTAGACTATTGACCTCTTCAACCTTTAGTGACTTACAACACTCTTATACAGGATTTCCTAGACAATTATATTATGTAGCACAGTGTGGGTGACAGTGATCAGTTATACCTTATTATTCAGAGCAACTGCAGCACACACAATGCCATATAATACCAGAGTAAACAGTACCAGTACAGGGTATCAAACTTATATTTCTAGGCGCAGTGTTCGTATCTGACGGACCTGTGGGAGCAATGTTTGTTAGCACTACCTGAATGTTGCCACACAAAGTACCAGTTTTACATTAGTATTATGCACTTACATCTCACTCTGTTACTGTACACACTCTGGTCACAGCTTGACAACATGGCGGTGTAGATGGGACATTCTTGACCTAATACTCTCTTAACATGTGGGGAGTTGCTAGGGTGACAGGTTTGTGTTTATAGATGTGTGACAATCAGTTGTATTTCCTGTCTGCTGCCTAAACATCTGGGATCACCCCACTGATTTCCCAGGGGGACAGGGTGACAGGCAACAGATCTGGGCCAATATACTGGACATTCTGGACATATCTGTATAGTTATGGGGTATGATTCTGTATGCAGCCTACTTCCACTCCCAGGATTCAGACCATGGCTGTGTCTGCTAACACTAAAACACTGTCCATCACAGTTGTGTGTGCTATATGGATATTGCTGTATATCTATCTGATTTCTGTGTATAGATCTCCTATGGTTTTACATTCTGACCTTGTATTACATCACTGTTATACAAGATTTCCCAGACAGTTATATTATGTAGCAGAGTGTGGGTGACAGTGATGAGTAATACCTTATTATTCAGAGCAACTGCAACACTAAAAATGCCATACAACTCCAAAGTAAACAGTACCAGTACAGGGTATCACTCTTTTATTTCTGGGTACAGTGTTCGTATCTGATGGACCTGTGGGAGCAATGTTTGTTAGCACTACCTGACTGTTGCCACACAAAATACCAGTTTTACATTAGTATTATGCACTTACATCTCACTCTGTACATACTCTGGTCACAGCTTGACAACATGGGGTTGTAGATGGGACATACTTGGCTTATTACTCGTATAACAGTTTGGGGAGTTGCTAGGGTGACAGATTTGTGTTTATAGATGTGTGACAATCAGTTGTATTTCCTGTCTGCTGCCTAAACATCTGGGATCACCCCACTGATTTCCCAGGGGGACAGGGTGACAGGCAACAGATCTGGGCCAATATACTGGACATTCTGGACATATCTGTACAGTTGTGGGGTATGATTTTGTATGCAGACTACTACCACTCCCAGGATTTGAACCATGGCTGTGTGTGCTAAAAATGCAACAGTTCACGTCTCAGTTGAATGTGCTATTTGGATTTTGTTGTCTGTCTTTTCACTGTTTTCTGTCTAAGTCTCTCCCAGTTGTACTATCTGACCTCTGGGGATTACACCAGTCATATACAGACATTCCTACACATTTTTAATGTATGTTGCACAATGTGGGCAACAGTGCTTAATACAATAGTACTATTAAGTGATTGCAAATCTACATTACCATATGATACCAGAGTAAACAAATGCAGTACAGCAGTTAGACCTTTATTGTCAGGCTATTATGCTTTTATTTACATACAACCTATATGAGACTCTTCCTGACATATTCTCTGGTGTATGCAGTACTTGCCTTAAACAATACAGGTTTTATACAGGCAATTGACTTACTAATACAGTTAGATTTATTTCCTATGACAGTACATGCAAGAGTATTACTAATCTGCCTCGCATTGCAACCTCTCCAAGCGACAGCTATGTGTCTCCTGGTTCACAGCCCACTCACTTGCCACTGTGAATGACATAAGAGGAATATTTAACCATACCTATCCATAATATACATGACCTGGCAATTATTATACAGGTAGTGGAGTGATACACACTACTGAGACCTGCCCTGTCCTCCTAGCCTCTTGGATCCACTGATCCAAGAGATCCCCCTTTCACCACTTCAGGTCGGCATAGTGATGCCTGACCTGCACACCAGTTAGAGGTATGCCAGTGGCACTGGTGGTGTCATGTGTCAGATGGTCCCAGGCTTCTGCTTTACATTGGGAACTCTGGCACTGGCCCTGCAGCAGTGTCTGCTCATGGTCTTTGACAAGGAATCCTGCCATGACTCTGGATTCCTGGGTTCCCCAGCACTGCGCCTGAAAGTGCACCCCCTCTCCCATTCCAGACATGGTGCCTGCAAGGGGAAGCTACAACCAGTTATGAGATGCATCCCCACCTGTTGGGTTTAAATAGGGCCAATTTCCCGCACTTTGCTGTGATTCAATGATTTTGAAAAGCCTAAGCTATGGGCAAACCTGCTTACCTAAGGTTGGCATTGTTTAAAGGGGTATACCACTGGGTAAATTGAGTTATCTGGCCTACACATTGCTTGCACCTACTAAGCTGGCCTGTGCAATGCTTAGCCTTGCTTAATATTTACTTTGCATTATATTTGCTCTTAGTATTGAATTATTATTCATTACATGTTATATATATGTCTGGTATTCATGATTCATGTGTACGTATACTGTTTAACAGGGGACTTCCACTCCATTACAATTGCACCTCACATCTGGGCTTACTTCAGTACTCATGTTCACATATTTATGTTATGTAGTAGGTTATAGAACATATGACTATATACAGATTCCTTTCACATGCTCAGTTTGATTTTCCTGTAGTGAGGATTTGTTTGGTGATACCACAATCTTATGTACTGTTGTGATGGCTTAGTGGTTAACTGCTGTGACTGTAGTGCATAGGGTCCTGGGTTCAAGACCTGCAAAGGCTGTTTATTTTGCTGCTGGGCAGAACAGTGGCTGTTGGATACAGAGTGATTAAGGCACTTTTAAGCACTTGTAAGCGGTTTGGTGTGGGTTTGCGTGAGAGTAAGCAAGGATAACTTTTAGTTAAATATGCTTGCAGAGAGTTAGCTTCAATATTGCTTAACCTGTGTGTGTATTGCTTACCCTCTTGCAAACGGGCTTAAACCCACTTACTAGTGCTTACATATGCTTACTGTTGCTTACTAATGCTTAATAGTGCTTACACTTGCTTACTAGTGCTTACTCCCACTTACCACTGCAGTAATTTAGACAGTAATGTCTAGTGGTTCTTGGGAAGGCGGGAGATTTAGAAGTTGTATGGAGTTATCATTCATTACACATTTTACCTTCCATTTGCACCCTGATTACTGTGTCCATATTCTGTATGGGGCACATGTACTGTCTGTGGACTTTGCAACATTATGACACTGACAACTCACATCTGTGTTTAATGCAGTACTCCAGTTCACAAATATCTGTTATTTAGTAGGTTATGCAACTAAAAATATTGGTCATAAAGTGATTTGACATGGAAAATGGACTACACTGCAGTGGGACTTGAACCAGGAATGACTGCTCATAAAGCAAATGCTCTGCCCACTACGCTATTGCTATACTGCTTTGTTTGCATATATCTTGTTTTTTACCCTCTTCTGCCATTTAAGCTGCATTAACCATAGCTAAGCAATGGGTAAATCAGCACACCTATGGTTAAATTTAATCTGTTTCATAAAAAAAACATCTTTATATTTGTTGTTTTAACTATTGCTCTTGTACATGTGGGGGATGTTGCTGGGGGTATGCTCATTCTTTTCTGACTTGGCTGCTGCTCTTCATTGCAAGGGCATGTATATTCTGAGAGCTCTGCTCTCAGACATGCCCCCTGAACTCTTACATGCTCTGTGTAAGATTAGGAGCTCAGGCAGAGCGCCTTCATTAATATGCATGTCGCACTGCCATCCTGCTCCTAAATGGCCGCTTCGGTGTAGGACTAAGCTAATCCTGCATAGAAGGATAGTGAATCTGGGGGATAGAAAATGCAGTCTTTTGAATATAGAAGTCTTTGTAACTCATTGTGGCCTTCTAGGCAATGGTCTGTTAAAAGCAAAGAAAGGTAATCCATTTTCAGGAAGCATGTCAGTACTGCACCAGTCATTGTGTACAATGCTCTTTGTGTAAACCCTAAATCTTTAATCATCGTGGTAAGGATACAGAATAACAGTGTCTGGTTAATATACATGTTCATTATGTACAGACTTTGTTGAATTCATCGAGTCCTTTATATCCATTGGATAGTATGACTCAGGGCAGTCCAAGGATAAATGTTTATTGTTCATCATAGATTCATAGTTTCAGAGGAGATTACTAGGTTAAAGGCTCAATAGTCCTTACAAGTCTAGCCAGTTTTACCCAGATTTTACCCAATTGTTTATCCCTAGCAGAAAGATAAGAGTCAGCAAGTGGGGTTTGTCACTTTTTACAGAGTATAATCCCAAAGACAAATGGCAGCAAACTGGATAAATGATTCACACAGCATTAATATATGTAAACCAAACATGAAAAATAGGATGGTGAACCAAACCACAGCAAAAGTTACTAACATACATTATTCCATGTCACAACAAGACAATGCTGGACAATAAGATTAAAAGTTTATTGTGAGCATTTTCGCAGTAATAGATACTGCTTCATCAGACAGTAAACACATATAATCAGCCAATATTTAAATAAAAAACAACAAGTCAAAAGACATACCCAATAAAACATACAACCAATAATAATGCAGCCAATAAAAGCACATCATCCTGTGATACTACTGCTAAAATACTCTAAAATAAATAAATAACATATCAAATTATTTCCATTTAAACCTTACTTTTAATACCGGTTTTATAGACACTTTCTCATTCAGTCCACTACTTCTGTTTGTCCTCATTCTAATAATCTATTTCATTTCACAGGTTTCTGTTATGTTCCTAACATCACCTCCTCTTTCATTAGGAGTGATAATGTTGATGGCTTAGAACTTAAACCAGTGAGAGGAATCCTGTTGTCTGACATGTTTGGCAAGTGCATTAGTACACAATCCATTATTATTATAAATATGTTCCCTGATCTTATCACAGAATCTTCTATCAGTCTTACCTATATAAAATGCCGAACAGGCTATACAATAAGCTACAGTAAATATACTATATGACAGGTGTTACAAGGGCCATTACTTTAAATGTCAGTTCCCTACCTGTATCTGGATGTAAAAAACTATTTGAAGAGTCTAACAATTCACAGTAATTACATTTATTACAGAGGTAAGTACCCCATACATTCCGTGTTTGTGCCAGGGTATCTGTAATCTTTGGATAACATGACATCCTTTTTAGTGACTTCTTATTTTTAAATATAAAGGTGGGTTTATTGCCTACTACTGATCTAACTTCAGGATCAGTTAATAGGATCCGCCAGTGCTTCATCATTACCTCCTTAATCTTAACAATATTACTAGAATATACCACTGGTATTTTTAACATGGAAGTCTGATTGTGTGAAATATGTCTATCCCATGGACCTTCAGAAAAGTAAGGTTTGCCCTCAAGCAGTCTTACTCCAGGTATCTCCACCAGGGTAATATTGACTTCTCTAGGGCCATATCCACGTGCAACAAATCTTGCTCTTAATGAATTCAGCAGTTCATTTCGAAACCCCTCTTCACTTGCATTTAGTCTAGAGGCTATCAGCCCTTAGCTTTTTACAACATTCTTAAATATGTGAGGGGGTGCATACTTTGTCAATGTAAAACAGAATTCCTATAACAAGTTTTCCTAAAAAATCATGTTATTTATCTTGCCATTTGTGTCTTTTACAACACTTACGTCTAAGAAGTCTATATGATTATAAGAGCTAGTCATAGTAAATTTCGAAAACAAAGTAGTGTTGTTTAAATATTTACAAAAAGATAATAATTCATCGCTGTGACCCTCCAATATCATAAACAGGTCATCCACATATCTTCGCTAGAACTCTATCTTCTCCTTATAAATACTATTAATAATATAAGTCTCCTCCCAGGGGGCCATAACAGTACTGGCATAGCTATGGGCACTGGAGATGCCCATAACTATGCCATCCTTCTGTAGATATAAAACATGGTTGAACATAAAGACATTGGTTTCAAGTAACATTTCCATAAATAAACATAGTAAATCTATGAACTTAATATCATAGGTGCTATGCTTTTTCAGATATTCTCTCAGTTTTCATACACCCATATTGTTAGGTATCACAGTAAATAAAGATTGTACATCAAGTGTAACCAGCATACAGTTTGTAATATCATTACACTCATTTTCAACTCGATATAAATCATTTAAAAACTGTTTAGTATATTTCAAAATAAGTACATTTCTGTCCAGTATGTATGTCTTTCCGCTTTACCCAATTAGGGGTTGCCACAACAGAACTGCGGTCTGCTAATGATTGACAGTAGATTTTTACAGTGCCGAGTTGCCAGCCCTAAGCCCAACCTTCAAAGAAGGCAGCTTAAATATTTTCAATAAACATAGCTATAGAATATATATATATATAGAATCTGTACACCAGTTCCTGCCTGCAACAGTAGGTCTAAATGGTGACCATAAAGAGTCTTTATGGATTTTTTGTAGACCCTGTATAATAGGTATAAAGGGATCATTTATACGTAAGTAATTGCAAAGCTCTAAATTAATATGTCTACTTAACAAGCAGTCCAAAAGTGTATTATATGTTCTGTTCACAAGCTTATCTACATAGTTTCTTGTTACCCTTTCGTAAGTCTTTGAGTCACTTAAAAGTTATTCCATCAAGTTAAAACAAAATTCACGATCCATAATAACTATGGGCCCTCCTTTATTCGCGGGTTGAATAACGATGGAGGGATCATGCTGTAGGGATGCCAATGTCTCCCTTTCTACCGTACAAAAATTATTAACCATTTTCCACAATTCTTTTTATAAGTAATGTTGAATTTATTATGTTCATGTTCATGCTGATTGCCTTGCTGAGTCATTTTTAAATTTAAAATGGCATTTATTTTACAATTTCTATTAATCTATGTATACAACATATAGAACAAAAGCTATACCACTGTCAAAATGGCAAAACAAAGTGAAAATATGCTTCTGTCAACATGAGGCTACTAATTTTAATTGTGGAAACCTCCTGCAACCCGCAAAACAATACTCAAAAAGTTATGTTCATGACATTATTGAGCAGTGGATATATTCTGTACAGAAAGGCATTTTTGTCAGGTAAACATTAAAGAGAAACAATCACAATAGAATATTCAGCGCTGTCATATTTAAATATGTACTTGTTGATTAAAGAAAACCAGATCATAAATCAGCATGCAGTGAATGAATGCAACTATTTGGTCTTCAGAACGGAAATGATAAGGGATAACTAGGTTGCTCTCTCCCAAAAAGCCATTGTCATTTCAAGAAAAAATAAAAAAATTGAAAAAAAAAACAAAAAACAAAATAATATTTACCAAAATTATCAATCATTTAAAAAATCTCAGTAGAAAAGCTTGACCTCAGACAGGATTCTGGAGAAAAAGTAGAATTCTCTCCAAAACAGAGGGATAGGATTCTTTAAAGGATAGGGAAATAAAAATAATGCAAATAGTCCAGTATCAGTGGATATGATTTATTTGTATGGGGTATATTGGAAACTTGGGAATGTGGGCTACTGGTGTTGTGGAATGCTACAAATAGACGTGGTACATATGTTCTAGAGTTTTTCAGTAGTTTAGGACATAACAGACCAAATATATCAGTGAACATGAGAAGATTTTTGAATGGTAGTCCATAGTGAATAAAAGAAATTATACTTTGTGAGAGGATAGAACAGAAGAGTGGAGAGAACAGGAATATTTTCAAATCTTTAATTCCAGGTAGATAGGCTAGACAAATCATTGCAAGCATCTGAAAAGGTGACATATGGAAGGACATCTTGACCAGTGAGAATAATTTGAAAACATGCAGAAGAGCAATATCTTCTCAATTAGTTAGGGGATTGTAGTAGAGGGTAAAAGGTAAATGGATCAAATTAAGAAGCTTTCAAATGGAAGGAGGGGAGAATTGCATGGCTTATGCTCAGGATGCGAATTATGAAAATGGCACCAAGTGGCACACACACTTTGGTGGGATGTTTGATGTTTACTTCAGTTTATTTATTCTCTATCTTACATTGACCAAGATGGTGTAAAATTGTTTGATACAATGGCTATTTATATAATGTAATTTAGATGCAAAGTGTAATTTTACAATTCTGTGACAAAACCTGTTTACATAAAAAGGACATATAAAATAAAACTACATTTAATATAGTAAATAATATAAAATAATTTGTATTCATTAAACTAAGCATGTTATAAAAATGACCACTGCTTATAGTAATGACTCTAAGTTGTATAGAAATATATACTTCTATATATGTGTGTGTGGGGGGGGGGGGCATGTGTGTTTGTGTTTATGCATCCATCAATATTCAGATACAAGTACACATGACATCTGCTGATGTAGGTAATGGCAGGGTATAGGACTTACGCATTGGAGCTACTCAAGTAAATCCTAAGGTTTCAAAACAGTATAGCCATATAATACTTACAAAGGTACTGTGAATAATAACACATGTGGTATGCCTGATTTGAACCTGAAACTCTTTGAAGTCCTTAAACATTTCCACCTTTATTGCTGTTAAATATGTATCAGCCATATATCTTATATATATATGTATATATATATATATATATATATATATATATATATATATATATACTATTAATAGTTACTGAAATAATATAGGAATAGCTGTAATCCTGTTTATTATGTGCTTACTGAACACAAAGTACAATGATAGTGCCTGATGTACTGACTGATGTTATTACTGCCCTTCAGACACAAGCACACACACACACACAAACACACACACACACACACACACACACACACACACACACACACACACACACACACACACACACACACTCACTCACACGGTATATATTATTGCATTATTATGCATTGTACTGTGCATCAAACAGTGGGACTGATAGCCATTTAAAGATAACTACTAGACCAGTAAAACAGGGTTAATGAAATCATCAGCTTTCCCAGAAGTTACTACAAAAAACAAAGTTAGTATCTACATGCTGGGGCAAAAAAATCACTTTTAGAAAACCTTAACTAGTTCTGTTTACCTTATTTTTCTCTGTCCATATTCACTCATGCAAATATACATTTCATTACCAAAATGAGAGTAATGGCATGGCATTTAGGAGTCTTCTTATTATTTTGCTTCATATTTCATTTTACTCAAGACAGGTTTACAATGCATGCATGTTTTACAGTATATCAGCAAAGTATAAAAATGATATATTGTTTGTATAATCTTAGTTCTTTATTGAGAAGATAAGCTAAGGGCATGTAGTTTCATTCGACAAAATGATTGTGAACCATATGAAAAATCCAATATGTTGTGGCCATAGCATTTTCCTAACCTTCTGAAGAAAATGTGCATAGTGGTATTTCATAGTAATCATATTAATCAAAATTAGTAAGAGAAAGTTTATTCCAGTGCAAGGTATATCTGTGCTTATATGTAGTTTTAATCTTAATGGTATTGACGTTTTCCATATAGATACTGTACAGACTAACTTAGTAAGAAAACTAAAACAAATACTTAAAGAGGGACTGATAACAGAATCTATGCTGTTGTCATCCAGGGACCACATACAAGTGTCTGTGCAAAAATAATTTCAGAGTCCACTGGTCCAAGTCATTATTGGACACTCATGAAATCCTTGGAGGCATCGCCTTAGAAGCAAAATGAATATACCCTTCAGGCTGTAAGATCCTTGGCAAATATCATAAATAATTATTTTGTTACTCTGTCCGACACATAGCTGTCCATTGTGTATCAAGTTTAGATGTAACACATTGCTATTCCAAACATACAATAATTTCAAAATTTACAATGATGCCTTGCAAAACAAGGGATGCCAGAAAATCTACGTATATTACCTCACATAGGCATTGGTTTTATTATATTAAAATAGATTTCCAAGACACTAAGTTAGAGCTACTGTTGACATTATAAGTGAGACATTTTATTTTACCTGATTATGTAAAAGTCACAAAACCATAATTTTCACTAAGACTTTATTTCAGATAATTACAGAACAGATGTAGAATCACTTCAATTGTGTTAAAGTAAAATTGGTTTGTGAATTCTAACTTTCATTCTGGATAGTGCCTAAAGTAAAAGAGCCATAAAAACAGCTTTCTCTAATTATAATGACTTTGCCTGTAGATATTAAATAAGTGAGGTTTATTCCTTCCTGAATTTCTTCTTTTCCTTCTTTCTTATAAGCGGGTATGACAAACAGGCCCTTTCTCATTTTGGAACTTTTGCTTTAATACAAGATAATGCATTTTAAATACTGCTATTAAATAGAAAACTGGGATTATCTTCAATTATAAATCATTTCTAAAACTAGTCCTACAATTGAACTAGATGAATGACTAAACAGCCTTTTTACCTGAAGTAACTTATAACTATCACAACAAAGAGGCCCATTTTGCAAGACTGAAAAAATACTGGCTGTTTGTGCAGAAGGTGGGATAGATGGGAGAAGGCCCACATATTATTGCGGCTGAAAAGCATTTGCCCTACAGCAGTACCAGTTGTACCCTTTTTGTGGAAGTTTTTTTTTCTCTGTGGAATTTGATATTACATGAGTAAGATTAATATTCATGGTAGCAATGTTTCTATGAACATTAGTGTACGTCTGCAGTACGTTTGACACTTGTTTAAACTCATTGATACATCTATGAACAGGAAGTTATAAAAGACAAAGCAAATTTATTTCCTGTTGTCCAGAAAGGTCATTACATTAATTATAAAGTCTTTAACAGGCTCATACATAATAACATTTTTATCAATATCTATCAGTCAATCATACAAGTAATAGCTGTCAACCTCTAGCAAAACAAATATGATTAGAAATGCTAGAATATCTTTTTGTTAACCTATGCAGTTTTGATGGTATGGACATTCTATATTGGAGAAATATTTATTCCATGGTTCCTGCCCTTTCTTAATTTAAATTCGTCAGTCAGCTATGAATGTGTTAAGAGGTGAAATGTTTAGTCTTCTATATTTCCTGAAGTGCATTCCATTAGGACTTCTTTACAGAGAGAAGCAAGACAAAGAATATGTAAGGTCCTATGTAATTAGTAGCCTTAATTTATAAAATAATTACAGTTACCAGAGACTTTTCACAAGATTATGTATACTGTTTGTATTATATTCATAGAGCAATATAGCCTCCATGAATAAGTGAGACACGTGGCAAGCAAGAAGCACAGATTACAAGCAAAACATGATTGTTTTATTCCTTGCTTTGTTCATGCAAACAGAATGATGTCATGAAATGTGTTCTATGAAATAATAGTCTAATGAGAACTTTGTTAATATTTTGTAGCGGGTAAAAGAATGAAAATAAAGAATCTGCATTAATGGGTATGTAATGTAATACTATTTGGAATATATCACATTAAATGAAAATGGTACATGTTTATTAATTATGTCCTTACTAAATCTAAAAGGTACTGTGGTGGTGGTGCTGCGGTAGCGTTGTCACCTCGCAGTAAGACTCATTGTTAGATTCTCAGCTAGAGCGTCTTCTGTGTGGAGACATGCGTGAATGGGCATACCTTCATTGAAGGTTGTGCATCAGGGCTGGCAACTCGGCATGTAAAAATCTACTGCCAATCATTAGCGGACCGGAGTTCCGCTGTGGCGACCCCTAACCGGGAAAAGCCGAAAGACACAACAACAACTAAAAGGTGATGGTGACTGTTTATGTTTTTGATTCTTCAGTTGAAGAAGCATAAACAAACTGGGACCCTACCGTTTAAGGATATAACTGTGCATATTACTAGCTTACTTGTCACACACTTTAGCTTTAAGTGTGGTTGCTTCAGGTGTGATTACTGTTACTATATACAAATGTTTTAATTTGCATAGGTATGTGTAGAAACTGCAAAGGCTAAAAAAATGAAACAGCAACAGGTCTACTTGGAACATTTGAGAACTAAAAACCTAGCCTTCACACATAAAGCTAAGAAAAGTTCTGATATGGGCTTTAGCATTGATCCAGGAATAATAGGAGAATAGGTTGATGAGGCTTGTTTACTCTTCAGCATGCCTATCTTCTGTCAAAAGGTTTGCAGAATGTCTTGATTTTTGCATGATAGTTTTTGTCTATCTCTCATAAAGTTTGGAGTTTGCTGGCATGTCAGTGAGAATTGCAATAATTAGTGACAGACATTTGTGCTTTAGACTTCATATTTTAGAAAAATTGCTGATAATGCAAAACATGTTATTCTGAAAACTTTCTGTCTTAATAAGCGCAATATTTAAAATCTGTCCTTAATTTTGGGCCTTAGTCCCCATATTATTTTTAGATTTGTTACTGACTCTAGTGCTAAGAAGTTAACAGGTATACTATTATGTGATGAAAATGTACAAATGGGAGCACTGAGTGATGTGATTACTGATTTCTAGTCAGTTAGGAATGAGACAAACTCATCTGATGACCAGACTACATAGTTAAAATCAACAACAGGATATCATGGCTAGAATCCTAGTTTTCAGTATGAGCAGGCAAATTACTTTGATATGATGCATTAAAATAATTTTAGTCAAACACAAGTCAATACTGCCATGGCTTATGATATGCCTACACTTTCTTTGGAGGACTGCATGTTACTGCTTTTGTCAGCAAACTTATAATATATTTTATGAAAAGCTCGAAGCACTGGAGATGTGTGTTGCAAAATTAGCTTAACTGATGAAAAATATTAATAATTTGTAGTGGCCTTATCAAGAGATGTTTTCTAAAATTCATATGATTGATATTAAAATAGCACTGAGTTCTAAATTGCTGAAATGAATGAGTTGAATGAAAAAGATTACTTTATTGCATCAAAATTCATTAGATATAAAAACATGATACTGATGATAAAAAAAAAAAAAAACACATAAGGTGATTAGGCATTCCTGAGTCCTGTGAATTATCCTATCACAATGAGAATAGTACACTTAAAATTTTGCATCATTATAATATCAACCTACAGAAGAAATTGATTTGAACATAGACTTAGACTTAGACTGATTCCATGTTATATACTGACCAGCTCAAATGATTCCAGATCTAGACCTGTGAAAATAGCCTTCCTTAAAATTGTAGAAAGAGAGTTCATGTTACAGACACTTATTCTAAAACTCATATTATACAATGACTGGCCATTAGTATTCAAAATGTAGCATGCGTATTGGTCAGCCCAGTCAGCGTGCCCGTTGTAAATCCGAGCATATACCAATGGAAAAAGGTCTGATCACCTGGACTTTTTTCAATTGATATATGCAATAATAAAACCCAGCCACTGGGGATGCACAAGCCAGTGCATTTCTTTGTGCCGGTCCCAAGCCCGGATAAATGGGGAGGATTGCGTCAGGAAGGGCATCCAATGTAAAACATCTGCCAAATCAGATATGTGGAAACCAATACAGATTTACATACCAGATCAGTCGAGGCCTGAGTTAACAATGACCGCCACCAGTACTGTTAGCCGACAGGGTGCTGGCTGAAATTGGGCTACTGTAGGCCGAAGGAGGAGAAGGAGAAGAAGAGAGGGAAGGCATGCAAAAATGCAGGAAGAGAGGAGAAATGTTAGGAGTGTGGTAGTGAGGATAGGAACTTTGAATGTTGTCAGCATGACTGGTATAGGGAGAGAGCTAGCTGATATGATGGACAGAAGGAAGGTTGATATATTATGTGTACAAGAGACCAGGTGGAAGGGAAGTAAGGCCAGGTATATTGAAGGTGGGTTCAAGTTGTTCTATCATGTTGTGGATGGGAGGAGAAATGGGGTAGGGGTTATCCTGAAGGAACGGTATACCAAGAGTGTTTTGGCGGTGAAAAAAGTGTCAGATAGAGTGATGTTTATGAAGCTGGAAATTGATGGTGTAATGTTAAATGTTGTTAGTGTTGAATGTGTTAGTGGTAGAGACTGTAAAGTGGTGACGGGGAAAAGTGTAGTTGGCCTCATAGAATGGTGGTCTGCAGAATGACATAGGTGATCAAGAAGAGGGGGAGGACTGTGAGGGAAGCACCAAGGATCAAATGGTGGAAACTGAAAAAGGGTAATTGTGAGGTGGAGTTCAGGGAAGAGTTAAGGCAGGCACTGGGTGGCAGTGAAGTGTTACCGAATAGCTGGGTAACTACAGCAGAGCTAGTAAGGGAGACTGCTAGAAAGGTGCTTGGTGTGACATCTGGACAGAGGAAGGAGGACAAGCAGACCTGGTGGTGGAATGAGAAAGTACAGGAGGGTATACAGAGAAAGAGGTTGGTGAAGAAGATGTGGGATTGTCAGAGAGATGAAGAAAGTAGGCAGGAGTATAAGGAGATGAGGTGCATGGTAAAGAGAGAGGTGGCAATGGCTAAGGATAAGGCGTATAGAGAGTTGTATGAAAGGTTGAACATTAAGGAGGGGGAAAAGGACGTGTACCGATTGGCTAGACAGAGGGCCCGAGCTCGGAAAGATGTGCAGCAGGTAAAGGTGAAAAAGGATAATGAGGGAAACATACTCACAAGTGAGGAGAATATGTTGAACAGATGGAAGGAGTACTTTGAGGAACTGATGAATGAAGAGAATAAGAGGGAGAGAAGGCTGGATGATGTGGGGATAGTGAATCAGGAAGTGCAGTGGATTAGCAAGGAGGAAGTAAGGATAGCTATGAAGAGGATGAAGAATGGAAAGGCTGTTGGTCCAGATGACATAACTGTGGAAGCTTGGAGGTTTTTAGTAGAAGTAGCAGTGGAATTTTTAACCAGATTGTTTAATGAAATCTTGGAAAGTGAGAGGATGCCTGAGGAGTGGAGAAAAAGTGTTTTGGTACAGATTTTTAAGAATAAGGGCAATGTGCAGAGCTGTATAGGTTAAGAAGGGAGGTGATGATTAATGATCAGCAGTACGGTTTCATGCCAGGAAAGAGCACTGCAGATGTGATGTTTGCTCTGAGACTGTTGCTGGAGAAGTACAGAGAAGATCAGAAGGAGTTGCATTGTGTCTTTGTGGACTTAGAGAAAGCATATTACAGGGTGTCTAGAGAGGAGTTGTGGTATTGAATGTGGAAGTCAGGAGTGGCAGAGAAGTATGTAAGAGTGATACAGGATATGTACAAGGGTAGTGTGACAGCAGTGAGATCTGCAGTGGGAGTGACAGATGCGTTTAAGGTGGAGGTGGGATTACATCAAGGTTCAGCTCTGAGCCCTTTCTTATTTGCACTGGTGATGGACAGGTTGACAGATAAGATCAGACAGGAGTCCCCGTGGACTATGATGTTTGCAGATGACATTGTGATCTGTAGTGAGAGTAGGAAAGAGGTTGAGAAGACCCTGGAGAGGTAGAGATTTGCTCTAGAGAGGAGACAAATGAAGGTCAGTAGGACTAAGACAGAATATATGTGTGGAAATGAGAGGGAGGGTAGAGGAATGGTGAGGATGCAGGGAGTAGAGGTGGCGAAGGTGGATGAGTTTAAGTACTTGGGATCAACAGTTCAGAGTAATGGTGAGTGTGGAAGAGAGGTGAAGAAGAGAGTACAGGCAGGGTGGAGTGGGTGGAGAAGAGTGTCAGGAGTGATTTGTGACAGATGAGTACCAGTAAGAGTGAAAGGGAAGGTCTACAAAAGGGTAGTGAGACCAGCTATGTTATATGGGTTGGAGACAGTGGCACTGACAAAAAGGCAGGAGTCAGATCTGGATGTGGCAGAGTTAAAGATGTTAAGATTTGAAATGGGTGTGACGAGGGTAGACAGGATTAGGAATAAGTATATTAGAGGGTCAGCTCAGGTTGGACAGTTTGGAGACAAAGCAAGAGAGTCAAGATTGCGTTGGTTTGGACATGTGCTGAGGAGGGATGCTGGGTATATTGGGAAAAAGATGCTAAGGATGGAGCTGCCAGGTAAGAGAAAAAGAGGAAGGCCTAAGATAAGGTTTATGGATGTGGTTAGAGAGGACATGCAGGTGGTTGGTGTGACAGAGCAAGTCGCAGAGGACAGGAAGAAATGGAAACAGGTGATCTGCTGTGCCGACCCCTAACTGGAAAAAGTTGAAAGAAGAAGAAGAAGAAGATATGCAATAAAAAATGACTATTATTTAATTTTTTAAAAATAAATTAACAAAATTGGAGACCAAAATTGAGTGACAGAGATTGCATAGAGAAAAATAAAAGGATGATCAGGTACATTATACAAAATTAAATAAATGTACCTGATTATCTTTTTATTTTCTCTGTCCCATCTCTCCTGTACATTAAAAGCCTCCAGGTTTCTTTCTTTCATTTTTTTTCTATAGTTAAAAAAAAAAGCATAGGATATAGTCCTTTCTGCATTGCTTCCTCACACAACACTGGTCTACTGCGAAAGTGTAGGAATACAAGTCCCATACACATGCCCAGTACATCAGCAATGCTCCAGGATATCAAGGGAAAAGCAGAAGACCACCATGATGCTGTTATACAAAGACATTATTTAAGAAAAGTAAGTAATTTTTTTCTCAAGTAATGTTATTATATAATATCAGTAACCAACTCCATGGTGTGGTATATTGAAGATTTACCTACGGTTGCCTTTGTTTAATCATTCGGGGTTCATACTTGTGATTAAACCACACTAACCATAGGTAAATCTTTAATATATCATACCCATGTTATCAGTTATTGCTATAACAGACAGTAACTAGTGCTCCAATGTCTGTGTTTATACATTTGCCTCCAGAGTTTATTTTTCTAATATTAGATGAACTCCATGGTAAAACAAAATTATTTTTCTGCATAGTTAAAAAGTACATGGAAGCATGTTCATATTCAACAGTCTGAAGCAAGTTAAAGAGTAAAGATTAACAAGTATTTATTCTACTATTTCTTATGATGGCAGATCTGTATTTTTGTTTTCTACTTCTCTTTCTTATGATTTTTATCTTGTTCTTTTCTTCTTACTATTAGATATTATACATGTTCAGTTTATATTAGTTTTTGTCTGGCAATGTGCAACAAAAGAAAACCTTTTTACACAATAAAAACTCAGTCTTTAGTTGTGTATACCACCAGTAGTATGCATTCTGAGGGTGGTATTCCTAGTTTGGTTGTTCACGTAGCTATAATGGTAATCTACAAACACTGCACTGTGCCTGTATTTATATGAGCTCAGAATGAATAAGCAGCAGTAATTGCAGAAAATCTTAGTTCTGCAGTGACATGTCTGTCACAGTTTTGCAGTGAAGCAGCAAAAAATGAATAAAAAACAGTGTTGGTATGTACAGAATATGCCATATGTAGGTAAATTCATGACTGCTATTGGGCATTTCAACCAGAAAGCTGAGGACTGGGGACCCAAGTCTGAGCAGATATTTCATGATCTTCTAAGAGAACCTGTTATGAGCTGAGCTGCTTATCCACACTGCTTCAAAGTTTCTTCTGTTCACTGTAAAGGTTGTCCATATAAATATATAAATATATATATATATATATACACAAACACCATGTTTGAGCTTTTATGAGGTTGGAAATGGGGAAAATAGGAAAACTGGATAAAGGGAACTAAAAGACAAGGGGAAAAAGAAGGACTACATTAAGAGGATTATGCAAGAGAAAGTGGCAAGGTAGGGGCACTATGTTTTTGTGGGCAGTAGACACTCCATTTTCCATACTTTTGTCTTTGAAAGGGAAGTTGGGGAAGGATTGACGGTAGAGGGTTTAGGATAAATGGTTAAAGAAAGGTGAAGGAGCACATTAACAAAAATGATAGACAAGACACACAGGAACACTTTTGTAGGCTGGTGTTGAGGGTACAAGACATGAAAATAGCATTTGAGCACAAAAGTGATGGGCTGGAGACCCAAGAATGAGCTATCTCCCTGGTCTGGAGTACCTGAATTACCCTTTCACTTTGATAACAAGTTTCCTCTATAGTGCTCTTACTATAAAACTTCATCACAAGGGATAGTGTTCAGGCTCCTTAACAAATGTTTCATGAAACAACAGATATACTCACTCAGAAACAATGACTGTATTCAGCTGCACAAGCCAGCTTTCTCCCTATCATCCTGTAAAGAGCATTCTCTAAAACAGCATCAGCTATATAGAAAGGCCTTTCAGAAAATATAAAAAATATAAAAAAAAATACATGTATCTTGTTCTCAGATATCTTACTCTCTTACATTATCTTACCTTCTTGTTGGGCCTGGACTGGTCTTTTTCAAAAAAAAAAAAAACTATATCTGTAGCTTTATTTCTATCTGTATCTCTATCTATATCTATATCTGTATGTATATCTATATCCCTCTATATTTGTCTGTTTCTGTCACACTTTCTATCTATATATATATCTATATCTATATCTATATCTATATCTATATCTATATCTATATCTATATCTATATCTATACAAACACACACATATACACACACACACACACACACACACACACACACACACACACACACACACACACACACACACACACATATATGTCAAATTCTTCTTTCTCACCAGTGAATATTTAAGAACTTTAGCCATGTCTGGAACATGTTTGTAACATGTACAATGCAAACAAGATATTGCTGCACTGTAGTAGCCATCCTACAGTATTTCATAGTACCAAAATACAAAAGTGACCACCCCTTTCAATCCATCTTGCTGTTTTTAAAAATAGTAACTCTCCACTAAACCTTAACTTTTTAAACAGGTAAAACTCAAGTTACCTACTTTCACATCTAACTTCTCTAGTGCACACTGCAGAGTGCATTCTTTTCAATCTTACCTTTAAGCATCCCTGTGACTAGCACTTTCTCTAATACCTGCTGGAAAGCACTAGGAAGCCTTAAACTCATACAAACACTGAACTCTCCTTGTTAACAAGGAGAAATTAGTAGGCACTAAACAGCCTATAATTGCAAAGTACCTTGCTAAGGAAACAGCTCCTATACTTTACAAAGAAAAAAAAAAGCACCAAACCAGGCATGTCCAAGGGTCAGCTTCCGGTGATTTCTCCTGTCCACCTGGTGAATCTGGGCATACTGGGGCAATGCAGCAATTGCCTCATGTACACAGACAACCCTCTCCGCCTACCACCCAACACTACAACCTGTGAGAGATGCACTTACATAGCCAAAATGGAAGCAAAGCTCTCTCCACCCAAGATTGTGCTAAACAGTCAAGAGGAGAAGGTTAACACCCACACTACACCTCAAGCAACACATAGCCCTTCTAAACCCGCACCACCAACACCCACATATAGCAACACTAAATCCACATATGCAGAGGCCCTTAACTGTAACCTGCCCAAGCAACAAAGACCTCTGAAGCTGAAACGCAAACAAACACGAATCACAACCAATGTGTCACATAGTTCACAACACCAGTGTGCCACCCAGCAACAGCACCCTAAGGCAAGACAATGTACCTAACACTTTAGTCATAGGTGACTCTATAGTCTGGCACACTGATGTCCCTCTCACCAGGTTGAATAAGGAGAAAATTACAGTCAGCTGCCTGTCGAGTGCCAGGATCCGCCACATAACGCATGCACTCAAGTCACTCCACAACAAGTACAAATATGACTCTGTCATTGTCCATGTTGGAGTGAATGACTTGAGACGTACCTCCCTGGACTACATGAAAAGAGACATGGAAGAGCTCTCGGATCATGTGGCCCAGGCAGGTATGACCCTAGCCCTGAGTAGCATCCTGCCTTCGCCCAGAATGATACCACAATATAAGGATAAAATGATTGACTTCAACAATTGGCTAAGCTTATGGTGTCATTCAAAGGGGATCCAGTATCTGTCTGCCTGGGATGACATGATTGACAGACCACGATGCTTTGCCAGACATGGTCTGCACCTGTTGCCCTTGGGATTCAGGTTACTGGCTAAGGCTCTTGCCACCCCTATAGTGCCTTTTTTAGGCAAACTTCAAAGGACAAAACCACCACCGTAACAGGTACAAGCATGCAAAATTTGAAGGTAATGCTACTCAATGCTAGAAGTCTAAACCTCAAAATGCACTCTCTTGAGGCACTCCTAAAAATGGAGAACATCGATATCTGTGCAGTAACTGAGACCTGGTTCAAGGCTCCAGAGAGCACCCCTGCAATACCAGGCTACAACTCTTACCACACTTTTCGGCCACCAAAGCAGGACCGAAACACTAAAGGTGGAGGAGTGTCAATATTCACCAAGGATATTCACACCACCAGGCTAGTTGGCCAACACAATGTGTCTGAAATTCTCCAAGTACAACTAACACTAGGTAAGACTGCAATCCAAATTGTAGCTTGCTACAGATCCCCCACCATACCCCAAGATTCTCACTACACCTTTCTAAACATACTGGAAAATATTAAGATAGAAACAAACACCCTAATACTGGGTGATTTTAACTACCCTGCCATTAACTGGGAAATGGAGAGCAGCTCACCAACTTTAAACCGGGAGGAAGTGGGACAGTCATGGAAACTGATCGGGCAGCTAACGGAACTTATTGAACTACTGACACCTCTTTGCACTATGTTGGTTAGCAGGAAATCTACTGACGTAGGAATCACGTCGGAAGGGACCAAAAGGTTTGGAGGCTCGAAGCATAAGAGGAAAAGACATTATTGTGACTCCAGTTCTACGTCGGTCGAGGAAGTTGAACCGAATGGTAACACCTTTGATCCTGCTAACACTCCGCAGCTCTTGCTTCCCCCAGTTGAACAACACCCACGTTGGAGGTACGAACAACGATTGTGTTCCCAAGATGAACACGTTGGGCAAGAACGCCTCAGGTACTGTTTCCACTTCTTCCAATTGCAAAAGCATACAAGACTGGTTAAAATGTCCTCACCGTATGAATTTTGAACTTAAAGAGGACGGTTCACCACAAGATGGTGATGCATATGTTGTAAAAATAGATAAATTATCAAAACTAATGTACAAGTACAAAACGCTTGGTACTGAAAACTGTTATTTGATGGAATGTATCAAACACAAAATTGTACCGAAAGGGCTTAGGGTATGGAAGTACCCAAATAATGTAGAATCTGGCACTGTCTTTCACAAAGAATTAATTGACACTTTTAACAAATGTGGACTTGAAATTCTTAGGCTCATTATCAAAGAGAACAACAGGATTTTAGAAGAATTAGAACAAGAGATTATAGTTTTAGACAATTTTATTAAACAAGATTTGTATTTTGAAATTAAACAGGAAAGGGATAGGTACTACAGTTTAAGATCTGATATTGACACTAAATGCAAAACCTTGGAACAAAGGAAGATCAATAAACTCAAAAGGGATTTAGAGGATTATCAGAACAATGTCAGCTACCCACCACCACCCTCTAAGAGAAGGGAACACAATGTTAGGAATAGGCTGAATAAAGCAAATGGGCATTATTATCAAACAGACACTTGGAGGGAAGAACAAGACAGGGGAGACTACGACACAGACTTCCCACCCTTAGTGAATGAAGACCCATACTACAATAAAAACGAAAATAGACAGGGTTTTCAGAATTTTCAGAGGGGGGGGGGAGAAGGGGAAGAGGGAGGTATTAACAAGAACCATCTACACCCCCACCCCCACCCATACCCCCACTTCAGATCATTTGGACAATTTTGATAATTTTGTTACTTTTGATTTAGACCTAGAAGATGACATATTACGAACAGGTACTATGAATACCTTCAAGAATTTCTCGATATACAACTTCAGCAATACCCTTATTAAAAAAGCACATTTTGATTTATTCAGCAAAGGGTTCAAATATATCCCTAGCACAAAAGGAGATTTGGTACAAACTATTATAGACATGAAGCTGTTCCTTAGGAAGGTCAATCTGTAAGTCATACTGCCCTCAACATCACCAAATTCTGACCCTGAGCACCACACTTTTACCAGGCGCAGTATTTACAACCCCGCATTCCACCCACAAATCAAGAATCTGGAAACGGTCTTAGAAAACGAAATCAGAAAGGAGTTTAAACAAAACATGAAGGAATACAACCTTACAGAAAAAGAGTATGAAACCTTGAATGATTTGAGATGCGATACTCAAATAAGAATCATGATCTGTGGTTTTTCGTGGATATTTTACTGAAAATTTGAATAAAGTGCGGTTTCTTCCTGGTGCGCAGTTTCCATTCTTTGTAATCTCATTGGTTTTTGGTGCTTCGGTGCCTACATTTGGATTTTCACAGTTTCGGTGCCCTGTAATGGAGAGCAGCTCACCAACTTTAAACCGGGAGGAAGTGGGACAGTCACGGAAACTGACCGGGCAGCTAACGGAACTTATTGAACTACTGACACCTCTTTGCACTACGTTGGTTAGCAGGAAATCTACTGATGTAGGAATCACGTCGGAAGGGACCGAAAGGTTTGGAGGCTCGAAGCATAAGAGGAAAAGACATTATTGTGACTCCAGTTCTACGTCGGTCGAGGAAGTTGAACCGAATGGTAACACCTTTGATCCTGCTAACACTCCGCAGCTCTTGCTTCCCCCAGTTGAACAACACCCACGTTGGAGGTACGAACAACGATTGTGTTCCCAAGATGAACACGTTGGGCAAGAACGCCTCAGGTACTGTTTCCACTTCTTCCAATTGCAAAAGCATACAAGACTGGTTAAAATGTCCTCACCGTATGAATTTTGAACTTAAAGAGGACGGTTCACCACAAGATGGTGATGCATATGTTGTAAAAATAGATAAATTATCAAAACTAATGTACAAGTACAAAACGCTTGGTACTGAAAACTGTTATTTGATGGAATGTATCAAACACAAAATTGTACCGAAAGGGCTTAGGGTATGGAAGTACCCAAATAATGTAGAATCTGGCACTGTCTTTCACAAAGAATTAATTGACACTTTTAACAAATGTGGACTTGAAATTCTTAGGCTCATTATCAAAGAGAACAACAGGATTTTAGAAGAATTAGAACAAGAGATTATAGTTTTAGACAATTTTATTAAACAAGATTTGTATTTTGAAATTAAACAGGAAAGGGATAGGTACTACAGTTTAAGATCTGATATTGACACTAAATGCAAAACCTTGGAACAAAGGAAGATCAATAAACTCAAAAGGGATTTAGAGGATTATCAGAACAATGTCAGCTACCCACCACCACCCTCTAAGAGAAGGGAACACAATGTTAGGAATAGGCTGAATAAAGCAAATGGGCATTATTATCAAACAGACACTTGGAGGGAAGAACAAGACAGGGGAGACTACGACACAGACTTCCCACCCTTAGTGAATGAAGACCCATACTACAATAAAAACGAAAATAGACAGGGTTTTCAGAATTTTCAGAGGGGGGGAGGGAGAAGGGGAAGAGGGCGGTATTAACAAGAACCATCTACACCCCCACCCCCACCCATACCCCCACTTCAGATCATTTGGACAATTTTGATAATTTTGTTACTTTTGATTTAGACCTAGAAGATGACATATTACGAACAGGTACTATGAATACCTTCAAGAATTTCTCGATATACAACTTCAGCAATACCCTTATTAAAAAAGCACATTTTGATTTATTCAGCAAAGGGTTCAAATATATCCCTAGCACAAAAGGAGATTTGGTACAAACTATTATAGACATGAAGCTGTTCCTTAGGAAGGTCAATCTGCAAGTCATACTGCCCTCAACATCACCAAATTCTGACCCTGAGCACCACACTTTTACCAGGCGCAGTATTTACAACCCCCCATTCCACCCACAAATCAAGAATCTGGAAACGGTCTTAGAAAACGAAATCAGAAAGGAGTTTAAACAAAACATGAAGGAATACAACCTTACAGAAAAAGAGTATGAAACCTTGAATGATTTGAGATGCGATACTCAAATAAGAATCATGATCTGTGGTTTTTCGTGGATATTTTACTGAAGATTTGAATAAAGTGCGGTTTCTTGCTGGTGCACAGTTTCCATTCTTTGTAATCTTATTAACTGGGAAAACTACTCATGTCCCAACACCTTTGTGCAACGGTTCTTGGAATTCATAAATTCCAATGCCCTGGATCAACTAATCCATAGTCCCACCAGGGGCTCCAATATCCTAGACCTGGTCATTACCAACATTTGAAATCAATGCTCCATACCTATGGTCACCCCCTCGTTAGTCAGGTCTGACCATAAGCTAATCACCCTTAACATCCACATCCCACCCCACCCCCCAGTAAAGAAACCACCATAAAAAACTTCTCCAAAGCCAACTTCATGCTACTCAAGTCAGAAGTGACAAACTTCATGACACCCATGCAGACGGGAACTGAAAGTTCAACTGCTGAATCCTACACTAAGGCACTGTACGAGCACATCCACTCATGCATGAATCGTGCCATCCCAAATAGAACCAAAATGCTCTCATCCAAAAAAAGGAAGCCAATCTGGTGGTCCCCTACCATAAACAAACTTTACAACAAAAGGAAGAAACTTTTGCAGAAAAGAGGAAAATACCAGGATGCAAAAAACTCCCTTACTAGCCTCAGTAAGAAACTGTGATGCCTCATAAAATCCTCCAAAGCTAGTTACGAAAATAAAATTGCCAAAGATTCCAAAGACAACCACAAAGCATTCTATAACTATGTCAAGAATCTAAATGGCAATGCTCAGATCTGCTCTGAGCTAAAACAGAATGGCATTAAATATACTGATCTGAAGGATATTGCCAATATCCTGGCAGATCGATTCAGTGCCAACTTCACCCCCTCTCACCCCCTAAATGGCCCATCTCAATACCGGAAGATTGCCAAATTCCAGTAATAACAGCCACACAGGTAGAAAATGCACTCTCTAAAGCCAAGAATACAGCATCCATGGGACCAGATGACATCCCGGGCTGTGTACTACATGAACTACAATATGAACTGGCACCTCACCTAAGTGTCATGTTTAATCATAGCCTCACCTCAGGTTTCGTGCCCACTGAGTGGTGCAGAGCTACAGTTATCCCAATCCACAAGGGGGGATCCACCTTGGATCCTGGAAACTAGCGTCCCATCAGTCTGACAAGCCTTATCTGCAAGACCATGGAGCGTATTATCATGGAACTTATAAACAAAGACATTGGCAACCTTCAAACACTGGACCCCACCCAGTTTGGGTTTGTGAAGGGCCGATCTTGTCTCCTGAACCTGATTGACTTCTTTGAATCAGTCTCCAGAGCCATGGACAAGGGTAAGGTGGTCCACACAGCCTATCTAGACCTTGCCAAGGCCTTTGACACCATCCCCCACTCTGGAATCATAGATAAACTTACTAAGTTGGGCATTAATCCCTATGTCACCCAATGGGTTGCTAAATGGCTTACTGATAGAACCCACACTGTAAAAGTAGCCGACTCCAAATCCAGCTCCAGACAAGTGACAAGTGGAGTACCTCAGGGTTCAGTTCTGGGGCCGCTCTTGTTTGGCATCTACTTCTCTGAAGTACAGGTCAACACTAAGGGACTCTGGCTAACAAAGTTTGCAGATGACTGCAAACTGGGAGCCATTATTGAATCTCCAAATGATGTGGATACTCTACAAAAGGGCCTTACAGAAACAGATGCTTGGTGCCAGAGCCATGGGCTCAAGCTCAATGCCAAGAAATGTATTGTTATCCCCTTTGGGAAAAAACATGTATCCTTGAATTACCATATAGGTGGCAGTACACTAAACACAGAAAGTGTGATAAGAGACTTAGGGACACAGGTGGACAGTGGTCTCACCTTTGATAACCACATCGCAACAACAGTCAGGAAATCCTTCTATGTGGCACACCTCATCATGAAGGGCTTTTCATCCAGAAAAAAGGAGGTCATTGTCCCACTGTACTCATCCCTCATTAGACCCATTATAGAATACAACGCCCCATTTGGTATGTACCTCTCAAGACATCTGCAACAACTGGAAAGGCCTCAGAAATACCTCACTAAAAGAATCACAGGCCTAAAGCAGATGCCCTACGCTGACCGCCTTAAAAAACTCCAGCTATACTCTGTCGCATATCGTCTACTCAGAGGCAATCTCTGCTTAACATACAAGGCCATGTCAAACCCAGAGCTGTTGGACATGCTACACTTAAAGAAATCCCAATCCCTCAGAGCTACACGCTCCAGGGATCTAAACCTTGTCATCACAATAAACAAAACATGCTGGAGGGATAGGTTCCTGACCCAGATACTCCCCAGACTCTGGAATAGATTGCCCATACATGTCAAGCAGAGTGCCTCTTTGGACCTCTTCAAGAGGAACCTTGACGATTGGATGGGAGAAAGGAAATTCACCCCAGGGATCACGTCAGTCACCCTGCTAGACAGGGGTCCAGGAAAGTAAATAATGTGGGAAGAAATAGCCAGGGAATTGTTATGGCTAGGCTTGTATAGGCCCTAGGGCTGATAGTCTAGTACCAACCTATGAACCTATGAACCTATTAATGTTCAACATGTGATAACTGAAAAAGTACCTATACACGTTCCTTAAACTGTGCAACTAGCTTTAAACACAAAGAAGCAGCTGTCACTCAAAGAGTAATAGTTTTAATGAAAAGGGGTTGGAATTCGGAAACAAATGGCCTAACAAAAAATGAAAAATTGCATGACAAGTTGATGTGGGGATGGTTCAGAACACACATAATGCAGTTGCTCTCAGCTACAAAATCTCATGGCAAGCATAGCATGCAAATAAATAAATAATGAAGTAGAAGAGAACAATGTTATTACAATGCTGGTGATAATTAGGGTAAACAATTGTACAGTGCAGAACTTCAGAAATTAATAAAAACTGTGAGATAAGTCTTGACATCTATAAATCCTAGTGAACAGAGACAGACAGCAATATCAGGTAGCAGCAAGTTTAGCACTAATGTACTTGTACAAGGCTGTCCTCAAAGCCGGTAGCCATAGAGGTGCATTTGTGGCCTCCAAATCACAAAGTATTTAACCGTGCCTAACATTTCATACTTTATAAAATGTGGATATAATGGTCCACTACCATTAGGTCATGTAGGAGCTTTTATAGATGTGTCACCCTTATATTCAGGCATGTGGGATGAGTAGAATACCCATTCCTGTGGGCACCAAGTATGTGTAGCATTAAGAACCCTGGTTATAGGATCTTCCAGTGGCCAACATTGGACATGGCAGATGTTAGTGAGGCATCCTACTCATGGAAAACATAACAGTATTAGAATGTTGTGCTCCTGCACGTGGAGGAGCATATGTGGTTCCCTTGCATTGAAGAATAGAAACAGTACCATGCATTTATTCTATGACATAGGTTGGTTCTTTGACATACTGGGAACCACTGGGAACCATCAGCTACATCCACATTGACATTAAAGCTCCACTGGGAACACTACCAAAACCACATATTAACTACGAGGGATTTCATTTGGATGGTGCAGGGGTGCAGCAGTCAGCGTTGTCTCCTCACAGCAAGTGGTTCTCCAATTCATCTCCTGGCTGGGATGCCTTCTGTGTGGAATCCGCATGTCCTCCCTGCATTCATGTGGGTTTCCTCTGGGTCTTCCGGTTTCCTCCCACATTCCAAAGATATGTGTCTGGAGCATTTTTCCATGAGTCTTCACTGAAAATGGGCTCTAGCTCCATCCAATTTTCCTGGTAAACAAATGTTAAATAAATAAAATAAATCAACTGCCAAGTGGTCTGCAATGCACAGAGAATAATATACAATCTGTCAGTGCACCAGCCAGTCATCGCCTACAATTATCGCACATTATGCTACAGTGTCCTCAAAACTTGTAACAGGTATAGCTCTGCAGGACCTTCACCATCTTCTGAACATCTCAAGATGGGATTCTTGACAAGAAGTAGAAGAAGTTCTGCCATTACATTGGAGATGGTCTCAATGTGTATCTGCACACACACCCCTTGGGGATACTAACTTCCCATTGTGCCTTTCAGAAATGCTTTACAAAAGGGACAGGCCCTCCCTAAGGTCATCACATACACCACATACCACATAAATCATCTCAGCAAAGCCTATGGTGGAAAACGCCTGTACCTGTGTGATGGTCCTACATCTCTACAGTGCAGTGACCACTGAGACACTATCATAGCATTAGCAATAACTGGTACACTTGCTGTAGCATTCCTCCACATACTCATGGAAGCATCTGGCACTGACTGATGGCTGAGATGCAGGAAAAGAAGAAGGCTATTGTGTCAGCCATCACTGGTTCTACTGTGTTTTCCTGAGACTGAGGGAGGGGATGCATGGCTAATGGAGCAGTGCCTATGGAAGGGAAGTTGGTATCCCCACCATATTACCCATGCCTGATATTGCCACCATTGTCACAGATGATACCAAGCACTGGCACCCATCATCATCAAGTTCAGATGTTTCTCCAAAATCAAGCTTATAAACATCTGTGGTGGAGAACCCATACACTAATGTATCTGTGAAAAAGAGACAAACGCATCCAAATATTTCAATGCTACTGCATGCTACTACCAGTTCCCAGTGAGGCTGTAACTATAAAACAGAATTATATTAAAAAAATATATGCTACAACCCTTATGCAAAATGATGTGTAGCCCATACCCTGATGTGCCTCTTAAAACAAAATCACTTTTCTTAGTATGGAGATGATTCTGCCTTTAGCAGGTTGCATACTGTTACATATATGTAATACAGTATCAACCCAGAGCATAGCTCACTGAAGTTATGCACCAAAGCCAAGTCTTCCTCTGTGTATGTTGGAGCAGTTGTGACCCTCCACCCCCAAGACAGAGATGCCAAGAAGTCCTCCATATTGGTTAGGGATGACTACATCAGTGGACCCCTACCCATGTCTCCACTCCTCTGGAAGGTCAGCTTCCTTGTTGTGGGCATAATGTATTATGTCAATAGCCTTATATCCTACTTTCTGTTTTGTATGGTTATGTCCACTGTCAGCAGTGACCTGTGCAACAAGGTTCCACTAGGCCCGCCATCAGAAGTCCCGGTCACGCTTATCTGTAAGGATCACCTGACAATCATGTTCATGGAGGGCCTGCAGCCCAATGTCATTCACTACTTGAGAAAATTTCTCCATTCTCTTTCACTGATTCTCATGTATCCAGCACTGTAAATGTTAGGACAGACATACATTAAGCTGTTGTCCTGTAATATCCTCCAGATTCACATTACATCACCCCATAACAGAAACATCTGTTAAGGTGCCTACCATGCATTACTCAGTAGCTGATCAGAAATGTGCCTGCAACACACATCAGAAGCAGCATGTACCTCTGAAACATGGTGCTACAGTCAAACCTAATCTCTACTACATATCCTGAGTCCTGCGTGTCACGGACCCATAGTACAACATATATGGCTTCCAATATAGATATGGATGCTACAGTTGTAGTGCCCTATATGCTATCTGTCATCTTAGTGACACATTACCACATGTGCCCTATTGATATATCTGTATGCCATTTCATGTCATCCACACTATCAATCAGCATGGCCATAGTCTTTAATGGGAATTCACTGATTTTTATATGTGTGCTCTACAACATTAGGTTAAGGCCTAATGCACCCCAAACATGGGAATGTCACAATCACACCTTATAATGGCTCTAAAAGCAGAATGGTACATGTACATATCAGTATATTCCAGGTCCAGAATGATGTTGCAGATATATTACACAGCACTTTGTGTAATCACACTAGTTTTCTTTCTCTTTTTTAGGCTCCTAAAAGTGGGAAAGGGATGCCTTAAACAAGCAGGTAAATGTGTGGTCCTCTGTCCCCCAAAAGCAACATAGGTAAGGTTTGATAAAAGGATATTATCTGAACCCCAAACAATACAACAACAGGCTGAAGTCATTCAGAAATCCAGGGTCAATCCACCTTGCACAACATGGAGGCACAAGTTAAAAATGCACTTCTCTCCTTACAGCCACAACCACATAACACCTATGGGAGCAGTTTGAAAGTTAATTACACCCACACAGTACAGATGAAGTCAATATTGTAACATCCACAGTCCCTTGCATCCTCACAAGGTCTATATGCTGTAACTAATGCAAATATATCTTAGGAGTGAAGAGCAAACTACACTTGCAGTACATGTCATAGCATGTTAAAAACTCCTCATGTGTTTGCCTCTACCAAAGAGCAGGATATTTTATTGACCCAATCCTCCAACACTCTAAACACAACAGTGGAACAGCAACAGGTATATTAATGGAGTTCCTCAGCATGTGCAGGCAATATCCAGTGTGCACTTAACTCAGTTGTTGTGGTTGTTAATGTCCATCAGGAATTCATTCCTTTGCACTGCACTTCCTTTGCAAAAGTATTGCAAATGCTATAGGACGATGTACCACTGCAATGGTCACAGATGCATTTATCATAGAGTTTCAAGGCTAATAGTCTAGCAATTATGCTAAAAAAGCAGTTCTGCATAAATGTCTATAATTCACACTTTTTAATAACTGCTACTAGGCTCCACCTTGATCATTCTTATACATGATTAGCTGTAAAGTGCTTTGCTCAGGTGTGAGTGCATCACTGACCAGTCATGTGGATATATTTAACATTTACCCTTGGACTCTAGAAATGCTAAAGCACAATAAAGGTGTAAGATATAGATTTTCAAGGTACACACATTCATTTCATCATGACATTCACACACAACCAACATTCTGCAGTGTAATACATTTACATGTAACTGTAAGGAGACATTGTACACTATCACATTGTGTTGATGCCCATTGTTGCATGTTATGCAACATTAGAAATACACATCTATATGAATGTGCTACCATATTCCTTTGAACTGTGACCTGTGAAGGAACTAAGGCTTCTGAAGGCACTGAGGGTTTGAGGACTACCAGGTGGTGTGCTAAGGAAAGTGGAATATTTCTTTACATAATGTACAGGGTCTACCAAGACCACCTCCTGGGGACTTCGTATGATATTGTCCAGTAAATGGTGTATGCTGAGCATGGTCCTACCAGAGGATGGACTCGTGCAACTGAAATCACGTGTTCTGGTAAAATGCACCTGCACTGTCCATGCAGACAAAGTTGCTGTCCCTCCCTCCTGACCTCTGAAGGGAACCCAAAATAGCAGGGTAGAGATACTATGACTGGTACAGAATGAGCTTACAGCATGCCAAGTGCATGTCCTATCACATGCAAGTTTGTTTGCTCCACTGCCATATATGTGTCCTGCCACAGTCCTGCCAGTCTTATATGGAGCAACAGCCACATTTCCCCATATTCTGTGCTTAGTGCCCCAAACAAGGCCCAGAGTGCTCCCACTTATATATGGCATACCCTTGAGGTGGTAGTTTTATGGTTAGTCTGTATCTCTGTAATGCACTACTAGTTGGCATATATCATAGTACTTTTCTACTGACAGCTGCCCATGGTTAGGCCACAAGATTTGGGGAACCTAACTTTTGACTGACAGCACAAATTGCCAGTCCTTAATTTACCAAAACACAAACATCAGATACAAAAATGATCCACAAAGGTTTGAAAAACAAATAAAACAGATGTTTTTGCAGGGCACTCTCCTGGGGGGGGGGGGGGGTTGCAACCCCAACACCCACTGCCAATTATATATATCAAGTCTGAGAATGCACTACAGAGGAGAAAGGCCATATTCCCCAATCCCCACTGCAACACAATCTCTAAGTTAATAGCTGATTTTCAATGAGTTGTGACTGCTTTTCCATCATTAATGAAAAGACTCATCAATGAAGTTCTATGGTCCCTCAGGTTTGTTATCATTACAATGTCATATAGTCATGATAATCTTCTTGCCCTGCAACTTCTGTACAGCTAACCATGTATACCATGCCCTTTGTCGTAACACATAGCATTAAGGGTGTCCACCACACCTTCCATGGCCCCTGCTATACTGCATTACAATACTTGAATGTTCTCCCACATATACATTGGAGAAATGGACAATGTCCATGCCTTACTGCCCTTGTGACCCGCTTCCTGCACTTACACCTTACTCTTCGGTCTTGTGGTCAGACATACACCCCAAGTTATCACTGCATACTTAGCAAATGTTTTGTATTTCCCTACTTTTATATTTGGTAGCAATGCATGGTTCCTGAAACTAATAGTTTTGTCTGCTGTGTCTCTCTCTTAATAACTATCATTCCTCTGTGTATTTATTTTATGTTTGTTCTTTTATTTCTTTCCATCTGTGTTCCTATTTTATGCACTCTCAGCCACAGCTTCGACTCTGGTGCTGTAGAGGTCAGCTACCATTGTTGCGGCCTGTTGTCTCTGGTAGGGTTTCCAGCTGCCTACAGAGCTACCTTTCCATGGGGTGACATAAGGCATCTATTGTGGGCATGAGCTGGGGAACTCCATTGTATCCTCCAGTAGTCTGTCACAAGGAGTGGTATTGTCACACCCTCTGGACATGCTGTTGGTAAGTTACAATTTGATGGAAAAGTTACTAAAATCAGTGGTGGACTGGTGGCCTAACATCCATATTGGTAATCTAGAGAAAGTTATTGTGTAACAGACACACCACTGCCTAGCTCTGTCCATTGTGCCTAGGGAGGCAGGACCCTTTCTGCTGGGTCCTGCCTCCCAAGGGTGGTTATGAAGGGACTGACATATGGCTATTTGCTGCCCTCGACAGCATGAAAGAAAGCCATCACTGCTCCTTAGCCCTCAACATTGTGTCCCCCTTCAGTGTGTTTCACTTCCCAACCCCTGTTTATAGTCCAGTCTTTTCCATCACCAAATGTCTTCCCTTGTCTTTCTGTGTCTATCCATTGTTTCTCTCCTTTTGTGTCAGTGCTTCCCCTAATGGTGTTTGTCTGCATTTGTCTGCCCTATTACCATCTCTATACCTTCTTTCCTACTCAAACCTTCCACTGCATTCTTTGCCTTCTACCCTTCTTAAAAACAAATGGGAACCTGTCCCACAAAGAAACCATACCTTTTTCCCAACTCCCATTCCAGACTTTGCTTCCCAGCGCCTTTCTGTTGCTCCTCAACTTGTTCTTCCCCCATTCTGACTGCTATATACAGACATTTCCTTGCCATTTATAAGAATTAACTTGGTAGGGACTTTTTCTGAGGCCCTTATCATGGATCTGAACAGTTTTCATAGAAACGGAACTATGCATGTGTGCATATACATGTAGTATGCTACATGTTCTTTACTGGGGCATATGGGTCACCTAACTGCAGGTATGTTATGTTCCTTCATTCATGGTTAGTGCAGTTTTTACAAGCAAATTCCTTAACTGATTCCTCATCATTGAAATAAATGCCTCCCATAGCATTGTTATGTGGATTTACATCACATCGTGCAATTTCAACTGAAGTAGTTACCCATTCTATACCCTCATAAATGGTGTTTCTAAATTCCAGGAAGTAACATTACATTATTAGTATGCAGCAACATTTGAAAAAAAAAACACTTTTATATAGTCATTCCTATCATTATTAACCCTGAAGTTGCAACAGTATTAAATATTTGTGCATTTGATAGTTTTTTTTATTTGTTACTCTGAAGATAACTTGCTAGCTATACTTCAGTTGCAAACTGAATATCTTTCAAATACTATAATTAGCCAATAATTAATAACCAATATGACCTTAGTTTAAGCCTAGCCACATATGTCAAACTCTTTAAATTGATGCAGATTTTCTTGTAAAATTTTCAGATAGCAACATCTAGATTCTTAACCTTATACAAAAAACTTGTGTGTTAGCTATAACAGTAAAAAATCAGATAAGATCACTTCTCCCATACCACTTAAATGTACTTCATTGTAAGGAATGTGTTCCACATTGAAAGGATCTGTCACACAGCCATTAAGTAACTAATATCTATGGTGAATAATAATGAATTATATTCATCAAAAAAACTAAAACTTTTAGTTATTCTATAAGCGTTCTAGGTGAATGCTTTAGTAAGGTGTTAGTAAGGTTTCTATGTTTATATTAATTCATCAAAGAACCTTTTAGCTATACTATAAGCTTTTTAGTTGAAGGTTTTCATAAGGTGTTATTAAGGGCTCCATATTTTTACTATTTGTTCTAGATTATAAAGGTAGTGCTCCGCATTTTGGAGATGGAAGGTTGACAGCTATGACCTTTTCTAGGAAATAAGTCTTCTTTTAGTTTGGATATTATACGATGAATTGTCTAAAGGAAATGTTGATTGTGGCATTCTTCCAGTGAGAAATGCTCCCATAATACATTTATTTTACCAGTGCTATAATGCCATTTCAATATGCATATTCTAGGAATGTATTACATTACTCTCCAAAAATAAGTCATTTATTTACTCTTACATGGAAGTCATGCATAACAGCATGTCAGACTATCATGGAAAAGTGACCATGCATGCATATGCAAATGAGATACTATTTCAACTCCTTGAGCAGTTCTTAACAATAGTTATGAAAAATTATTCTTTGCAATAATTTAATGGTGAAATATATGGAGTTTGGGTGATCATTTGATCATGTTCACCTATCTATACACAAGGTTATCGACCACCAGGACCTTTATAAGCTTAACTGTGCAACACAACCCAATTGCGTCTCCTGGTAACATGTTTTTCTTAATTGAAGGGGGGTTGTCTGTTAGGAGGGATATGTTATTTAGGAGGGGTATATTAATTAGGAGGTTACTAAAAAGTTATGTGGGGGGTATGTTAGTTAGAGAATGTTTACGGTCATCTCCTGTCTATAACAGACATGGGGGCATTCCAGGGATGAATTTATGATTGTCCACCCATAATCAGTTATGGAATATCTACTGTAGGTCTCTGTCTATGAGAGACATTGAGGTCAGCCTAGGGATGAATTTATGATTTTTCATCCGATGGACAAGGTTATGTTTAAATAGTGGTTAGGGATGGAGTCTACCTCAATGGACTGGGAGCCTGTTCCAGAGCATGGGGATCCTATGAGTCACATATCTGCCTCTCTGGCATATAATAGTTATGTTGCAAGCAAAGTTCAGATCCATGGATCTAGTGTTTCTGTTTCTGCTTGTTTTGCTGATGTGCAAAACTTCATCAGGGCTGGATCTAAGAATGCCTTATATGCCAAGCACAGACCACCTCTCAACAACCTGTAGGAGCCTGAGTATAGAGACTGGGCTCTAAAGTGATATGTACATGACAGTGTGTTAATACTCTAGATTTTCTTGGTGAGGAACCACTGTGGGCATTCCAGCTGTTGCATATGCCTAGACAGATGCATGCTGATGAGGGGCATTGTACTCAATGATGGATCTGATAAGGGCCATGTGGAATGGTACCATAACTTCCCTGGATCTGGATTTCATACCATTACTTATAAGTTGGGTGACATAAAATGATTTTCTTATTACCTTCGCTATGTGGTAGTCAAAGGCTAAATTTCTGTCTATATATGTTCTCAGATCTCTAGCTACTGGGTCAACTCTTCGGGGTTTATTATCAATAGAGTAATTTGCCTGTGTTGACATTTTCCCAAAAAGCACCATAATGCACTTCTCTGCATTGAGTTTTAATAGATGGCTTTGGCACTAATCATTTACCTGCATTAGACCCTCTTGCAGGATGTTATTGTTATGGGGAGAATTTATGATACCTATCAATGTGAAGTCGTCTGAAATCTGGGGGAGCCTGAGGTCCTTGATATTAGCCTTGACTTAAAATAAGTAGATGCCAAACAAGAATGGACCCAGCATGAAGCCCTGAACTACTCTACTGATGATCAACTCTTTGGTGGAGGTGGTCTCACCAATCCTGACTTCTCATGTCCTATCTGTGAGCCAACTGGCAATCTAGCCAGTTATGTATGGATTTATGCCTAGTTCAGTGAGCTTGTCCATAAAATCCTTGTGGAGTATTGTATTGAATGCCTTAGCCAGGTCTAGGTAGGTGGTGTGCACCATTTTTCCTTCAACCATTGCCTCGATTACCTTCTCATATAAGTCTACCAGGTTAAGTAGGCATCACATTTTTTGACAAAAACAAACTGAGATGGGTACAGTGTCTGTAGGTAGCCAATATCGTTGCTAATCATTTCCATGGTAATTCGTTCTATGGCTTTGCATATTAGACTAGTCAGACTAATGGGTCTGTAGTTTGTGGAGTTGGTTGATGGTCCACCTTTCTGAAGGAGGATAACTGTTAATGTCCTCCATTCTCTTGGTATGTAGCCTGTTTCGAGACTGAAGTTGAAGAGTAACTCAGATGGTCCTGATTGGTCATGTTTCAGGTTATTTAGGAGGCAACCTGGAATATTGTTGAGCCCCATTGTGGTTGTGTTTTTAGCTTTAATTAGTGCACTATGGTCTACTCCCTACTGATAGCTTCAGGGGGTATGCTGGTAGGGATTCACAAGCAGTGGCAATGGGAAGTTGGGGGGTGAAGTTTGAGCTGAATCTTTCAGCCAGCAGATTTGCTATGTCACTCTGCTCAGCCTCAGTGATGGTAGTAGAGATCTCACACACCTCCACACCATCTGTTTAGTCAACCCAAATAAGTCAGCTAAACAACAGTTGACTTTGACATCAATTGAAAAAACAAACACCTAGTAGTGTAGAAACAAAACACCAAAGGCACGCTGGTAGGTAAAATCCAAAGGTTTAATCATATTCCATTCCTGGTACCTTGGGTAAGCGCCTTCAAGGAAATGACTAATACATAAATTCAATCATCTTATATAATGAGCACAATTGCCTTTCAATTAATCAAATGAGCAATACAAATACTTAACCCTTTCCAACCATACAAATCAGTGCTACTAAATCAACACAGATCCAAGATGCTGTTTATATAATGGCAGTTAATTAATATACCAATAAACAAGTATAATAAATTTAAATTCAACAAACATGAATATTAATCTCCTGATTTAAACCTTTGGGGAATAAAGTACCAAAATGAATTACTAATTTTTTTTCCAACTGTAAGAGTTTGACCCTAAAGTCATTACCATGTGTGCATAGGGACGTGGCTAAAATACTAAAAAAGAAACTCATATCAGAGGCACCATGAACAGTGTAAAAAATATTAGCCACTGGGCTTTCCAACCTTCTGTTTCTAATGTCACCCAAATGTTCCATAATACGCTTTTGGGCATTCTCTTGGTCTGTCCAATGTAACATCTTGTGGGGGTACACTCACAAGCAATAATATATACTACCCCACAAGAACAACAATTAAAATAGCTGTTTGCTCTGTATTTTTTTAAATTAATCTCAGTTCTATCCATGTTCTTTACTCTCCCACAAATCCTAAAATTACCACATGGATAACAACCAACATGTCCCCCCCCCCCCCGTGGAATTCTTAATTATTGAGGTTTGAAAACCTGCTAAAGTAAAATATTACTCTTTTAGGAAATGCCCCACATAATGAAGGGTCATCACACACTAACGGCCAAAATCTATTAATCACACCCCTCAACATATCTGCAAGAGTGGAATACTTGGAAACAAAAAATAACCTGCCTGCTTCCCCACTGGTTATGTATTCAATATCATGTACCCCCCCCCCAGTAATTATATCCCGTGTGCCATAGTGATAGATATGTGAAACTCTTCCACATCTCCTAACTCTAGATTCAGCTATATCCAGGGTATTTGCAGTGTATCCCCTGCTACTAAGCAATGTCTAACCTTTAAAAATTCATGATCTAAAGTAGATTTGTCAAAAGTATTGGTATGAATGCGTTTATACTCCTCATATGGTAAAGAAGCTATGAAATGTGAGAGATGCATGCTATCAGCTGCCATAAAATTATTGACAGCTGTTTCCTTACTAACAGGCCTAAAATGTACTGTCCAACTGCTAGATATGAAAAATTCCAAATCCAAAAAGTTTTATGGAAAAACTGTAAGTCAAAGCTGTTCATATTGAGAACTCTCATGAAATTATGAAAATTAACCATATCACCCTTGCAAATGAAAATGAAATCATCAATGAACCTTTTGTAAACAACCAAGTTTTGAATAGAATTCAGTATTTTAGATGAATACATTTTCAAAGTGGCTCATAAAAATGAAGGCATACGCAGGAGCAAATGATGCCCCCATTGCAGTACCTTCATTTTGTAAGAAATATTGATTTTTATATTTGAAGCAATTATGTGTTAAAGAAAATTTCAAAAGCTGGAACACATAGGTTGCACGGGGTCCCTCATCCATCATCTTTCCCACTGCTTCCAAACCCCAAGTGTTTTTAATACTAGTGTAGAGAGCTTTAACATCTACACTAGCCACATAGAAATCAGAGTCCCACTTCATCCCCCCACCAGGTCAGAAAAATCTTTTCCATTTTTGATGAATAACATCATTTTCTTTTGGCTGTTCCCATTAGGGATCGCCACAGCAGATCATCTGTTTCCATTTCTTCCTGTCCTCGGCATCTTGCTCTATCACACCAATCACCTGCATGTCCTCTCTCACCACATCCATTAACCTTATCTTAGGCCTTCCTCTTTTCCTGTTACCTGGCAGCTTCATCCTTAGCATCTTTTTCCCAATATACTCAGCATCCCTCCTCAGCACATGTCCAAACCAATGTAATCTTGCCTCTCTGGCTTTGTCTCCAAACCTTCCAGCCTGGGCTGACCCTCTAATATACTTATTCTTAATCCTGTCCACCCTCGTCACACCCAGTGTAAATCTTAACATCTTTAACTCTGCCGCATCCAGCTCATACTCCTGCCGTTTTGTCAATGCCACTGTCTCCAACCCATATAACATAGCTGGTCTCACTACCCTCTTGTAGACCTGCCCTTTCACTCTTACAGGTACTTGTCTGTCACAATTCACTCCTGAATCTCTTCTCCACCCACTCCTTCCTGCCTGTACTCTCTTCTTCACCTCTCTTCCACACTTACCGTTACTCTGAACTATTGACCCCAAGTATTTAAACTCATCCACCTTCACCACCTCTACCCCTTGCATCCTCACCATTCCTCTATCCTCCATCTCATTCACACACATATATTCTGTCTTAATCCAGCTGACCTTCATTCCTCTTCTCTCTAGTGCATATCTCCATCTCTCCAGGGTCTCTTCCACCTTTTCCCTACTCTCACTACAGATCACAATGTCATCTGCAAATATCATAGTCCAAGGGACTTAACATAATTCTAGGTAAATAAATCTTTAACTGATGAGCTAGAAAAATGTCAACATTCTGCATATATGATCCCTTTCCTGATACTATTGGCCTGCCTGGAGGGTTATTCACACCCTGGATTGTGGATTTTAGGTATGATAAAAATGATAGCATCCCTAGGTTGCTGATATGTAATTTCTTAATATCCATGGGGGATGGGTTTCTACTAATCCAGCTTTTAGTGTTTGTTTTTTGACATCAATTGACTTAATTTCTGTTTTTTTTATGTATATTTTATATATATATATATATATATATATATATATATATATATATATATATATATATATACATACATACATACATAATGTGCATTTGCAGCAGAAATTAGTAAAGAAATATACTAAAATCTTATTTAAGTTTTATAGACCACAGTTTCAAAAACTTTTTAATTAAGACTTTTAATGTAAGAAGACAATGATCATTTTGCTGACTTTATATAATTTTCCCAGACATTACATGAAGGCGTTACATTGTGATAAATAAACGAAGAGATCAATTTAAATGATACTGTCATATTGATGAAGAATCATTTCCTGCATTATCACAATTTGAACCTATTGTAAATTAATTTTGAGTACAGCAGGGCAGATGGAACATTTATGTTAGATATCTTATATTTATCTCATATAAAAAAATAATAATAATCTGTCTACCTGGACTTTCTATACTAGAAGGGACAACATGTAATTGTTTTATGCATGTCAGCCAAAGATATGCTTTAAATAAAATGTTAAAAGATTCTTAAGGGTTGGTAAACAAATTTATTTTTTAAACTGTTTATAATATGCCAAATCAATAGAAACTACAATGTAAAGATCAAATGTAATTTGTTCAGAAAATGCATATATCTATCTCCCTCACTCTGTCTGTCTGTCTCTCTCTCTCTCTATATATATATATATATATATATATATATATATATATTACATATGCAAAAAGGGAAAATATGATAAAGCTGGTAGTTTAGATGAGTATTTTAGAAAAAAGTAATTAGAATATAAGGATACATATAGAAAAAAGTAAAATGAAATGTAATGAAAAGATAGTATAACAGCAACAAAATAGCTGTACTGATATTACTGAAACGCAACTACCAATTAATTACAAAAGGGAGGAAAATGAAACCGAAGGAAGAAAGAAATATATGTATCTTTTCTGAAAAAAAAAATAAGAAAATAATCTGAGGAAAAGAAAATATGAAAAATAATGTATAAAGAGTTCAAATTAAAAGATTGAAGGGAAAATATTGGTATACATCAGGGATGCTTACCAAGTCCATTAATTAATGTACGGTCCATTCTGGTTATATTTACTTTGGATATTCTAGACAAATATTTCAGTTGGCCACTGTCTGAAAATCAGTTCCCACTGTCTCCTTTACTAAAAAGCAATGCTATAGCTAAAGGTATTTTATACCACTTGACATTGTAATACTAGCCATGCATCTAGTTGGGCACCATCACCAACCACTCTGAAAATGATGGTTCCCAGCTCCACACTACCTGGGTCTAAACACTAGTTAGTAAGAGGTCATCTTCTCTAGTAGCTAATCTAAGAATCCCAACAAAGATTAATGGGGAGATCAAGGGCTGTGAGAGTGTAGGAATTGGGGGTACAGACAGAGACAGTGCCAGGAGGAAGGAGGATATAAAATATTTTTCTAAATAAACTTTATATATTATTCTTAATTAGCTTTATGTGTTTCTTTCTTTCCCTTTGTAGACTTTCAGGATTTTGAATGTAGCACTTTGGTTCTACTAAATGTAGTTGCAAGGATTTACTAAAACTAAGACAGTCCAACATTACCAAAGTCAGCAGTATTCTATCAGGTGGTGTTAGTTACTTTGGCCAAAAACAGAACTAAAATTGCTCCTTCTGCACATACAGTCTACAAGTGCCAATTTAAGCAGTTCTCGTTTTACAGAGAATTAAGATTATGAGATGTTAATAAGCTGCTTCCTATAGTCCAAGGATTGCTCATCTCAGTCCTCCTTTGCCTACTGCATGAATCTGAGCAGTCACTTAAGTACACAGTATTCTAAGGCAATTTGGAAACTGTCCCACGCACCTCAGTGGTGTTCTGGACAGCTAACTTAGTAACTACCTATGGATCTATAACATGCTTTTCTGTCATTTATACTAGGATTTATCTACATATTTACTAAGATTTATTTTCTTATTAAATATCACTGAATAAAATAATTTAAGGGAAAACTGACACTGAAGCCAGGACATTCTTCATGCAAAGAAAATATGATAACCACTACTGTTCTACAGGTTGCAAATCATAGCATAGCATGCATATTACTTCTTCTAGTTTTGGACTAAACTTATTATTTATCTATCTTTTGTTATATTCTCCACAGCAACTAAAATAAAATAAGTGTAATACATTAATACTGCTCATTGTGTCTCACACCCTGTAATGCATTATAAGTGTTGTGTTTCAGCAGAGCTTAATGACTATAATGTGCATTTTCTCTTCATTACAATTTAGGGCATATAAATGCACAGCAGGTCAAATAGAGTGACCTATATACATCATCGTTAGAATTCTTGTCCATACATACAAACGTGCAGTTTAAATAGGGAATACAACTATTAATCCAGGGGTTTCTGCACGGAAATCTTCTGAAAGGTTATAAACAAAATGAATACAGGAGGATCTCTGCCAGAAAATATGGAATAATCAAAGGAAAAAAAAAAAACAGAAACCATTTAATAAAACCTTTGATACAGTGATATAGTGTGTGTGCACATGTGTGTGCATGACTGCATATGTGTGTCGTGTGTGGTTGTGTGTGTGTGTGTGTGTGTGTGTGTGTGTGTGTGTGTGTGTGTGTGTGTGTGTGTGTGCATGCACATTTGTGTGTGTTTGTATTTGCTTCTGTGTGTGCGTATGCATCATGCACGTGTGTGTTTGTATTTGCTTGTGTGCATGCACATGTGTGTGTCTGCATGTGCATGCATGTGTGTGTGCGTGTGTGTGTGTGTGTGTGTGTATGCATGTGTGTGTGCGTGCATGTGTGTGTGTGTGTGTGTGTGTGTGTGTGTGTGTGTGTGTGTGTGTGTGTATGTGTGTCTGTGTGTGTGTGTGTGTGTGTGTGTGTGTGTGTGTGTGTGTGTGTGTGTGTGTGTGTGTGTGTGTGTGTGTGTGTGTTTGAGTCCTGTAATGGACTAATGGACTACCATCCCATTTAGAGTTAGTTTTCTCCATTACATCCACTGACCACCAGGATCAGCTTCTTTTTGACCTTTCACTCTTGATGGAATAAAGCAACTACTGAAGAGCATGGAACAGCATGGGAGAAATTAAATCAGATTAGTAGAATTTAGAAAGGTATGCAAAGTGTATGGGTATAGTGTTTAAAATGTAAGAAAGACCTTTAGAGTATTGTGGTAATGACATGAACATATTTGTGATATGGTTAGAAATAAAAACATGGAAAATTAAGTACATAAGCGATGACCAAATGGAAATAATATTTTAAAGCAGTTGAATAATTAGTTAATTTCACATGAACTATATGATGTGACATTCACTACTCTTTATAAAAAAATGTAAGTAATAATCAAAAGAGTAAAGTACTGCAGAAAATATTCAATTCATGGGGAATAACAAGACAAGTTGGAAAAACAAATGCATTTTTGAGGAAATGAGGATTTAGTACAAATATTTGGAAATGGGCATTTTTAGGAAATAGTGGACTAAAATGTGTGTAGAATTAGTACATGCATATCTTACTACAAAAGTATGACCCTTCAAAGAAAACCTTGGATGTAATATACGCAGTTTAAAATACATGCTATGTGAGTCTAAAGCCAAATGTTATCTGCAGCATGTTAAGAGTGGAGATGTTTTAAATCAATGGCATTATAAATGGGGTAAAATGAGAAAAAAGGAATTGCAGAGAATTAAGAAAAATTCTGCAAGTGATGTATTGGTTAGAATGCTGAGCTTATATTAGGTATAATTATGACTGGATACATATTTTATTGTAATTGACATTTTTCACTTCTGGAAAATTTTTGGTAAAAAAAAAAATGAAAGTCCTACTCTTTTTATTGAGTACTTTGTGGTGTTTGAAACTCATCTGAGCTATATCAAACCTGGCGAACAGAGTATCTGTTTAACGTTTGCCCACCCCCCATTCTGTAGTGCCATTACTTAACCATGAATCCAAGCACATTGAATTCAGAAAAAAAACTGATGACCTTATGATTTTCTATACATCAAACATATTTGATAGTTACAGAGCCACAAACATTGTGTGTCTTCTTTTGGCTTTTCCCAGTTAGGGGTTGCCACAGCGGAAATCCGGTCCACTAATTATTGGCAGTGGATTTTTATAGTGCCGAGTTGCCAGCCCAATGCTCAGCCTTCAAAGAAGGTACACCCATTCATGCACGCACCTATCTGCATGTCTTTAAACATCACTCAACCATGGGGAGGACATGCATACTCTACACAGAAGGCGCTCCAGCCAAGAATCGAATAGGAGAACCTCTTGCTGTGAGGCAACATTGCTAACCGCTGTACCACAAACATTGATAATGTTAATTGGCTGGTGATGTTCTTTCATTTAGAATTTATTTCATGTATTTTGTGTGACTTTCTTTTCTCAGAAGTGAAGTTGTTGCTGCCTTGAAAATCAAAATCAATAATTTGCAGGTATTTTTTGAAATGTAGTAGCAAAAAACAAAATCAACTATACTCCACGGGGTAAATGTCTCATTGATAAAATTCAGCAAGAAAATCAAACCAAGACTCAGGATTACAAAAAAGCAACCAGGCCTTTGTAGTCCATTTATTTGAGTGACATAAAAACCATAAGCACTTTCACTAGATAGCTTCCTCAGACCTTCAAGAACAAACACACCTTCCCTTTCCTTATATACTACCTTCATATATTTCAAAATGTGTCATTACCAGTCAGAACACTTCTTACATGGTCATGTGTCTAATTTAAATATTTATACAAAAATGCAAAAATAAAAGCAAAGCTAAAAATGCAGAAGTAAAATGATAAAAGCACATCAACAACTTGCTCAATATAAAGTGTATAAAAGTTATACAGCACAAATATAACGCATATTGTTTGTGTCTTTCGGCTTTTCCTGGTTAGGGGTCGCCACAGCGGAACTCCGGTCCGCTAATGATTGGCAGTAAAGTTTTACATGCTGGCTTGCTGGGCCTAACGCACAACCTTCAACGAAGGAACGCCTGTTCATACATGTCGCCACACAGAACTGAGAATAGAACGGGCAACGTCTGTGAGGCAACAACGCTACCGCAGCACCACCACCACAGTTTAACGCATATAACATGCACTAATTTATACAGAAATTAAATAATAAATGCACAGCAACAGCTTGCTCAAAACACAATTCAAAAATACAATTCAAGAACACAATTCAAGAATATAGTTCAAAATATATAGGGGTTATGCAGCACAGTTATAACACACATAACCTGCACTGATTTATAATATAGCCATAATACAACCATAGAAGTCAGAAATCAAATAATTTGAGTTTCTGACTTCACTTTTTCATCTTCCTATTCTTTAGGTAAGGTTTAATAGAGGCTCTTTCATTGAGTCCTCTTCCCTTGTCTGCTCTAAAGGCTATTATCCATCATGCCTCTCTATTTTCAGTAAAATTTCTGATGTCACCTTCTCTAATACTTGGTACAATAACCTCTATATCTCTGAATTAAAATTTATGTTTCTCCCCTTCTTGCATAACATGTTTGGACAGAGCATTATGCTTACTTTTAGTATGAATATTATAAAGCTGTTCCATTATACGAACTTTAAAAACTCTGTTGGTTTTACCAACATAGAATGAGTGGCAACATTCGCAATCTGCTAAGTAGACCATATGAGATGTCAAGCAAGTAGCTGCTAAAGTAAATGTGAATTCTTGACCTGTATCTGGATGTACAAATTTATTACTGGTATTAATATATGAACAAAAATTACATTTACCACAGGGCTGAGTACTGTATTCTTTATCTTTATGTGTTTCTGCATTTTTTCCATGACAAAGCCGTCTTATTAAATTCTTCTTATTTTTATACAAGAAACTAGGTTTTGTGCCTAGCAGACTATTTATATCAGAGTCCACTGTAAGTATGGACCAATTCTTCATAAACACTTCCCTCAGCTCTTTGCTATTACATGTATAAAACAAAGGAATTTTCAGTTGTTTATTTACTGAGGTATTGACAGACCTTACAGTGCTTTTCTGTTGTGGTCCATAGTATGGTTGGGCCCTACTATCCCTAAGACTAATGACATCACTTAAATTTCTCTAAATTCCGTTGGTGTGATAGCCCCTCTTTGTCAACCTCTTTTCTAAGCCAACAATTTCATTCTTGAAGTCTTCTTCTGTGGGGTCCAGCCTTGAGGCTTTCATCCCTTGTCCATTTATTAAGTTTCTAAAGACATAGTTTGGGTGCATACTTTGTCTAGATAATAAAGAATTCCTATGACAGGGTTTTCTAAATACCCTTGTGTTTATAGAACCATTATGTAGTCTCATTATATATAAATCGAGGTATTCTACTCTTTTACTAGATGAGGCCATGGTAAATCTTAAACATCCAGTTAAGGTGTTAATCTGATTCTTAAAAATTAGTAACTGTGCCTGAGTTCCTGTCTAAATTAGGAAGAGGTCGTCCATGAAACGACAGTAAAACATAACAAATTGCATATACATATCATTCTTAAAAAGGACAGTGTGTTCCCAGTGTGCTAAAACATGTTGGCGTAGCTATTGGCACATGACATGCCCATAGTTACGCCATCACACTGGACATACATGTCCCCGTCATAGGTGAAGATGTTATTCTCGAGTATAATCACACGGAAATGACATATAAGATCTATATGTATCAAACTATAGTCACTATTCATAACCAGATATTCATGTATATATTGTATGCCCAACTCATTTGATATGATAGTAAATAGTGATTGGACATCTAATGTGACAAAGATGGTTTCTCATTGAGTTCTCTCTAAATTTGTATTCTCATATAAATCAATGAGAAAATGTTTAGTGTCTCTTAAAACTATTTTATTTTTCTCAATGACTGGGCGTAGATGTTTTTCAACAAACAAAGAGAGTGGCTCTGTAGCCCATCCTGCACCTGCCACTATAGGTCTCATTGGAGGTTTTTTGCTATATTTATGTACTTTAGGTTTGTTTGTTTGTGTCTTTCGGCTTTTCCCGGTTAGGGGTCGCCACAGCGGAACTCCGGTCCGCTAATGATTGGCAGTTGATTTTTATGTACCTGCTTGCCAGGCCTGATGCACAACCTTCAATGAAGGTATGCCCATTCACACATGTCTCCATGCAGAAGACGCTCTAGCTGAGAATCGAACCGGACAGCGTCTTACTGTGAGGCAACAACCCTACTGCAGCACCACCACCACGGTTTACTTTAGGTAAGCCCTGTATTATTGGGATCAAAGGATTCTCCACTCTTAAATATTTATAAAATTCTCCATTAATAACGCCGCTTCTTAAATCATCCAGTAAAGTGGCAGAAATAGAGTCCATCATTTGATGAACATAATCTATAGGTACTAACTTGTAAAACTTTTCATCACTTAGCATTTCTCTCATGAGTGCAATATATTGTTTTGTGTCCAAAATGACAATTGGACCGCCTTTATCAGCCGGTCTGATAGTGATTTCTGAGTTACTTTGTAGCCTTTTGAGTGCTTCTCTCTCTCTATAATTCAGATCGTTCTTATTTTTAATTGCTTTTGATTTCTTTTTATTACCATAGAACTTGTATAGTTCTTCTTTTGTTAACTTAAAATATGCATCCACCAAAGGGTGGTTGTTAGGGAATTATGTACTCAGTTTTTTGAACATCATCCTATGCTCATTAGAGTCACTTCCAAAATCTAAACGCAGCATAACATTTCTGCAAAATATTTTTAAATCTAAAATGGTGTCAGCAAAGGTACTATCATGACTTGGAATGAAACGTAAACCTTTTTCAAGGACATTAATCTCATCAGCAGTTAATTTATATCTGGAGATGTTCCAAATCAATGACTCTCCATTCTGCCCCACATTTTCTTGATTGTTTTGTTGACATTCCTGTCTCCAGAAAATTTCCTTTTCTGGCGGACTCGGCTCATCGACCTGGGCTTCCTCATACCTCTGTCTGTATTGATAGGCAGGGGAAAAAGGGGGGGGGGCATTATTGAGTGATCCTACAATATTCTCATTTACATTCACTGTGGTAGTCCTAGGTCTAACTACCTTTTCTTACTCATTTAATAAAGCATTATTTACTTTTACTACAGGATATAAATTCCTGTTATGGATATTATCATTCACTTTATCATTTCTATCAGCATTACTTTCAATACCAATACATTCATTGACAACAACAGAACATGCATTTATGTTGGGCATAGCAGCTTCACTAGGACCCTTGTTCATTTGTACAACTGCTGTATCAGTAACATCATGTGTACTATCCTGATACTCTGAGCATGGCCTATTCTTGGGCCACATAAAGACATGTCCATTTTTAAAATCAGTCAAGTCTCTAGTGATTTTAACCTTTTTCTGCTGTATTATTTTACGTTCATATACAGCTACACTTTCCAACATGCTTTTAAGTAAAGGATTAGCAACAGTCTCAGAATATTTACTAAAAATGTCTTTCTGTTTGTCTTGTAAATGCTCTTTCAGCCTCTCCTCTTCAGGTTGAAAGAAATTAATTAACAGTCTCATATAACTTGCGCTTACCTTTATGTTGATTTTTTGCCAGCATGCAAGTCATTCGGGTTATTGTGACCCCTGCGCTGGCATATTAAACACTCGTAGTCCACGAGGAACAATTTTCCTCACTAGACAAGTTTCAAAATGATGACGTTTTGCTTGTAAACGTTTTAATTTAAAAAAGTCTTGTTCCAGCCCTTCGACTGCCCGTTGTAGCTGCTCAACCTCTTCTCCCACGCCTATAAATTCCACGTCTACAGGAGTGACGTCATATTGGAGCAGGAGATTCCTTTCCTTCTGGATATATTGTGTAAGTCTTTCAGAAACATTTTTGTTTATTTCAGAGTCACTTTTAGGATTATAAGCAAGGTCAATACCATCATTCTGTGATGCTGCCATGTCCCCACGAAGTGTAGTATGAATAAACATTAGTAGCAAAAAACAAAATGGACTATACTCCATGGGGTAAATGTCTCGCTGATAAAATTCAGCAAGAAAATCAAACCAAAAGTCAGGATTACAATGAGGCAACCAGGCCTTTGTAGTTCATTTATTTGAGTGATATAAAAATGGTAAGCGCTTTCGCTTAGTAACTGTGCCTGAGTTCCTGTCCAAATTAGGAAGAGGTCGTCCACGAAATGACGGTAAAACATAACATATTGCATATACATATCATTCTTAAAAAGGACAGTGTGTTCCCAGTGTGCTAAAAACACGTTGGCGTAGCTATTGGCACAGGACGTGCCCATAGCTACGCCATCACACTGGACATACATGTCCCCGTCATAGGTGAAGATGTTATTCTCTAGTATAGTCTCAGTTACTAATTTTTAAGAATCAGATTAACACCTTAACTGAATGTCTAAGACTTACCATGGCCTCATCTAGTAAAAGAGTGGAATATCTCGATCTATATATAGAGAGACTACATAATGGTTCTATATACACAGGGGTATTTAGAAAACCCTGTCATAGGAATTCTTTATTATCTAGACAAAGTATGCACCCAAACTATCTTTAGAAACTTAATAAAAGGACAAGGGATGAAAGCCTCAAGGCTGAACCCCACAGAAGAAGGCTTCAAGAATGAAATTGTTGGCTTACAAAAGAGGTTGACAAAGAGGGGCTATCACACAAATGAAATTAAGAGAAATGTAAGTGATATCACTAGTCTTGGGGATAGTAGGGCCCAACCATACTATGGAACACAACAGAAAAACACTGTAGAGTCTGTCAATACCTCGTAAATAAGCAATTGAAAATTCCTTTGTTTTATACATGTGATAACAAAGAGCTGAGGGAAGTGTTTATGAAGAATTGGTCCATACTTACAGTGGACTCTGCTATAAATAGTCTACTAGGCACAAAACCCAGTTTCTTGTATAAAAATAAGAAGAATTTAAAAAGACTGCTTTGTCATGAAAAAATGCAGAAATACATAAAGATAAAGGATACAGTACTCAGCCCTGTGGTAAATGTAATTTTTGTTCATATATTAATACCAGTAATACATTTGTACATCCAGATACAGGTCAAGAATTCACATTTACTTCAGCAGCTACTTGCTTGACATCTCATATGGTCTACTTAGCAGATTGCGAATGTTGCCACTCATTCTATGATGGTAAAACCAACAGAGATTTTAAAGATCATATAAGGGAACATCTTTATAATCTTCGTACTAAAAGTGAGCATAATGCTTTGTCCAAACATGTTATGCAAGAAGGGGAGACACAAAAATTTAAATTCAGAGTTACAGAGGTCATTGTACCAAGTATTAGAGAAGGTGACATCAGAAATTTTACTGAAAATAGAGAGACACTATGGATAACAAAATTTAGAGCAGGCAAAGGAAGAGGACTCAATGAAAGAGCCTCTATTAAACCTTACCTGAAGAATAGGAAGATGAAAAAGTGAAGTCAGAAACTCAATTTATTTGGTTTCTGACTTATATGGCTGTATTATGGCTATATTATAAATCAGTTCAGGTTATATGTGTTGTAACTGTGCAGCATAACCCCTATATATTTTGAACTATATTCTTGAATTGTGTTCTTGAATTGTATTTTTGAATTGTGTTTTGAGCAAGCTATTGCTGTGCATTTATTATTTTATTTCTGTATAAATTAGTGCATGTTATATGTGTTACATATGTGCTGTATAACCTTTATACATTTTATATTGAGCAAGTTGTTGCTGTGCTTTTATCATTTTACTTCTGCATTTTTACCTTTGCTTTTATTTTTGCATTTTTGTATAAATATTTAAATTAGACACATGACCATGTAAGAAGTGTTCTGATAGTTAATGACACATTTTGAAATATTTGAAGGTAGTATATAAGGAAAGGAAAGGTGAAGGTCTGAGGAAGCTATCTAGTGAAAGTGCTTACCGTGTTTATGTCACTCAAATAAATGAATTACAAAGGCCTGGTTGCCTCGTTGTAATCCTGAGTCTTGGTTTGATTTTTTTAAATGTGTTTCGGTCTAAAGCTGGAAATATTATGCATGCCCTAGTCATCACAGAAAGAGCAAAAGAGCCAGATAAAATATATGTTGTAATGTATAAAGTGTTTATTGTGTAAAACGTAACAGGACCGCAAGCAATCCTTACCAAGCTGATGGACATTCCGGGTTAAAATGCACTCCTCCTTGCAAAGCCATAAAACTTATACTGGGTTGTCTAAATTCAAAACCATTAGAATTCAAGTCCTTTACAAACTTATTTTTGGGGATTTGAATGTTATTCTTTTGACTCTTACAAATCTGAGTAGGTAGTTGTCCCTTTTCATTGGAGGCACATTCAGAAGACCTTCACAGAACAATAATGCCATATGTACATAACATGCATTTTCATATATGTTTAAGGAAAAACAGCTGAGAATGATGACTTGTGTATACATGTATGTCAGATGTAACATACAGAATAGATATTAACATGGCAGAAACTATTAATATTGTGATGTAGCAAAAGAGGTGTTGGTTAAAAATCAAAGACATAGTATAAATTGCTGTTGATATACCTTGAATGGTATATACTATTTAAATAAGTATTTGTTTAAATCAGATGTATAGCAAAAACATAGGTATTAATGTACCTTAAATAATATTGAATTTTTACATTAATATTTGCTTAGACTAGATGTTTATGCATTTTACAAGTATTCTTCAACACATGTTTAGAATTTGTAGGAAAAATAGGCTTAGGTATGTTTGTTGCATAATTCAGTCTTGTTAAGCACTGTATTTGTTTTGCAATGGCTGAAATGTGCAGACATAAAGTAAAAAGGTTTAGTATGGCATGTCCTAGAAAGTGGCATGTTTTCCTAGTAGTTAACAAAGTGATGTCTTACTTAAGTGAAATATTATGAGGAATGGAAAGATGTAGTTGTTCAGGATTTAGAGAGATATTATAATTGCTGAAATGTTGGAAGAGTTTGGAGGGAGGGAATGTTGACTTAGTTTCATTTGCTAGTTTAAGAAGTGGGGATGAGTAATTGTGGCAGAAGATGAGAGTTTAACAGATAGGAAAAATTAGTAGTGGTAGGAAATCATGATATTCAGCAAGGAGCGTAAAGAGTAAAAATCAGTAAATTAGAACAATTTTTTCCAGTATTGGCCTTATAAAATGACCTGGTATAATTTGCAATATCCATCAGAATGGTTTATGTAAGGAGATGAAGGCTGGCAGGGAGATAAGTAATGGTAGGGCTATGCAAATAGAGCCATTTGGTCTTTGTTTTTGTTTTGTTTTTTTTAGGTATGCTTGTAAAGTTGTTTGAATAGCTGGTGGTTCATGATCAATTTTGTTGAAGGAGGGATTTGTTTGTAGAGTTTGGTGACATAAACAGAATATAGTATGCTGCAGTGAGAATTGAGGGATTTATATGAGAGAGTTAGGTAATGTTTTTGGAACATAGATCACTGATTAGTATTGGTAGCTGAGGTCATGTCCCCTCCTTAGATGGGCATTATGTAAGAGAGTTTGGTAGCTATAGCAAGTTAAGATGCTTGGAAACTATACATTGGAGTATTTTGTTAGGCTGGCTTGCTACTTAATTAACAACCTTGTTTAACACTTCTGCAGTTTGCACAGTTGTGTAGACTGACAGTCTTTGAAGATAGGTGATGAAGAGAGGAAGTCTCACAGTAAGTTAATACATGCAGTAGTTATATAATTGTGATTAGTGAGATAGGGTTTTGCTTCCCATGACATTCCTAGCTTTTGCTGAAATTTTTTGCATACAGTAGTTAACATAGTGGTCAAATTTAGGTTCTCATTGATTATGACACCAAATAATTTAGTCTACAATATTAGGTTTATCTTCATGTTGTTGGAAGAGGTGATGTCCATTTATTCTGCAATATATATGCATTTATGAAAGCTCATTTCACTGAATTTGAATTCACCCTGACCAAATCGCTGAAAGCTCAAATTACTGAAAACACATTTAATTGAATCTCATTTCACTGAACTGAAGAACTGGCACTGTGTAGGTTACTGTAAGGTAAGTGAAAGGTATATATGCCCTTTTCCCCACTGTAGTGCAAACCTGGAGTTAGTATATGTAGTTGGTGTAACCTCCCAGCTAGTTTGGTTTTATATTATATTTCACCAAAAGCGTCAAAACAATACATTTTAAACCATAGACATGCACACTTACAACACCAGTCACTAACTCTTTCCAGAATACAATATATACCCAAACTAAGAAGGTGGATATACCCCCCACCCCAACCTTATATACTAACTCCAGGATTGCACTACAGTGGAGAAAAGGGCATCTGCTTGTAATGCCTCATTATCTGCACACAGCAACTTTATTGATCTGTCCCCTACTACCTGTTTGCTAATGTAGTCCATCACCAGTATTAAAGCAGTGGGATTTGAGCTGAACTCAAATGTAAAGCCACGCCCACTGGAAACCTGTTTGTGAGTCCGAACACTGTTTATACTTCTGTCATTTGGTCCTTGTACATAGCCTGCACTAATTCTACCAATCTTTCTAGGACTTTGAACCATTACAGACTGCTCAGATCAGGTTTATTCAGACCTTGGCATATGCTTTCTCCAGTCTAGAACTGCCCAGCTGGACTCTTTCCTCATCTGTAGTGTCTTCTTAACTATTTGTCTCACTGCAAACATTAGGTCAGTTGTGATGCATCCTGATCTGAATCTGTACTGCTCATATTCCATCTTACTTTCAACTACTCTGTATGTCCATTTATCAATCTCCCTGTCCAGAACTTTCATGCAATGTGACAAGAGTTTGATACCATTGTACTGCCCACAGTTGCAGATGTCCCCTTTGCTCTTGAACACTGGCACTAGTTTGCTTATTCTCCAGTCATCTGGGATATGTATTTCTCTCCCTATCAGTACCTTCAATAGCCATTTCTCCCCTATCTCATCCAGCATCTTAATCATATCTGCGGTGACCTCATCTGAGTGTCATGCCCTCCCTGGCTTCATTTTCCTTAGTGCTGTCCTTACTTCTTCTAGGATGGGCTTCTCCTCTTCTTTCATTGTAGGCTGTGTCTGGGACAGTACAGCTTCTGTGGGGTTTTCTTTATTCTGAAGCTGCTAGAAGTATTCCCTCCATCTGCCTTTGATGTCCTGTGAACTAGTAAGCAGGTTGCTACTGGCATCCCTTATGATGTGTATCTGACTATCTTCATTGTTCTGTATTTGCCTAGCAACATGGTAGAGTTTCTTTATGCCATCTACTGAGTCACTTTCCAAAAGTTAGTATAATACCTTTGATGCCTTGTTCTTTATTTTTGTAACTACTTTTTTAGCCTCTTTATTAGCCAACCAGTATTCATTGTTAGTCTTGTCAGTCTTTTCTGTTTCCCACTTTTTGCTGCACTCTTTCTTTCTTTCGATGGGTTGCTGGACTTTTGCACTCCACAAACAGCTGTCCTTATGTACTTTATTTTTATGTCTGCCTCAGCTGCCTATCTGTACTGTAGTCTTCACACATGCTGATCTCAGGCACTGTCATTCTTCTTCAACTCCACTTATTTCCTCTACTTTGAGGTCCTAGAACCTGGGATATTTCCTTGAACTCTTGTGCTTTCTCTCCTGTCAGTTTCTGGGTCTTCAGTCTAGTCTCTGTTGACCTTAGAGTGTTCTCTGACCACTGTTTACAGCTGATTGTGGCAATTAGTAGTTCATGCTGTGGGCTGACTGTTTCACTTGTGATGACTTTCTAACCTCCGATTCTACCCCAGTGCCCTTTCCTTACAAGGAGAAAGTCTGTCTGAGTTGCATGCTGACTGCTCTTGTATTTGATCTCATAACTGTCTCAATAGCTAAACCATGTCTGGACCTGTATAAAGCCATTTACCAGACAAAAGTCCAGAATAGTCTCTCCTTCCTTATTCCTTTTGCCCTAACCATGTGGACCAAGGCAGTCCTCATATTCTGCTCTGTGTCCCAATATATGCATTTAGGTCTCCCATTATCAACACAGACGTATACTGTTCTGCTCTATGTACTAGTATCTGCAGCTGCTGCCTGGCTATCATAATCCTGCTGGGGGCATAGGCGGAGATGTTGAATGCAGACCCATCCTTACACTGGAGTCTGACTAACTTGAGAGTTCTGATGACATCCCTCATGGTCTTCCAAAGCCTCTCCCACAATTCACATACACACTCACACCATATCTAGCCATCCTTCTGAGTAGTAGACTCTGGATCCCAAGCCAAGTGGCTTTGCTCTCCTTCCATCCTGTCTCCTGAATACAGCTTCATGTAATTCAAGCTCTTCTGTGTCAGTGAACCTATACTGAGTGTAGCAATCCTTAGTTCATGCTTTGGTGTCCAGCTTTTGCTCAAGAGAGCTATACCAGGTAGCCCAAGCTGGGCAACTGGACACCAGGTCAATAGCTTATTGACTCCTCAACCCACTTATCACCAGTAAAAAAAAACATGCCCATTTTTGGTGACATTAGGCAACAAAACCAAATTACTGATAGCCAATTTTTACACCATCAAGTGGCTAGCACTGACATAGCATGCAGTCTGTCACCTCCTATTTAGAGGATACTGCATGCCACAGTTGATGCCCAAAATATTTGGTTTATACAATTAACCCACGAATAGGCACCATCTAGAGTCTGTGCTGCTGTTGCCCACATCTCAATTCTTGGTTGAGTTTGAGGTGGAAACTCTCATCATGTTTCTGGGAGGTAAACATAACTCACATAGAGGAACAACATCGGCTTACCATACGTGCTTATGTCTTGAGGCCAAGAATGAACTTAGCACCCTCTGCATGGAAGGTGCAGATCTTAAACATTATACAACTGTGTCTCTCCCTCTACAGCTATTCAAATGTTAATGCCTATACTGGAATGTGGTTTACCAATTTGTATTGTAAAGTCCACACAGGTGCACACACACACACACACACACACACACACACACACACACACACACACACACACACACACACACACATGCACACACATGCACACACACACACATACACACACACACACACACATACCCACATGCGTGCTGTAATTCATCAATGATTTTGTAGAAATTGCACTAACTTTAAAAGGAAATAAATGAAATGAATTAAACGTCTAACTGATTATTATGCATATACATATTTTGATACAGAGAAGCAAAACAACACAGAGCAACACATATATTGTGGAAGTGTCACACAAAGTCCGTACAGTAAAGAGGTCATACAATAAAAATAAATGAATGCATGTAGGAATGGATGTCTAGTATTGCTGTCAGTTTACTTAGATGCATAGTCTGGTCTGCTTATTTAGTGGTATACATGAATAGTAAGCCCTGCATATATCTCATCACGTCAGAAAGTACAGCTGTCACATTTCCTCACACACCTGTTATCACAGATTAACAGACTGAATCAACTACATCTTGCCATACTTTCATTAACAATTGCTGTAATATACTATTTGCACTATCATTTTTTATATCATGTATTGATACTTCATGTATATCAGTAATACTTATGATAATTACATTTTATTTATTTATTTAACATTTGTTTACCAGGAAAGTCCAACTGGGCACAGGCCCTTTTTCAGCAGAGGCCCAGAGAGAAAAGCTTCATGAGTAACAGTACATTTTAATGCATGAATTACAATAATCAATAAAGTATAAAGTAAACAAAATGTAGTATACATAAGAAAATACAAATTTGTTACATCATGACAACAAAACCTAGGCTTTAAGCTTAGCTAGTACTACTTGTAAAGTATGACTTATGTCAAGATATAAGGTTAAGGCAGGGCGGTATGAATAAAAGATTAAACACAGGTAAGAAGTTGGATATGGTTGGGCTATACTGAGGATTCATGAGCGGTTAGTACAAGAACATATATACTTTCAATTATTGTGCTATTTGTTTGGAACTTGGATTACATTATACTTGCTTATTGTCTTGAGTCATGGCTAAAAATGGTCTCTGGACTAACCCACCAATCCATGTAACAAATAAAGTAAATAAATAAGTAGATAAATACGTAAATAATAGTGCATCAGATACTCAGCGGAAGCATAAATGTATGTTTCTCTTTAATTGATTAAGTTACTTGCAGTTAGCATTAATGGGCTGAATAACCCATTTAAGAAAAACATTTTCATTAAATGCTTTGGGCTATCTATCCATCTATCTGAATATCTCTGTCCATCCATCCATCTATCTAGCTAACATGTAGTTCCTACAGGGAACCCATCTCTCCCTAACAGCAAGCTAAGTTAACTTAATATGGCTATGAGGCAGTGGCCGCTATAAGCCACCATTAAAAGAAATGTTGAGGATCTGCTGTTCTTTGCAAAGATATTTCTACTGTGCAAGGAATAGAACAGACTTTATAAGTACACGCATCTGTTTTGCCACTGTGTACTCCTACATTTATGATAATTAATATTACTTCTGTTCTACTTTAACCAAGGTATAAGAACTACCGAGGAGCTTCCTTACACAAGTGTGGGACCTGACTCTATGGGTACCAAAATGTAAATCATATGTCCAATAAATAACAACAAGATCCAGAAGCCATTGTTACACCTTTAATGAAATTTTTTGTACAGCACCTTTGCCTTCCTGTACCATCTTACCTATTCTGCCCATAACTCTACCACTCAAATATAGTTATTGCAAGGTTGTTGCACATCTTGGTACAGATAATACCCAAAGAGACCACATTGTCAGAATATCTAGATGTTTTTCCACATTCACACTTTTAGTTCCTGTATTTACAGTCCTCAGAATACAGGGAAACACCATTGCTGAGACATGTAGAGCTTGTATACTGTTGCTATACTTTGTAGGAGGTCATCTTATTTTAACTGGAGACATTTTCACTACTTTGTCACGCAGGCATCAATTCACAAACAACACTTAGGTTCTCAGCTCTGGGGAAATACCTTCAAACTGTATTTATTTATTTATTTATTCACAATTTACTTGCCTACTTATTATTTTCTTTCTGACTTCTATTCCCCACTATTGTCTATCCAATGAAAGTCTGGATACCATCTAAAATTTACATCAAATTAACAGATTTTAAAGAAGAGCTCAAATAATTATTATCACAAACGAAACTGTGAGGCCCAGATAAAGATCCCTTGGGTCATATATAAATATTTTTAAGCAATGACCTACAACCATGCACTAGTAAGTACTGACTGGTATGGGAGTATGAGCTATATTAAATCCAAGAAGTACTTAAATTAACAAGTGAGAAACCAATAAAATCTCAGGATCTGAAACATGAGGGCATCCAAAAGTGCTTTCAGGAGACCTCATAACAGTCAGCACTGATGTAAACCAAAGGAAGCATTATAGAAACTGAAACTACACTACTTACTGTTAACATCCAAAATGCCTGGAGACTTAAGAGAAAAATAGACCTAACTCAAATACAGACCATAGCAGATCCAGTTTCACATCACAAGGCAGCTATTGTTCAAGGTAATCAACACTATACAAACACTTCAATCCAGCTGTTACTGTTGGACAATGTGACCCTTCGACCTTCATAGAAAAAGGTCTTCATAGTTTTATAGTTTCATAGTTTAGTACTAGGCTATCTGCCCTGCGGCATTTGTAAGCATAGCCATAGTGATGTGGCTTTTGCCACCCCATAAAATGGTACAAAATGCACAGAATACATTTAGAATACTGTACCTCTGTCTAGTAGTGACACAGAGAAGGTCCCCTTATATAATAGAATTAGTTTACTGTGCCCCTGTCTAGTAGTGACACAGATGTGACCCCTGGGGTAAACTTACGATCTCCCATCCACTCATCAATATTTCTCTTGAAGAGAGTCAGTGAGGGGCTCTGCCTAACATGAACTGGGATCTTGTTCCAGAGCATGGGAAGCCTCTGGGTTATGAATCTATCCCTCCAGCATGTCCTATTCATACTTGTGCCGTGGTTTAAGTCTTTAGCGCTCATGGTTCTGATGGATTTGGATTTTTTGAGGTGGAGCATGTCCATCAGTTCCTGATTGGACATGGCCTTGTATGTCAGGCAGAGATCACCTCTGAGCAGGCAGTATGCTACTGAATAGAGCTGGAGTTTCTTTAGTCTGGCAGAATAAGACATATGTTGGAGACCCTTGATCCTCTTGGTGTGGTACTTTTGTGGTCTCTCCAGCTGTTGCAAATGCCGTGTGAGGTACATACCAAATGGGGCATTGTACTCAATCATGGGTCTGATGAGGGAGGAGTATAGGGGTCCAATGACATCCTTGGATGTGGATGTGAATCCCTTCATGATAAGGTGTGCAAGGTAGAATGTTTTTCTAACCACTTTGGCAATGTGGGTGTCAAATGAGAGGTTGCTGTCGACTTGGGTCCCTAGGTCTCTGATTACTTTTTCCATACTCAGTGGGTTACTGCCTATGTGATAATTTGTGGGTACTTTTTTTTTCCCAAAGGGGATGACTATACATTTTTTGGCATTTAGTTTAAGGCCACGACTCCGGCACCAGTTGTCCATTTCTGTGAGGCCTTTTTGTAGGATGTATGTGTCCGCTGGTGTATCGACTATGGCACCTAGTTGCAGTCATCTGCAAACTTTGTCAGCCACAACCCTCCCATGTTTGCTTTAACATCTGAGAAATAAATGTCGAACAAGAGGGGTCCCAGGACAGATCCCTGTGGGACACCACTTGTGACTGGCTTTGAGTCTGACATTGCTCCAACGATTTTAACTTTATGGGTTCTGTCCTTTAGCCAGTTTACAACCCATCTAGTGACATAAGGGTTTACATTTAAGCTGTTGAGCTTATCTATGATGCCTGAGTGGGGTATTGTGTCGAAGGCCTTAGCCAAGTCCATTTAGGCTGTATGGACTGCTTTGCCCTCATCAATGGCTCTAGTGACTGTTTCAAAAAAGTCAACCAGGTTCAAAAGGCAGGATCTGCCCTTTACAAAGCCGAACTGGGTGGGGTCAAGTGTCTGTAGGTCCCCAATGTCTCTGTTTATGAGTTCCATAATGATTCTTTCCATAGCTTTGCAGACCAGGCTGGTTAAACTTATGGGGTGGTAGTTCCCAGGGTCTGTAGAGGTACCCCCTTTGTGGAGTGGGACCACTGTTGCTGTACGCCAGTGTTCAGGTACGTATCCTATAGTAAGGCTAAGGGTAAATAGCATTTTTTGTGCAGGTTTAGCTCCTCTTGGAGTTCACGTAGCACGCAACCCGGGATACCGTCAGGTCCCATTGATGCTGTGTTTTTAGTTTTGCTGAGGGTGGTTCTCACCTGGACATCTGAGATGACAGGGAGATTACATTCAGCTGGGATAAGTATTACTTCTTTTGGGGGTGAGGGAGGGGAGAAATTTGCACTGAACCTGTCAGCCAGAATGTTGGCAATATCTGTGGGTTCAGTGTATTTTTTGTAGTTGTGAACTAACTCTGAGCATATCTGAGGGTTTCTGCCCAGGTTTCTAACATAGCTGAAGAAGGCTTTGTGGTTATCTTTAGTGTCCTTAGCGATTTTTCTCTCAAAGTTGGCCTTGGATGTTTTTATGAGAGAACGTAGTTTTCTGCTAGTGTTGATCAGAGATGTCTTCCCTTTATGGGATTTTGCTCTGTCGTGCAGTAGCTTTCTTCTTTTGTTATACAATTTGTTAATGGCTGAGGTCCACCAGACAGGACGCTTGCCTTTAGTGGAGAGGGACTTGGATTTATTTGGGATTGCATGATCCATGCATTCTTGGAGATGTCCATAGAAAACATTTGTGAAGGATTCAGCATTGTGGGATGTGGTATCCACTGGCCCAGTGGGCTTAAAGGATACCATCTCAGTCTTAAGAAGAGTGAAGTCTGCTTTTGAGAAGTTTTTCACTGTGGTCTTTTGTGCTGGGGGTGGAGGTGGGATATGTATATCCAGGGTGATTAGTTTGTGGTTAGATCTCACTAGTGAGGGGTATACCTCCGGTGTGGAGCATTTTGTCCCCATGTTTGTGATGATCAGGTCTAGTATATTATCTCCCCTAGTGGGAGAGGTGACTAGTTGTTCCAGTGCATTTGAATTTATGTATTTCAGGAACCTTTGGGCTAGGGTGTTAGGGCTAGAATAATGTACCCAATCTATGTTAGGGTAGTTGAAGTCTCCCAGTATGATGGTATTTTGTGATACATTCATATCCTCCAATGTCTTCAGGAAGGCTGAGTGGGGTTCCTGAGATTGGGAGGGTGGTCTGTAACATGCTACCAGTTGTATAGCAGTTTTGCCTATGGTTAGTTGCACCTGTATGGTCTCCGATGCTTCATGTGTTGCTACTAACTTGGAGGTGTGGGTGTCCTTGATGAATATGGACACTCCCCCTCCCTTTGTGCTTCGGCCAGGGTTTTGGGGCCGAAAAGCATGATACGAGGTATAGCCTGGTAGCGCTGGGGTGCTCTCAGGAGCCTTGAACCAGGTTTCAGTTACTGCACAGACGTCGATGTTCTCCATACTGAGGAGTGCATTGAGTGCCTGCATCTTGAGATTTAGCCTTCTGGCATTGAGCGGCATTACCCTTAGGTTTTTTCCATTTTTGTTTTCTAAGGAGGTGGGTTTGCCTTTTGAGCCTTGCCTAAAAAAGGCACTATGGGGGTGGCAAGATCCTTAGCCAATATCCAGGAGCCCAGTGGTGACAGGTGCAAGCCGTCCCTTGCGAAGCAGTGTGGCTTGTCCAACATGTCATCCCAGGCAGACAGACATTGGATCCCACTAGAATGACACCAGTACTTGAGCCAATTATTAAAGTTGATCATCTTGTCTTTGTATTGTGGCATCATTTTTGGTGAGGGCAAGATGTTCCTCAGGGTCAGGGTCATACCAGCCTGGGCTACATAATCAGAGAGCTCCTCTATGTCTCTTTTCATGTAGTCCAGGGAGGTACGTCTCAGGTCATTCACGCCAGCATGGACAATGATGGAGTCATATTTGTACTTGCTTTGGAGTGACCTGAGTGCGTGTGTTATGTGGTGGATCCTAGCTCCCGATAGGCAGCTAACAGTCACTCTCTCCTTGTTCAGCCTGGTAAGCGGGACATCAGTGTGTCTGACTATAGAGTCACCTATTAATAGTGTATCAGGCATGGTGTTTGGCCTTAAGGGCTGTGATTGATTGACACACTGATTTATTGAAGTATGTGTTGTATGTGTTTTGTTTTGAGGTGGTGGATTTTTGGATGTCTGTTTTGGGAGCCTCTGTTGTTTTGGTAAGTTTTTTATTAGAGCCTCCGAGTATGTCTTTGTGTTTTTATGTGTTTGGTTTGCAGTTGTGGTAGGTCTATGTGGGACTGGGTTTGTTGTGTGTGTGGTTACCATCTCCTCCTGTCTGGTCATGCCAGCCCTGAGTTGAGAGAGTTCAGCCTCCAGTTTGGCTATATAGTTGCATCTCTCACATGTATTTGTGTTTGTTGGGAGGAGGAGAGGGTTGTCTGCGTACATGAGACAATTGTAGCATTGTCTCAAGATACCCAGATTAACCAGCTGAACTGGAGAGGATGCCAGTAATCTATCACTCGACATGCTAGAACAGTATAAGGGAGTGCTGTGCCTTTAAAGGAAGTGGATATTCACAGGGGTGGTAGGTGGATGTAGTGCTTACTTAGTATGAGAGTGCTTACTTAGTAGAGAAGTTTTGAGAACAAGTGCTAGGCTTATAATATAGTGAATAGTCTGATTATACTAAGAGTAGAGCTTCCTTAAGGGAAAATTTGAAGAGCAGACTTGGCGGAGCCAGAAGAAGTTTGACCATGTTTAACCGGCACTGTGCTATGCGCACAATCGCGCAAAGCCACACAAATGCGAATTTTAAACAGGGAACTTCAAAAGAACTAGAAATGGTCCAAAACAAGCAATTACTACAGCTCTTGTGCTGAGGTCACTTCCTACAGGGACAGGTAGGCTGCTCAAGGCTCCCCACTCCCACTGGTGAGCAAAGAAACTTCCCTCTATCCATGTAAGGTAATGGACAACACAGGAACTACACCACAGCCCAGAATACAGCAAAGCCTGTAAACTGGTCTAAACTAGTCAAGGAGAGGCGGGAAAACAAGGATTTTTTTTTTGTTTTTTTTGCTTTTAGATAGAAACAGACAGAAAATGCAGAAACAGGAATAAATCAGTTACACAGGCTAGCACACTTTAGTGGGCAGCCTCAACAGTTAAATTAAACAAACAAACAAACAAACTTTCGATCAAATTCGACTAAAATGTAACTTTAAGTGCAGATATTAGATAATGCAGCAGACAGCTAAAAAACAGTTTAAGCTTGTTTAGGGTAAGCTAGAGAAGGTATTTCAAGTAAAAAAACAGCAAAGATACTTAAATCTGGAAAGTAGTCACTTTTCTGAGTTCTCTGTAGCTAGGACCACTCTGCAGGACCACGAGGAGCTTGTCAGAGTAGTATAGCCAGAAAAAAATGCCCAGAGGCGGATTTTAAACAGGGAACTTCAAAAGAGCTAGAAATGGTCCAAAACAACCAATTACTACAGCTCTTGTGTTGAGGTCACTTCCTACAGGGACAGGTAGGCTGCTCAAGTCTCCCCACTCCCACTGGTGAGCAAAGAAACTTCCTTCTATCCAAGTAAGGTAATGGACAACACAGGAACTACACCACAGCCCAGAATGCAGCAAAGCCTGTAAACTGGTCTAAACTAGTCGAGGAGAGGCGGGAAAACAAGGATTTTTTTTTTGTTTTTAGATAGAAACACACAGAAAATGCAGAAACAGTAATAAATCAGTTACACAGGCTAGCACACTTTAGTGGGCAGCCTCAACAGTTAAATTAAACAAACAAGCAAACAAACTTTCGATCAAATTCGACTAAAATGTAACTTTAAGTGCAGATATTAAATAATGCAGCAAACAGCTAAAAAAACAGTTTAAGCTTGTTTAGGTTAAGCTAGAGAAGGTATTTCAAGTAAAAAAACAGCAAAGATACTTAAATCCAGAAAGTATTCGCTTTTCTGATTTCTCTGTAGCTAGGACCACTCTGTAGGACCACGAGGAGCTTGTCTGAGTAGTATAGCCAGAAAAAAATGCCCAGAGGTGGATTTTAAACAGGGAACTTCAAAAGAGCTAGAAATGGTCCAAAACAACCAATTACTACAGCTCTTGTGCTGAGGGCACTTCCTACAGGGACAGGTAGGATGCTCAAGGCTCCCCACTCCCACTGGTGAGCAAAGAAACTTCCTTCTATCCAAGTAAGGTAATGGACAACACAGAAACTACACCACAGCCCAGAATACAGCAACGCCTGTAAACTGGTCTAAACTAGTCGAGGAGAGGTGGGAAAACAAGGATTATTTTTTTTGTTTGTTTGTTTTTTTCTGAAGTAGTTTGTCATGAATTGCCTTCCATAACAGCAGACTACTATTACAGCACAAACAATAAGGCAAACAGAGAAGCAGCCTTAAGACAAAACTTAAATAAAACACCAATCTGATTATATAATAAAAAAAGGAAAAAAAAAAAAAAAAGGAAATAAAAACACTCCAGAACAACAATTACATTAAAAAGTCCCTTTTATTTTAAATGAAGTTTGGAACAGACAAAGTTGTCACGGGACAGCTTCAGTATGAATTTGGTGGGGTGGGGATGTAGGAAGGTAGATAAGATAAGTGTATGGGTAGGGAGTAGTTAGGAAAGGGTTAATTAAGCTGTGAAGCTGAGGAAGGAAGTGAGGTAGGATTAATGGGTTGGTCTAAAGGGTTTTTGAAGGGGAAATTAGTGTTGGGAAGCACATTTGTTGTGGTCTTGTTGCCCACCCAGCCTGTCCCATTTTGGTGATGATTGGGTGGGCAAAGAAGAGGGACAGGCTTGCCCCTCTTCTGTCCCCCCTCAGCAGGATAATTGGAATTTAAGGTGGTGAAATTTGATGTTGGAAGACTTGGTGTGGAAGGACTGAATTGGTGATATGCTAAGGTGAGCAGTGAGCCTGCCTTTGTGATTACAAGTATAAGTGAGCAAGTGGGGGATGCTGCACACTGCTTATCTAAGGGTGAGTGGGTACACTGCCCTTATGTTTAGTTATCTTACTTCAATGAGTTGAATTTGTGTGTTTCAATAAAGTTTTTATGTTTACTATTTCATTATTCATTACAATAAAGGCCGTCAAATGTCTGTGGGTGTCTGTGTAGTTTTTAATAGGACCGTGACAAATGTATGAAGAGCTCAGAATACATTGCAATACCTTATAAGATCTAGTTTACTGGTTTGAGTGCAGTGATAAAGACTTGTGCAGCATTTCTATTCAACAGTCAATGCCTGAAACACTTATGGCTGCATTGGAAATGTTCATGCCTGACATAATACCTTGATAAAGGGAGATTAGCAGATGTTTTAACATGCATGTTTCTCTGCTTTTCCAGGGTGTTTCTGGTTGGATTCTACATCTATTTGTTGTGGGAGAGTTTTGCTCTTTTTTCAGCATTATTGTGGTTATGTATATTAGACTTTTTAGAGGGTGTGTTTCATAGCATAGTAAGACTATTCACTTACAGTATAGTAAACAAACAAAATAAGGGTGAAAAGGCTTTTGATGCAGTGCCTTATTTAGTGATACGAATTGGTCTTGAAAGTATGAAGATTAACCCCTGTATAACTAATTGACTTTCTGTATGGTTTATACATCAGGCTAACAGAGTTAGGTTATATGCCTAATTTGTCTCAGAGAAGATTACTTATAAAAGTATACTTCTGTGCTCTGTCCAGGGGCCATTTCTTTTTCCATTTTCAAGTTTGCTATCATTAAAAAAGGAACATTTGGAGATACCGTTTTGCTGATCATATCATACTTTTCTGATTGCTCTGCTATTAACTTGTAGAAAATAATATCATTTTTAAGATTTCTTAGATAATATACATAATAAGGCACTAAACTGTAGTGTAGCACTTAATACATCAAACCTGACATACTCCTGCTCATTTCACTTAGTGACAAGTTATAGTAGAGGCGATTCAGGGAGCTGTTATCAGGCTCATGACTTTAGGGGAGCCCATCTCGAGAAGGCTTGTGGTCATTTGAAATGAATTTGTTATGCTCAGCACTGCTAACTCATTTTAGTTAGCTTATGTGCTAGTCACTAGTTTTGCATTTTTTTTTTGTATTTAAATGTTGCTGTGAATATCTATTTCTCCTCAATTGGCTGAATCAGTTATTTGCACATGTGCAGAATGTGCCAATGACCTTAACATACTGGAAGAAAGTGAGACAGAAATGCATTGTTGGGGATCTTTGAATGATGGTGATGGTCATAAGAAACTGGAAATGCTAAGCCAATCAGAGTGCAAACAACTAAATTGTTCCTTATTTTTCAGGACTTCTGCATGCTTCTATAAGTGTGTTTAAAACACATACCATTGTAAATGTTGTTGGGGAATTCATGTCCTGTATCATGATCTAGTCCTTTTTTACACAAGCAGCCTTGACTTCAGCAATGAATTCCTCCAGGCTTGCTCTGGTGGTTTACAGATGCAGAAGTTTCTTGTATTTTTTAGTCTGACAAGTAATCTTCAGTCCACCTCACTCTATTATGTCTTTATAGACGCTGAGTACCACAGCACTGTCTCGCTATGTTAAAGGAGTTTAACATAGCGAGACAGTTTTGTAAAAAGCAACGGAGAAAGCAAGATCTCCGTTGCTTTTTACAAAGTGTCTTGCTATGTTAAAGGAGTTTAACATAGCGAGACAGCTTTAAAAAAGCAACAGAGATAGGAAGATCTCCATTACTATTTGCTGTCTCGCTATGTTAAACTCATTTAACATAGCGAGACAGTGTGTAAAAAGCAACGGAGATCTTGTGTTCTCTGTTGATGTAAAAAAAGAGTTATGCTAATGGAAAAAGTCCGGGCGAACGGACCTTTTTCCATTACTATAACTTTGATTTACGACGTGCACACTGACCAATCAGCGTGCATGTTTTGGAATATTAATGGGGGGGGTCGTTGTATCATTGGAATGTTATTTTCTAGGCAACTTTGAAATCATTTTATTGTATTTAAGCCAAAATTAGGTTTTAAAAAGAGCAGGTTATGATTTACTATTTCAAATACTCTTGCCATGTCCAGGAACAGAAAACCTGTTAATTACAAATCATTCATATTGCTATAGATGGTGTCAGTAGTTACACATAATGCAATCATGGTACTAAAACCCTTTTTGAAACCATGTTGTTTATCACAAAGAAGTCCGTATTTAGTTAAGTAATCCAGGAGTTGTTTATATATGATTTTTAAGAGTGAAACCCAAATATCTGTCATACCTTGGGACTACAGTAATCAGATATTTGATAGAAAACTACATATTTTATAAGGGACAAACCACAAGCAGCCCCAACCTATCAACACAGCAGTTAAAGCCACTTTATTGAGTACGTCTCCTCTACCTGTGGGGGAAAAAATAACTTCTGCATCTTAGGAAAAGGATCAGGGAGAAATTGAAACACAAATAATAGACAAAAACGCATATGCGATATTGACTACAGTCCTTAAAGTTCCGCTGTAAAAACATATTTTTTATTAGGACTCAGTCAAATATATACAGCAAAATTAGGGCTGATTGGCAAAAACAAGGGACAATTTTCTTGCTTTAAAGAATCATGTAAGCAAATGAAAGGTTATTTCTATGATCTCCCTGTGTCCTTTTTTTTGTAACCTACTCTTTATGGGACACCTGTTATTAAAGCCTCTGACACAAATGAGATTCTCCGTTGCTTTTTTTAAAGCTGTCTCGCTATGTTAAACTCCTTTAACATAGCAAGACAGTTTGTAAAAAGCAACGGAGATCTTGCTTTCTCTGTTGCTTCTGCCCACAGCTCTGATGTACTGCGTAAGTACATCAGAACTGCCGCAGAATACCAGACAGCTGCGGAAGGGCAGCAAGGAGGCATTATACAATGCCATTATTTAAGAAAAGTAATTATTTTTTTTCTTAAAAATGTCATTGTATAATAGCAATAACCCACTTCTGGGTATGGGTAATGCTGGATTTACCAATGGTTGTCTTTGTTTGGCCACTCGGGCTTCGCCCTCGTGACCAAACCACACCAACCGTGGGTAAATTCAGCATTACCCACACCCAGGCGTGGGTTATTGCTATAATACTCCTAGGAACCTGTCTTTCGATTAAAGGCACTTTTGACTTAGGAGTTCTACAAGGATCCACCCTTGCTCTATTGTTATTTTCTCCATTCATGAATGATATAACCATGGCCCTGTCTCATCTCAACTTGGTCTTTATGCAGATATCTTACTACCAAATGAAGTAAGAACACCTTGGCCCTTCAACAGAGTCTACAATCCAGCATAGATGATCAATTTGGCTAGTAAAATAAGGCAAGGTGAGAGTACATCACTGAAAGGCAATTAGTTAAGCAGCAGTTGAACTCTTTCTGCAACATATGCATGCAGCAAACATCTATCTTATTTCATGAGACCACAGCATGCCTGTTTTGTGCTACTATGCAGTTCAGTCTAAGTGATTAGGAATAGTAAGAGGCATTTAACCATTCGACAAGTGAAATGGTTATCTTTGTAGTCATATGTGATCTTTAGAATTAGAAACACAATTAAATGTTCTCAGAGTAGTAAATAGCTCTGCTGTCTCTTTTTAGAAAAAAGTAAATAGCTTTACTGTTTCTTTTTAGAAAAAAAAGAGGTCTGACATGTTAGAACTGTTACAAATAGATTTTGTTATTAGTCCTGAAAAATATGGGACACACAGAATTAATGTGAGTGCATAAAAGTGACTCAAATTACTTTTACAATGCACTCTGGCCAATAGGCTAAACTACACTATTTGTAGACGTGGCAATGTATTGTGTTATTATAATGCATTAAGGAAGACAAACTGCTTTTCAGAATTGGGCATCATGGAGTTTGTAACCAATAAGTCAGTTCTTACATATTAGTACCATGCCATGAGTCAAGCTGTGAGTTAAAACTCAATATGTCCAGTGGCATTCTAATCAACAACGGCAGATAATTCCAAATCAAATAACCCTATTTAGAGTTTTAATACAGTATTGTAAATATTCACCTCTATTTATGTGTTATCATTTCAACAGACCAGCAAGGCAGCACAGAGTTCAATAAATTTATTAGATACTGGTATAAATAACAGACTAGTTTCGGCAAACAGCCTTCTTCAGTGTAAAACAGTATAGTCAAGTTCCTTTGAGTCATCATTTAAATATATATCAAGAGCCAATCAAAAATTAAGCTCATGAATATTCATAAATTTGAAACATATTTTTAAGCACTTGAAGTTTGTCATACAAATATACAGTGGAAAATATATATACTAGTGAAGTCCGTCCTTAACAGGAAAGATAACCACCAAATAAATACATACATAAAATTAAACAAGTTGTTAGTATATTGTGGCATGTCCATCTAGCCATGTACTCATACTCATATTCATGTTTTTGTCATTCTGTATTTGATTAGCCACTGGCACTAGCTATTGAACAATTCTTCATTAAAGGCACCAAAGGTATTATATATCAAGTACTTATATTGAGAGGGCTCAGACATGCTATATCAAAAAAGGGCATGTGTTTGAAGGGTTGAATTGTATATACGCGTGTGTGTGTGTATGTGGGTTTGCAGTTAGGCAAAACAAGTAATAAGCATTATACAAAATATGAAAATTTGACCAACAATGGTAAAGAGTAAGACCCTAAACATAAAGGCTTGACCTCCAGGACTAGAGATGTGATAGTAAGTGCAACTAGTTTCAGGTGATGTTAAACTAACATATATAAATGCTTAGTCAAAAGACCGGCATATTAGGTACCTGTTAATCCTACAACCACAGGAAAACAGATTGACCATTAACTACACATGGACACCGCCCATATCATAAATAATATTGCGGGATGGCCCATATGGCTCAATATCCAGAACCCTGATCAATACCGAACCAGAGTATTTTGAGGTTCATAATCCATATATATAACGACATATAAGGAAGAGACAAATAAAATCCACAACTTAGTGTCCTATTTGTCAATATACTATTACAGACTAACCATGTTCTCCTATAAATGATCATTCAGTCCTGGATGAAATAGACCCCCCAATGTAGTAATCCAATATTTCTCTTTTTGATCCAGTAACCCATGCCAACCCTGTTTGTTGGTTCTGTCTCCAGAAATACGATCAATGACCATAAAGGTGAACCTAGCCTGAGGATGTTTTAGTGTATGTTGATATAAGGCTGGTCTCCTTATGGTTTTTATATCACTGCGGTGTTCATTCATTCTAAATCTCAAAGCTCTAGAGGTTTGTCCAACATAAAATCCCCCACAATAACAGGAAGCCAGGTACACCACCCAATCGCTACTACAATTACCAAAGATCTTAATATCAAAAACTCTACTTGTATTACGACTGGTAAACTCCTTGGATTTGAGCATATGTTGGCAGGATCCACAGTGGCCACAAGGGAATGAACCAATAAGTTCATCACCATGAAGTGTCAATTGTTTATAGATAGTCCCCCCACTTGCCATATGTTTAAAATGTGAAAAGTAGGAGCCTAGGGTTTTACCACGTTTGTATGAAAAAAGACAACGGGGTCCCAAAATACTTCGCAGCTTGTCATTGGCCAGTAGAATATTCCAATGTTTATTGATAATGTTTCTGATCATATTAATGTTTCTACCATAAGTGGTGATGAATCTGACACATGTATTGCGAGAGGATTGATTTTTGTTCTTATTCTGATAATGTAATAAGTCATCCCTCTCAAGACTGTTAGCTCTACTCTGAGCAGACACAATATCGAATCTATCATATCCCCTATTGGTAAACCTCTGACTGAGATCCCTACTGGCCAATTGATATTCCTCAATGTTGGAACTGAGACGTTTGATACGTATAAATTGGGATATGGGAATACTCCTGATAGTGTGACGGGGATGTAAACTTGATGCATGTAACAAGGTGTTATATTGCGGGTACTTGCGGAAAACCCTCGTAGACAAGGTATTGTCTAGGTTCCTGTATACAGTGACATCCAGAAAATTAATGGAGTTTTTATCATCGTCACGGAAAATTCAAGTCCCCAGACATTGTCATTAAGATACTCAACAAATTCCGTAAGTAACCCACATCAGCCCGCCACCAACCAGCAGTCGTCCAGGTAACGTCTCCAAATGTCCATTTCCACCTGAAAGATGTTATGTGATATATCATAGATCATATATTCTTCAACATAGGCCATGAAAAGGTCAGCATATATTGGGGCAAAAGATGCCCCCATAGCTGTTCCTTGTAGCTGCCAATAACACTGGCCCTGGAAATACAGAACATTCTTATTTAACACATGTTCAGACATACATATCAAAGAGTGTTGAACCCGGTGAATATAGGTTGACCCTTTCCAACCAATATTGTAAAGATTGGAGACCGCCAATGGGGTATACTTGTATATAATGATTTTACATCCAAAGTACATAAATACCATTCGGGTTCCAATTGGGTCTCCCTAATTAACTGTAGAAACTGTGTGGTGTCCTGCAACCTTGATCTTATATGTCCCAACAGAGGTTTCAGATATTTAGTAAGAAAGGCCGATAGGGGTTCAGTCAGAGAGCCTATTCCTGAGACTATTGGTCTACCTGGTGGTTTTTCTAAGGACTTGTGGATTTTGGGTAAAAGATACAATATCTGTTTAGACGGTTCAGAAACCATAAGTGAATCCAAACATTTCTTATTTATGATACCCTCCTCAAAGGCCAACCGCAAGAAAGAATCAATCTCATCCTTAAATACCGGTGTAGGGTCTATGGACATGTACATGTAGCACTTAGCATCTGACAATTGGGTTAACCCTTCATGGACGTAATCCGCAGTATTCCAAACCACAACTGCACCTCCCTTATCAGCAGGGACAATAACTATATCTTTATTGTCACACAAGGTGTTCAAGGCTATCCTGTCATCAGGGGTTAGGTTGCTGGCCAACATGATGTGTCCCATATTTTCAAAATGAATATCCCTCAAAATAGAGTCCATAAAAATGGAAACGTGTTTGTTCATAGGAGGTTGGAATGAGGACTTACCAAAACGGAAGTCCTCAGATGGTTCCGACTTGTTATCCTCAAAGAACAATCTAAGATTTAAAGTCCTGCAAAAATCCTGTAAATCCTGTACTATGTGATATTCCTGGCTGAAAAATGAGGGAATATAGTTCAAACCCTTATTCAAGAGTGCAACCTGTTCATCTGTTAGTATGGTCTTAGATAGATTCAACACATTCTGAGTTGGCCCTGATATGTCTCCTATTTCAGGAAGTTGTCCAAAAGACCTTGAAGGGAGACCGGAGTAATCTCCCCTCTACCCCATTGATAAACCGTTTGATTTCAGCAGATCGGTTAGATTTGCGGATACCAATCAGGTTAAAACAGGGCCCAGTCGCACCAAAAAGAGACCTCGGTCAATTCTTAAAAATAAGGGGGATAGTTCATATAGCACGTCTGGTGATGAATCCTCCCTCACGGATTTTGAGGGATCAGGGGAGAGGGTTTCACCTAACAGGAAGAAAACTAACAAAATTTCCCCTTTAGAGGGGGTAAGGGACACCGGGGGGGCAGAAAGCACAGAAAGACCGATCACTCCGGTCTCCCTTCAAGGTCTTTTGGACAACTTCCTGAAATAGGAGACATATCAGGGCCAACTCAGAATGTGTTGAATCTATCTAAGACCATACTAACAGATGAACAGGTTGCACTCTTGAATAAGGGTTTGAACTATATTCCCTCATTTTTCAGCCAGGAATATCACATAGTACAGGATTTACAGGATTTTTGCAGGACTTTAAATCTTAGATTGTTCTTTGAGGATAACAAGTCGGAACCATCTGAGGACTTCCGTTTTGGTAAGTCCTCATTCCAACCTCCTATGAACAAACACGTTTCCATTTTTATGGACTCTATTTTGAGGGATATTCATTTTGAAAATATGGGACACATCATGTTGGCCAGCAACCTAACCCCTGATGACAGGATAGCCTTGAACACCTTGTGTGACAATAAAGATATAGTTATTGTCCCTGCTGATAAGGGAGGTGCAGTTGTGGTTTGGAATACTGCGGATTACGTCCATGAAGGGTTAACCCAATTGTCAGATGCTAAGTGCTACATGTACATGTCCATAGACCCTACACCGGTATTTAAGGATGAGATTGATTCTTTCTTGCGGTTGGCCTTTGAGGAGGGTATCATAAATAAGAAATGTTTGGATTCACTTATGGTTTCTGAACCGCCTAAACAGATATTGTATCTTTACCCAAAATCCACAAGTCCTTAGAAAAACCACCAGGTAGACCAATAGTCTCAGGAATAGGCTCTCTGACTGAACCCCTATCGGCCTTTCTTACTAAATATCTGAAACCTCTGTTGGGACATATAAGATCAAGGTTGCAGGACACCACACAGTTTCTACAGTTAATTAGGGAGACCCAATTGGAACCCGAATGGTATTTATGTACTTTGGATGTAAAATCATTATATACAAGTATACCCCATTGGGTCTCCAATCTTTACAATATTGGTTGGAAAGGGTCAACCTATATTCACCGGGGTTCAACACTCTTTTGATATGTATGTCTGAACATGTGTTAAATAAGAATGTTCTGTATTTCCAGGGCCAGTGTTATTGGCAGCTACAAGGAACAGCTATGGGGGCATCTTTTGCCCCAATATATGCTGACCTTTTCATGGCCTATGTTGAAGAATATATGATCTATGATATATCACATAACATCTTTCAGGTGGAAATGGACATTTGGAGACGTTACCTGGACGACTGCTGGTTGGTGTGGCAGGCTGATGTGGGTTACTTACGGGAATTTGTTGAGTATCTTAATGACAATGTCTGGGGACTTGAATTTTCCGTGACGTATGATAAAAACTCCATTAATTTTCTGGATGTCACTGTATACAGGAACCTAGACAATACCTTGTCTACGAGGGTTTTCCGCAAGTACCAATATAACACCTTGTTACATGCATCAAGTTTACATCCCGTCACACTATCAGGAGTATTCCCATATCCCAATTTATAATGATCAAACGTCTCAGTTCCAACATTGAGGAATATCAATTGGCCAGTAGGGATCTCAGTCAGAGGTTTACCAATAGGGGATATGATAGATTCGATATTGTGTCTGCTCAGAGTAGAGCTAACAGTCTTGAGAGGGATGACTTATTACATTATCAGAATAAGAACAAAAATCAATCCTCTCGCAATACATGTGTCAGATTCATCACCACTTATGGTAGAAACATTAATATGATCAGAAACATTATCAATAAACATTGGAATATTCTACTGGCCAATGACAAGCTTGAAGTATTTTGGGACCCGTTGTCTTTTTTCATACAAACGTGGTAAAACCCTAGGCTCCTACTTTTCACATTTTAAACATATGGCAAGTGGGGGGACTATCTATAAACAATTGACACTTCATGGTGATGAACTTATTGGTTCATTCCCTTGTGGCCACTGTGGATCCTGCCAACATATGCTCAAATCCAAGGAGTTTACCAGTCGTAATACAAGTAGAGTTTTTGATATTAAGATCTTTGGTAATTGTAGTAGCGATTGGGTGGTGTACCTGGCTTCCTGTTATTGTGGGGGATTTTATGTTGGACAAACCTCTAGAGCTTTGAGATTTAGAATGAATGAACACCGCAGTGATATAAAAAACCATAAGGAGACCAGCGCCTTATATCAACATACACTAAAACATCCTCAGGCTAGGTTCACCTTTATGGTCATTGATCGTATTTCTGGAGACAGAACCAACAAACAGGGTTGGCATGGGTTACTGGATCAAAAAGAGAAATATTGGATTACTACATTGGGGGGTCTATTTCATCCAGGACTGAATGATCATTTATAGGAGAACATGGTTAGTCTGTAATAGTATATTGACAAATAGGACACTAAGTTGTGGATTTTATTTGTCTCTTCCTTATATGTCGTTATATATATGGATTATGAACCTCAAAATACTCTGGTTCGGTATTGATCAGGGTTCTGGATATTGAGCCATATGGGCCATCCCGCAATATTATTTATGATATGGGCGGTGTCCATGTGTAGTTAATGGTCAATCTGTTTTCCTGTGGTTGTAGGATTAACAGGTACCTAATATGCCGGTCTTTTGACTAAGCATTTATATATGTTAGTTTAACATCACCTGAAACTAGTTGCACTTACTATCACATCTCTAGTCCTGGAGGTCAAGCCTTTATGTTTAGGGTCTTACTCTTTACCATTGTTGGTCAAATTTTCATATTTTGTATAATGCTTATTACTTGTTTTGCCTAACTGCAAACCCACATACACACACACGCGTATATACAATTCAACCCTTCAAACACATGCCCTTTTTTGATATAGCATGTCTGAGCCCTCTCAATATAAGTACTTGATATATAATACCTTTGGTGCCTTTAATAAAGAATTGTTCAATAGCTAGTGCCAGTGGCTAATCAAATACAGAATGACAAAAACATGAATATGAGTATGAGTACATGGCTAGATGGACATGCCACAATATACTAACAACTTGTTTAATTTTATGTATGTATTTATTTGGTGGTTATCTTTCCTGTTAAGGACGGACTTCAATAGTATATATATTTTCCACTGTATATTTGTATGACAAACTTCAAGTGCTTAAAAATATGTTTCAAATTTATGAATATTCATGAGCTTAATTTTTGATTGGCTCTTGATATATATTTAAATGATGACTCAAAGGAACTTGACTATACTGTTTTACACTGAAGAAGGCTGTTTGCCGAAACTAGTCTGTTATTTATACCAGTATCTAATAAATTTATTGAACTCTGTGCTGCCTTGCTGGTCTATTTGGTGCTTTCTACTTGGTTTGGACCGTGCATTCCCTCGTGCATAGGACTTGGTTTGCTCTTATCATTTCAACAGGCCACAAATTTATTAACCCCACAGAAGAAGCAAAAAAGGTATTTTCTGAAGCATTTAAATACAAGCAACACGCCCTCTTATTAAGCTGAAGCTTATAGCTAATAATTGGAGCTTCTGTAATTCTCCTTGTGAACGTTCACTATATTCTTTTTAATTTTGTAATATAGTATTTTCCGATACATACACAGTGAATCACAATATGAAAAGAGATTGATATCTCAGATTATCTTTACATTATTATGAAGAAATTATCCAGCGTAATGCATCACATTTCCTTATGATACAATTCTTGTTAGAATCAAAGGCCACAGCGCACTTTATTACAATTCATAAATCCTTGCATTCTGAAACTGTAAGTATTTAATTCAGTGGCAGATTATGTGTACCTTGGGCCCATGATGGTTTTCAAACCATGATCGCCATATACACACTATTTTTTTCAGACCAAGTATAACTGCACATGCCTTTTTGGATTCAGCTACCTGATTGTTTTAAATTATAAAAATACCATACAAACTGCGGTCATTATAATCCTCCAGTGCCCAAGCCTATCAACTGCAGCCACTTGACTGTGTGCACCTCAAATATAGTGCATGAAACTCTACAATTACACCACAAGAGCAGGAAAAAAAGACTGGCTTCTTAAACACCTCTCTGCTGTCAGAAGGATGCCTAACAAGCTTTTGTCAAGCACCCTAAAGAACTGTTAAGATCAGATTGTGTTCTAGGGATTTTCAGCACACAGTGCCAGCCAGTAAAGCATGACAGCATAAGGTACAACACCTCTGAAAGCTGTTTGACACTTCACTCTGCCACACTTACATACAACACGTATGGCATATCAGTGGCCAACAGCTTTTAAAGCCATTTCTTCTTCAGAGGGACACTTTGTTTCTGCCTGCCTGCTATTTGACATTGCTAAGAATTTTGCCAACTTTAAAAGCCAGTAAAACTCTTTGTGCTCTTACACATTTCTTTGTAAATGGTGATAAATATGGTAGATAAAGCTTCATGAAAAGTACAAGTAATTATGATTAGGTCTTACCTATCAAAACATTTACTTTGTGTTCTCAACTTGGATTTCAAGATTCACCTCTTCAGTTTTGCTCTCAAAGCAAATTTTTTGGCAGCCATTTCTCAAACACGTAAGTTGGTTATGATCAGAGACCCAATTATAACCTTCTATATTTGATTCAAATATACAAACAAATGTACATAAGTCCCTCTAAGCCAAACTAAGGATGCTTAACTTGACTATACAGCAGTACTAGCCATGGCTTATAGCTCCATTTCTGACTATGTACAACTCAGATATCTGACTTAAAAATAAAAATAATTATGAGCACATGTATTTCAGTTTTGTTTCCACAGAAAACACACCATAGTTCAAGCATTATAATTTACTTCGCACAAATGCATACTAACCTGCAAAGCTAGATAATAATAGAGTACATTACCCATATCCACAGAAAGTCCTCATCTACACCCAGCAGGTATAGTCACTTTGCAGTGTGTTTGCATATATATATAAAATTTGATTGTGACAATGAAATAGCACCTCTCAACCTCCTATTGTAGCATTCACTATACCCTGTTTATTGTCCAACCCTTCCATCACAATTTGTCTATGCTCTGCCAGTGTGTGTCCATCCACTGCCACTGTTGTGCCACACTTTTTATTTCTGCCTTTGTTTGCATTTTAGGTTTGTATTTATGCCACTTTTGCTTTCCTTTCTCCATGTATACATTCCCTAACCGTTATTATACCTACCTTATCAACCCATCTTCTTCACTTATTGAAAACGGGGTTATCTACCCAAAAAATTGCCATTCCTTTACCTCACCTCTCCCACCTTATTGTTTGCATTGCCCTAGGGATTTAATAAACTTCTTGCAAGCAGCAGCACTAATTTTACACACATATATATATATATATATATATATGGGTCTATATGACTTGGTCGACAGTTCATATGGTCGACTGTTTATTTGGTCGACAGTTCATTTGATCGACAAGCATTTGCCCCCTTCCCCAATGTTGTGTGACCCTGGAGTTGATATATATAGTTAGGGGGGGTGTGGGGGGCACAGCCCCCCACATTGGGGGATGTGGGGGCGAAGCCCCCCATCTTAAATGCTTGCCGATCATATGAACTGTCGACCAAATAAACAGTCGATCATATGAACTGTCAACCAAGTCATATAGACCCATATATATATATATATATATATATATATATATATATATATATATATATATATATATAGCATGTCAGCATAGGTCTGAACCAAGTACACATAGTAACAGGCCCATGGACAACAGTAGACAAAAGCATGCACAATCAGGGACAATATCAGAATAATACCACCAGTAATCCCATGTCTTCCAAATACCATATCCGATCATGACTGATCATAGATGGTTCTGCAAGAACACACCTGTACAACTGTTATGATCCATCAGCAATCTCTGAGAGGAATCAAGCACACCTTCCTCAAAATGTAAAATCTGCCAGAGGTGTTTGGAGGGAAAATGTTACATCTGTATTATTAATAAGGAGCAATCCTTGCTAGCTGACAGGTGTGCATTCCACTTGGTCTACTCATATGGGTGTGTTATCTATATTGTAATTATCTTGTGTATTTGCTTTCATAATAGAGCTGATCCCCCATGAGTTTCCTTCATCTACCATGTCCCCATGGCTGTCGCATCAATCCTTTGTGTGCATGTTGATACTGTATGCATTACACCAATGCCACACTTGGATTCAATGATTGTCCACAATCTGCAGTTCTCCACAAAGTTAGTTGGAGAAAGGATGTGTATGGCAGTTTTGATGTCTGACACTTAAATAATGGACTGGAAAGGACCAACCACAGAGCCTTGAGGTACAGACCTGGTCACTGGACTCTAGATAGAGGTGAGTCCATTCACACAATGCAACATATTTCTCTGTCACATGTGTATTCTAGCTGTTTGATTGCATTACATCCTACCACTGTCCATATGGGACATGTGCACCACCCAATGACAGAATTAGCAATCACATATGCAGTGGTCTTGAGATGGCTTGCAGAAGTTCATGAAAGGACTCTGCTTCATGATGTGTGTATGCATATTTGACATGAGAACATCCTCCACTGCAGGAAGGATGTCATGTGGCCAGTGGAAAAAGGAGGATTGTGAATGCATAGGGCTATGCAAAAGGTTTTTTAAGTGGTAGTGTAATGAAGAAGAATTCCAAAGATCATACAATGGCCATAACTAACAATCATCCCCCCCCCCACACACACACACAGCAGTAGACTGGGCCTGATTTGAATTCTACACCTGTGTAGATAGAGAATATGCATGCTATGCATGCAGTGTTGCAGCAGCAATACCATATATTTCTGACAGTAACACTGTCATGTTGCACTTTACAGAGTATGATAGCATCATTGTATGCTGAGGAGAACATGTTGGGAGGAGTGTAGGACATGGATGTGGAGTCACATCCCTGTGTAAAATTGTCTCAAAGGTGATAGGTGTATTTACAGACACGCAAGTCACCTGCTGTTAGCTTAGAACCCCTGAATGTGTAGGTAAAGTAGTATGCAAACACAGTAGTTTATGTGACTACCACGGCATAGGTTTGTCCTGAATACTGTCAGTCAGAATGCATGTTATACAAGATGATATTGTCATTGTATGCTGCAATAAGATGTTAGGGTTTGACATAGCTGTGGATTCATATATTGTTCTAAAATAGTCACTATAATGAGTGTTGGCTGCACACACAGTTGACTGTAGTTTGAATAAACCCCCTACCTAACTTTATACAAGTGACAGTACTTAATGCAAGTGCCACAATGCAAGTCTGGCTTTAATATACTGACCAACAACACTTTATAACTGATGACATCAGCAGTGTCTGGTGGAAAGAAGATGATAAAGCAGTGTGTGACATGCTGGTGTAAAATGGTCTCTTGAATGTCAATCAATGGAACAAACACACACACAAGTTGACTTCAGTGAAAACAGAACCCCTAAGTACACTGACTAGAAAGTGCAATATTTAATGCAAGCCCCATAGTACAAGTCTGGATTTTATAGTGTCAGACAAAACTTTATAGCTGATGCCATCAGCAGTGTCTTGTGAGAAGAAGATAGTAATAACAGTGTCTGACATGCTGGCATAAAATGTTCTCTGGAATGTGAACCAAGTGAACACACAGACATACCAATTGACTGCAGTGAGAAGAGAACCTGCACTTACCTATTTACAAAATGCAGCACTTAATTTAAGCTCCATAGAACAAGTCTGACTTTTATAATGTTGCAGGACAATTCATAGTGGATGACATCACCACTGGATGTTTGAGAGTAGATGTAAGGCCTGCATTAAATGGATGTGTAGGCATGTACAACTGTCAAAATATTGGTACTCTATGGGATTTCAATGATGACTGTAGGATACACAGTTATGCTCTTCTGACTAGACAGATGGACACATGCACACCCCAGCTTCATACAGTGAGCTTAGAACCCCTACCTATCTAAGTATACTGACAAGAAAACTCAATATTTAATGCAAGCACCATGGCACAAGTCTGACTTTTACTATGGTTCAGGAAAATTTATAGTGGAAGACATCAGAACTGGATGTTTGAGAGAAGATGTGTAGGTGACTTCAACTACCCCTCCATTAACTGGGGAATCTACTCATGTACCACTACACTTGCCCAACGCTTTCTGGAATTCATTAATTCCAATGCCCTGGACCAACTCATGCTTACCCCCACTAGAGGTAGCAACGTCCTTGTCCTGGTCATTGCTAACATGGGTGACCGTTGCTCCACACCAATAGTCAACTCCTCCCTGGTTAGATCCGATCACAAGCTAATCTCCTTGGAAATCCACATCCCTCCCACCCCCCCCCAACAAAGGTATCCACCATGAAAAACTTCTCCAAAGCTAACTTTGAGCTCCTAAAAACAGAGATGGCTAACTTCACTACACCCATGCAAATGGAGAATAGTTTCATGACTGCCATATCATACACCAATGCACTGTACAAACACGTACACAAATGCATGCATCTCGCCATACCCAATAGAACTAAAATGCACTCCTCAAAAAAAGGAAGTCAATCTGGTGGTCCCCTGCCATAAACAAACTCTACAACAGAAGGAGGAAACTGATGCGGAATAAGGTGATGTTCCAAGACTGGAAATACCCCTTATCAGCCTCAGCAAAAGGTTGAGATCCCTCATCAAATCCTCTAAAGCTAGCTATGAAAACAGAATTGCAGCAGATAGTAAAGATAACCACAAGGCCTTCTATAGTTATGTAAAGAATCTCCATGGCAGTACCCAGATTTGCTCTGAATTACTGCACAATGGTATCTCCTGTATCAAAATGAGCAGAAACTGAAGCCAAAAGCAGTGTAAAAACTATTAATATCAACAAGAAACACTGCTGCACCACATATTATTCACAAGAAAATAATAATATTTTATTATTGCACCAATGGTAATTAACTCATTGAGCCTTTTCTTCCCTCCAAACAGGGACTTCATCAGAATCAGAATCTGATTCTGATGAGGTTCCTGTTTGGAGGGAAGAAAGCACTCAATCAGTTAATTACCATTGGGGCAATAATAAAATGTCCTATACCAATACAACAGATATTTCAAATATACTGGTGAACAGATTCAGTGCTAACATTTCCCCTCTCTCCCCCCAAAGGATCAATCACAATACCAGTAGATTGCCAGACATCCAGTATTACTGCTGCACAGGTTAAAACAGCACTGTCCAAGGCCAACAATACAGCTTCTATAGGACCTGACAGTATCCCTGGCTGTGTTCTCCATGAACTACAGAGTGAACGGGCACCTCACCTGTGTGTTCTGTTCAATCACAGCCTCACCTCAGGCTTTGTCCCCACTAAATGGTGCACTGCTACAGTCACCCTCTCCACAAAGGAGGAGCGACTGCAGACCCCGAACTATCGCCCCATTAGCCTGTAGAGTCTGATATGTAAAGGTATGGAATGCATCATCATGGACCTAATAAACAAGGATATAGGGACTCTCCAAACTCTGGATCCTACACAGTTTGGTTTTGTGAAGGGTAGATCATGCCTTCTCAACTTGGTTGACTTCTTTGAGTCAGTCACCAGAGCTGTGGATGAAGGTAAGGTGGTTCATACAGCCTACCTTGATCTGGCCAAGGCTTTTGATACCACTCCTCACTCAGGAATCATAGAAAAACTTACTAAGCTAGGCATCAACCCCTATATCACTAGGTGGGTTGCAAACTGGCTCTCAGATAGAACCCACAGTGTGAAAGCAGCTGGCTCCACGTCAGACTGCTGACCAGTCACATGTGGAGTCCCACAGGGTTTAGTCCTGGGTCCTCTCCTGTTTGGTATCTACTTCTCTGAAGTCCAGGCTAACATGAAGGGACTCTGGCTGACAAAGTTTGCAAATTAAGTATTATTAACTCCCCTAGTGATGCTGACATCATACAGAAAGGCCTCAATGAGAATGACTGGTGTCAAAACCATGGCCTTAAGCTCAATGCCAAAAAATATGTCTTCATCCCCTTTGGAAAAAAACTGGTTCCCTTGAATTACCACATTGATGATACTCCACGGAACACAGAAGGCATTATAAGAGATCAGGGAACACAGGTTGACAGCAATTTCTCTTTTGACCACCACTTTGCCACTGTGGTCAGAAAGTCCTTCTATGTGGCACATCTCATTACTAATGGTTTTGCATCCAGGAAGAAAGAGGTTATTGTCTCCCTCTATTCTTTCCTCATTAGGCCAATCATTGAGTACAACACCCCATTTGGCATGTACTTCACTAGACACCTGCAACAACTGGAGAGGCCACTAAAGTACCTCACAAAGAGGATCCTAGGCCTTAAATACTTGTCCTATATGAACAGACTGAAAAAACTCCAACTATTCTCTGTCTCATATTGCCTACTTAGAGGCGATCTCTGCTTGACTTACAAAGCCATGTCTGACCCAGTTCTGTTAGAAATGCTACATCTAACAAAATCACAATCCCTCCACACCACATGCTCCAGAAACCTCAACCTCACTGCCACAATCAGCAGAACATGCTGGAGGGACAGGTTCATAACCCAGAGACTGCCTATACTATGGAATAGACTTCCCATACATGTCAAGCAGAGCACCTCACTGACCCTCTTCAAGAGAAATCTTGATGAGTGGATGGGAAATAGAAAATTCACCCCAGGGATCACTCCAGTGGCTCTACTTGACAGAGGCACTAGGAACTAAGGTTGGGTGGCACGATGCCAGGGTAATCCTATGGGCTAGGCTTGTAAAGGCTCCAGGACTATTAGTCTAGTACACACCTATGAACCTATGAACCTATGTACAACTGTCAAAATATTGGTACTCTTTGAGGTTGTACTGATAACTGTAGGATACATAGTTATGCTCTTCTGACTAGACAGACATAGACACACACACCAGTTGATTGCAGTGAGATTAGAACTCCTACCTAAGTACACCGACTAGAGAATTCAGTATTTAATGCAAGCAAAATGGCACATGTCTAATTTTTATAATGCTGCAGGACAATTTATTGTGAAAGACATCAGCACTGGATGTTTGAGAGAAGATGTTGAAAAGACCATATGAAATTTATGGCTAGCCATGTACAACTGTCAACATATTAAAGAGCTGCATGTTATCAGATTGATGAGTTTGCAAAGTGTATCATTTGCTGTTGTGTTTCTAATGTGCAGGTATACCTTAAAAAGACAGCATTGCAAACTAAATGCAAACAGCTGGCACATTACTACAAGTATTGGAAAATCTAAATGTGAATTGTCAGTATAAAGATGTACATGGTATATAAGAAAGCATTTTTATTTATTTTTGTAGTGTAGTTGATGTATTTGGGAACAAGTTCTGAGAGACCAAGTTTCAAGTGCATGGGTACAGGAAACACATGGCTACAGTGTAAGTATGTGTTCTTTCTTTAAAAAGTGCCTTTCCCTTGTTTGTCTTTTTACATGTACTTTCATGGGATGAAGACTAAATGGGCAGTAAACATAAGAAATACATGTTAATGTGCATTTCCATAGTGCATCTCTAAGCAGCTGGTTTATGCAATCAACATAAAAGTGTTTTCATATGCAAGATACACATTTGGACTGCTTTCCCCATTTGCACTTAGTTAAGTGATGAACAAACATGATCCTCTGCTTCACTGATACAATTATGACAGTTCTATTGGTATGCTTACCTGCCTCGCAATCACATTAAGAGTGTGACAGTGAAGAGGTGTAACAGTGAGAGACAAGTGAAGTCAGCAGTGTGGACAGTACTGAGTGTAAGAAACAGACCTGCTGCCTAGCTGACTCTGTGGCAGCAGGTGCACATGCATTGACAGATTTCTTTTTGAACCCGGATAATACAGTGTTAAATCCAGGTGTCTAACAGTTTTAAATATCATTTTTAATGCAATGATATAATTCTTTATTGTACATTTACCGTGTGTTACATTACTGCAGCATGTTTAAGCAGTATTGCGTGGAGATAACTACACCACTGAAGAGCCATTCACTATTGCTTGGCATTGGTGTATGATGTCAAACTCCATCCAAACACAGGACAAAAAGTGAAGGGCTTCATTGTTTTTCTTTTTCACATATGTGTGTGGTGTGTGATTTTATTTTTGACCAGATTATAGGTGTTAAAATGGGGTAAATAGGAAAGTGGTGAAATGGCGGGCAAGCAAGGGGAAGAATAAAGGGAAAACAATAGAAGAATGTGTAGGAGCAAGATGGGAAAGAACCATAGCTATCCATTCTTCAGTAGGGTAAAATGAAAATATGTACAGAATATTAGATGACTTTGGACTGTCATCTCAACAAAGAGGGGTGACAACATCACAATCATGTTGTATAGCCAATTGGACCAAATCAAGTATGTAGAGAAGACACATGTGCAAAGTGAACAGCTATATATGGCATGATATTTTTTTTTTTGGGGGGGGCAGGTGCCAATATTTTTTTTTTACTACAGTATGAGAGGAATGCTGGGTAAGGGACGTAGGTATTTCTTGGTCAGATAAGTAGGGTAGGTGAGGAAACAGATGCAAACAAACAGGACAGACAAACAAGACACAAGATTGGTGAGGGACACAACAGGTTGTGGAACACAATGAGTGAGGTTAGAATGAGGACAACAGATGCCCATGCCCATCAAACATGGACACAGTGAGAATCTAGTCCTCACCTGCAAGACTGTTGTCACTGTCCCCTTACTCCGCTGGGTGTTGGAGTGCTTAACATCTTCTCCTATGGACCATAAAAGAGAGCAACCTCTCCATTTGGCATAGGCATGCACCTATGGTGCTGTGCGTGACCCTATACAACAAGCCTGGCAACTCCTGGTGGGCGTTAAAATCCCCACCTCGGCCAGTAGCCCAGGAGGGAACCACAGCACCAGCTGCCAGGGTAGTGCTACCTGATGTGGAGGACTCAGGTAGTGCAGGGACAGTAGAGGCAGTACTGCCAGGTTAGCAATCAGATGTGAAGGAGCTAGTGGAGTGGGGGCAGGCTAAGCCATGGGGATTGGTCAACTTTCCTGTGCTGTAAAGCATTTTGTGATTTGTCAGAGATGGATGACATGGAAACTGTTTTGATGACACACAGAAAAATTATAAAAGATAGGTAAGATTTGGGGTAACAGAAAAAAAGAGATAGTTATTACCATCATATGTGACATACAATGCATAATCACAATAACACAGTATTTATCTCTATAATAAACGAGCAGAAGACCATTGTAAAAAATACCACAATCTAAAAAAACAGTCAAGGCAAAAACAAGGATGGCAGTCCGAATTTTTATTCAGTTATCACAAGCGCTTTCACCCTGACTCAAATGCAGGGCTTTCTCAAGTGAAAAAAAAAGTACATAATATCCCACCTTATTTAAATAAGTCCTTTTGTAATAGGCGCCAAAATATTTAAAGTGCTACACACATTTCAAACCTTCCATGTAAAAAGTCCACTTTTACCAAATGAACAGTAAACACTTTAAGAAATGTAAAATAGAAAACAGGAGAAATGCTCCAGATGCATGTCTTTGTATAGTGGGAGGAACCTGGAGCACCAAGAGGAAAACCACATGAATGCAGGGACATACCTTTCAAGTATACCTCATTACGAGGAACATACCTCATTTGGGGTCTTAAAAAGTTCATGTTCCTCAAAGTTCCTCAAAGTTTCACTTTGAAAGACTCTGTCACACATTCAGTGTTAGGAGTTTTTTTAAGTGAAATCCATTGTAAATACATATGAATTACATTAATTCATTAAAGGATCTTCTTTATAAGTAAAACCAGCATATTTTAACCATCCTATGGCCTTCCTAGTTGAAGTTGTTAGCAAGCCATTAGTATGTGTTCCACATTTTGCCCATTTGTTCCACATTATGAGGGCTAGTGTTCCTCATTTTGAAGATGGAAGGTTGAGAGCTATGTGCAAGGAGGACATACAGACTCCAAACAGAAGGCACCCCACTAGAGAAATGAACCAGGGCTGTGAGGCGATAACACAAACCACTGCACCTTCTGTCACACGTATAATTCACATGAGCACCATTGATATACATACTTAATATTTATAATTATGTTAGAATTTTTTGTATTTTTTTTTTTTTAAATTGAGTGGCAAAGTATTAAAATCAGGAGTGTGCCAGACTCACATAAATTACAGCCCTACACTTACACCTTCTGCCTCAGGAACAGTTAAGAAACAGCTGTATATTTCCATATTCATTATTAAGTGTGTGTTAACCATAGTAAAATGCCACTTAGCAAGTTTGCATGGTGACAAACCATCGAAAATACAATGTATACATTTTGAAATTGTTTACTATATGCTTCCTGTCTGCAGGTGTTCTACACCTGCAGGTGTTGGAGAAGGTTGCTAACTGCTGCACAATGACGTTTAGTGGGTTTGCCAGATTTAAAGCAAAAAATACAACAATGTATCCTTTCTAAAATCAAGAATTTCTGCATTCAGTGTGCAGGTGTTCTGTCTGCTTTGTGTATGGGCCATTAGTCCAGGTTTGTGTGAAGGTAAGCAACACACAAACATGATAAGCAAAGCAAAGAGTGTTTATTAGGTTTCATCCTTAAAAGACAACTGTGGGAATTCTGTGATCTACAGATAGTAACACTGTGTGGATCACAGTGTCTAGCAGAAGTGCCCACCCACACACACACCCACACGCACACACACACACACACACACACACACACACACACACACACACACACACACACACACATGCGATTCATAGGTGTAGTTCATGTATTGTTTATCACAGAAGCACATTACATGATACTTATTGTATTTATCCATTTTCCATGCTTGCTCCAAGACACACACTGTGAAAATAGTGGCATTAAAAATACAAAAGAAAAAAGCAAACAAAAATCTAAAATAAACAGCATTACAAAATAAATGGTAGTACACATAAAAGATTTTTACACAAATCTGGATTTGACATCTCACATCAATGAACCTACAAAACATAGTAAGTGTGTCATATCCCTCTTTGCCACAGAAACAGCTTTTTAGCAGGAATGAAAATCATTGTGCGTACAACCGAGTCCCAAATCATCATATGACACTTGTACACTTCTGAGTTGTTTGCACGTGTTAATTTCAGATGTAGTGCAATGATTGATCATAAAACTATTGTGTGCAGCAATGCAGCTCTGTCTTATCATTGTATGGTGTTCAATCTTCGCTAATCTGAGCAGTAATCTGACATATGCAGTCTGTAAGACATTTTGTATCATTGTCATGGCAAAGATATACAGTTTTTAACAAAATCAGGGGAGTTTGGATATTACTGAACAGAAACCGAGAAATGTGTGCTGCTTACTTACATTTAAAAAACTTGCTACAATTACTTCAACACTTTGAAAGGCTAACCTTGCTGACAAACCCACTGGAGGTAGGGAAGTCTGAATTGATGTTTTGTTTTGCTTCTCCCTATAATCATTCACAGTTGCAATCCATTAGCAACAAACACTGATGGAGTGCCTGCACTATGTTTACATCTGTTACATTGAGCCACAAATTTGTAACTCAGCAACTCTAATAATTTCATGCCTCATTTGCATATTCACCATGCTCAAAGGTGTGAATCCACTAAAACACTGAGGGAGTGCCTGCACTATGTTTACACCTGATACATCGAGCCACAAATTTGTAATTCAGCAACTCTAATAATTCCATGCCTCATTTGCATCTTCACCATGCTCAAAGGTATGAATCTACTTTGTAAAAAGGTAACCATGTAGCTAGGGAGCCTGAAGGTAAGGAGAGTTATGTATGTGGATATCACAGAAGAAGAGTGATTTTCATACCTCTTAACTTCTTAGAGCAAGAAATCTGGACAAAGCCATAAATAATTGGGGACAAAGGCCCAAAATAGGGAACATTTTTAAATATTGCGACTACAAACTTATAAATTTGATAGAATAACAGGTTTTACATTAGCATTAATTTTCTGAAGTGTATGAAATCTGAAACTCAAATGTCTGCCATTATTTTCTGATTAAATCTTTATTGAATTGCCAATAGTTTGCCAGAAAACCACAATTTTTTGAAAAAAAATGGACCAAAAATGTAAGGCAAAGATCTGGACATTCTAAGAAAATCTGCACAGTTGAAAGATATGCTGATATTACTTTGGATTTATATGCACAGAAGATACTGATCTTGATAAGGTATGACTGAATTTTTCAGTTATATACTGGATTTGCTCACATGTAACTACAATATATATATATATATATATATATATATATATATATATATATATATATATACATTAGCAAATACAACATTTATCTATATGCACTTCTTAGATATTTTCTGATGGCATAGGCATTTTTGTCAGGGCATTTTACTTTCTCAGATACATAGCCTTATTAACATTCATCACAAATGTTACCATTACAACTGTTTCATTTTACACTCTTCTATATTATTTCAGTGACATTTAAATGTCCTATATTGTCAATGACACAGGAGTGTTAGCCTTTTAGAATGGTCCATAGACACCTCTAGGGCAGAGCTGGACACAGGTAGTGGTGACTGGGAATTGCATAAAAATGACTGCCCTGTGGTAAATGTGTATGCATGTTTGTAGGACAGTTTGATTGAAAACACTTATAATAATTGACTGATGTGTTATTCCTTGTTAGGTACAAAATGTCATTTGCCTGTTGTTTTGGAGGTGGGGGAGCCAAGTTCCATTTCTGTGTTGCCACAATAAAAAGTTGTTTTACTGATGTTTGCCTTGTTATTGTTAGTCCTTGTTTTACATCAGACCTTGGTTTGTGTGTGACTGTGATATGTTATAACCACATAACCCTTTTTTATATTTGAATGACTGATTTTTTTTTCCCTCACTGGTGGGTAATATTGAAAAACTAATAATATGTGTTATATCTAAGCAGGACTTTTATTTATGTGATATTTTTGTGTGGTATCCTTCTTTTGTGTTTTGTGTTACCTAGGACTATGGCACCCAAGCACCCCAATCCCTGCAACACCTCCTTCAGTGACTCAGAGAATAATGTGATTGTACAACTTTTTCATAATCTTTGGGCCCTTCTGCTTGAGAGAGGTTGTGGGGATATGTCTAGAAGAATGCAAATTTGGAATCAGATAGGGAACAACATCAATGCTGTTGGGGGAGTGCAGCAGGACATATGATCAGGTGTGTTATAATACCACTTACATGTTTTCATTAGCCCTGTGGATAGCAGCTGCAGTGGCCAGAGGACCACTGGCTATGGGGGGGCTATTACAGAGCCACCACTGACACTAAATGAAGAGTTCCTGTCCACTGTCAGCAATTCAGAGAGCTCAGTGGAAAGTGCACAAAAGCATGTGATTGATGTTGGTGCTGCTGTTTCAGTGAGGACAAGTATGTCCTAGGTAGAATTACATATGTCAATTTTGAAAGATTTCTTGCATAATAAAATATTGAAAGCAATAGTTAAGTTGGTTTAATATTTTTTGGGGAGGTTACCTATATATAGATTGATACAGTTGAGTTAACACATTCTGGTTCATTACACATGGGCTCAAAGTGGAAGTGTCATCCACCAAGTTTCAGTTAAATACATTGTTAATGGACATATAAAGGTCAAACATTTTTCCACAATGTTATTGCTATTGTGATGATGGTGTCCTTACATTTTACTGAAGTTCTTCCAGGACCATCCTCCCTAGCAAGTGTATAGTCATCTGCACATGGTAAGCCAAACATTTTTATTTCAGCTCTGATGAGCATTTGATAGAAGTATGCATTTATTTGCATTTGTGAGGTGGGTGTCATGACTGTTTGTGAATTGTTTTACCTTCTGTGATAGTGGCACCAGTGTTAGTTTGTTAGCATATATTAAACTGTAATAATGTAGCTATTCATTTCATTCCTGTGTTTGTTGCTTATTATAACAAGTGATCCTGACAGTGGAAGTGTAGAACACTTACCACCCGATGTCAGAGTATTGTCAGACTCTGATGATGATGGTGGTCAAACAGATGCACAGTCAGGGGGGTGCAGAGGTTGAATCTGACACTGAGGTTGACATTCAGCTATCCCCTCTAATTCCATCAGACATAACCAGTAGGCCTACACAAACCCATTCCAGTGATCCTCAGATATTGGGAAAGGTAGAGGGTGAGACATGGTAGTGTAGTTACTGTGGTTTCAGTGCCTGTTGACTCTGGCCATAAACAATGTGTGGGTGAGGTGCCATGCAGGAATGTTGTTAGGAGTGCTCAGAGGAGGCCTGCTGACCATCCTCAACCTGATGCTGGTGTGTCTTTCTGTGCCACTCAACATATGCTTAGGGCTGTCATGGAGGCACAGGCATGTTCCAATAGGGCCTCTGAGGAAATCTTTAGGGTTGTAGATGTGGCACAGGCTGACATATGTGACTGCCTCCACCATGATGCCGATTCAGTGGATCAGATGGCTGACACACTGGAACAGACAGTGTCTGTGACGGAACATCTGCTGAGAGGGGGATGGCATCCACGTCGACACAGGTCAGCCACATCATCTGATGTTAGCTAATGTGGCCATGCTCGATCATGCTCCTGTAGGGCAGTACTTCCATAACTCTGTCAGTGGTTGAGGTGTCCACACCCAGACATGTCAGGTCATGGAGTCATGCTCCTGGGTGTACTTGTGAGGAGAGGCATCCAGCAGACATCAGTCACATTCAGGTAGTAGTTGTGCATCTGACCATGGCATGTACGTGTCAGTGCATCTCCTGGCAAAGCCAATTCTCTGGATCATGGATGATGATGATGAACTGTCAGCTTTACATGCTCTGCTCATACCTGTCCAACATACCAGGGCATAGATGTAGCACAGAACTTGGCTGTATTCTGGCAGACACTGACAGACCAGTTTCACCTGGAGTGACCACACAGACACACACACACATAACAGTTACATAGGTCAGGAGGCTTACAGCTTATTCTGTCTCAGTGGCCATTTGATACCTTATACAAATGTCTGCCTATTTCTCTCACATACTCACATGCACACACTACCTTTTGTGTCACCTTAGGCCTCATGCCCCCCAGATACACTCTGTGCAAATGATGATGACTGTGCCATATCTTTGTTTTCTGTCTTTTGGAATCAGGGATACATATAAGTCTTTTGTCTGATGCTCAGGGTGCATAGCTGGCTTAGTGCTTAGAATATCTGTGTCTGTGATGCTGTTTGCAAATTGCACTGCTTTCTTACAGATTTGTGTAATATGTACATCCCTCACAACCTCTTAAACCAAAAGCTGAATCAAGCCATAAATACAAGTGTGACAATGGCCCAACAAAGGGGACAGTTTTTAAAAACTGGGGTCTTACAAACTTAGACAGTTGACAGAATAACAGGTTTTGCATTAGTATTTTTATTTTTTTTCCTGAGGAATATGATGTCTGAAACTGAAATGTGTGTCATTATTTTCTAACCTCGCTCTTTATGATTTGTCAGTACAAACGTATGAAGCCAAGCTGTGGACATTCGGTGAAAATCTGTACATTTTATATGGATGAATATGTGAATATTTGATACATGAGGTTTATTAGTTGATAGAGGAAACATGTACTCACATAAGTCACTGCTATCACATCTTGATGTAATTGCTGTAAAATTCACCCACCTTATACATACTTACATTAATAAGTAACAGTATGCAAGGGTATGAATTCCTTTCTATTCTTAGACATTTATTTTTCTATTTCAGGTTCAACACTTACCTTGACTCTATCTGATGCTAGCAATTCACAGGCATTATATGCGTAAGTAAAGGTTGTGGGTGTTGCCTAGCATCAATGTTACTGTATGTATGTACATAGTATGAAGGCTTTAGCCCTTTTGTGGTGAGCGTGTGTGACATCCATTGCCTCTTTGTTCCAGTGCGAGGCCATATTGTGCACATCTACATCTGTCTACACCCACAATGGCTACTGGTTCCCCCCTCTGACTTCTCACCTGCATATGGCTGTTGTGACCTTGCCAGTAGTGCTGGGATGTGTGGCCCTTCCAATTGCTGTTCCTGCTAAAAATGTTTTCTCAAGATAATATTGTGAAGCATGACACACTGGGTATATATTTCAGCACATGTACTGGCATTGTCCTGCAGAACTCCCTCAGATGTATCTAGGCACTGGAACCATGATTTCAGCTGCCTAAACACATGCTCTATGATATTTCTTGTTTGAGCATGTGCCTCATTATAGCATTCTTCAGTTGGTGTGTGTGCATTTCTGATGGGCATCATCAGCCACATAACCAACATCCCCCAGTAAATGACCTAGTAAGATATTCTCACTAGTAAACATCTCATAGAGTTGAGAGTTGTGCCACATATGTAAGCTGTGGTAACTGCCTGGGTTTCCAGCACACATATTTAGGATGATTCCCTTAGCATTACACATGACCTGGCAGTTAGTGGAGTGGTAGCCCTTTCTATTTATGTGCATCATTCCCTGTTCCCAAGGTGATGCTTTGCATTCTATGTATGTACAGTCTATGGCACCCAGGATTTCAGGGTAGTGTCCTACAGGGTAAAACTCCTGCATACTTCTGGCTCTGCCCTCAGGTATATGGGGACAATATATGTATTCACTGGCATATTGTAGCATAGCATTCAGGAAATGATGGAGGATCCTGGATGTTGATGCATGTGGCACCCTCTGGGATGTCCCCGGTTGGTCTCCGGAAGGTTCCTGTAGCTACAATTCTAAGTGTTACACATACCTTATTCTCCACTGGGATTGGTTCTCCACAGTTTGCTGTTGCTCTCAGTTGAGGATGAAATAGGTTGCTGAATTACTGTAGTGTGCCTCTATCCACCCTGTACCTCTCTACAATTTCCACATCATGCAGATTGTGAAAAGTTCAAGGGGTCTAAACATCCTTCTCCTTCTTGGCCATGGTCTATTAGCAGCAGCAGCAGCATAGACTTGGGCCTGCTGTACATACACATGAATAAGAGCAACATCAGCCCCTAACCTTCTTTCTGTGCAGCCTAGTTTCTGTGTCTGTATTCCAAAAGCTTTTGGAATTCTCAGGGAAAATCATACTGAGTGTACACAGTTGCTTTTTAGCTTGCTGAATAGCTCCTCCATCTTGGATTGGCTGATTTGCATACAGTTCATCTGCTTATGTTGTAATTAGCATGCCATGATGTTTAATGTGTTTGCTCACTCTACACAGTGTGTACAGCTGCTTACTGAATACAAAATGGTGTGCTATCATGTGCACATCAACATGGTTTTAGCAGACCATGTAGGCTTTATTGAATCTGCACCTATGCATTTTCCTGTTTGCTCCATGTTTCTTTTCCACTTGGTTATCCCCGCAATTTATTTCCTATTTTAATGATAAATTGGTTTGGAAGTTCGGTTTGGCAGCTTTCTGTAGATTACCAAAAGTGGCAACTGCACACTTCATCCCATATGTGCATGAGTATGAACTATGCCACACTAACCTGTCATGACAATGATATGTCTTCCAGTCACCCCAACCCTCCAAGTATAATTCCACTTGTCCCCATAATGTGGCAGTTCCAGTTTGCTATTTAGTCATTTCTTCAGTATCATAGGAATTGGTTTACCTGTTTGTCAAAGCCCTTAGAGAAAGTGTCAAGAGTTCACTAGTCTGTGGGCCATAATTTGTGGGTTTGCTCCAGAGCATATCTGATATCACCTGTAACACAAAACAGTCACATCAGTATATGAAGCATGCTCCTTACTTGCATGGGGTGTGTGCATGTTGCCCTGTATATCTCCCTGATGTGTATACTTACTGAATAGATGGTTCTTGTGGAAAGTCACCCATATAAACTTTTGGATAATCCTGGGTTGTACCATATGCATGAATCATGGAAACTACCCAAATATTGAGCAAATACATTATATAATATGCCCTGAGTATCTGGCAGTTGCTTTATATCTGTCCCTGTAAACCAGACAAAGACTTAAGGACTATGGTTGTTTGCAAGTGCACACACACACGTGTGTGTGTGTGTGTGTGTGTGTGTGTGTGTGTGTGTGTGTGTGTGTGTGTGTGTGTGTGTGTGTGTGTATGTGTGTGTGTAAGTGTGTGAGATATGTTGTAAAACTCTTACATAGTGGTGGTATTCAGCACTGCACTGCAGTCCTAGAGAACTAGATGCATTACTCCTCATTCAGCAGCATAATATTGAGGAACTGGTATAGTATATATAAGGCAACTGTGAGATGCCCAGCATGCCTCATGCATGTCACTGTAAGATTCCTTTAGCTAAAATGGATAATGTAACACTTGCCTTTATGTCCACTGGTATGGGCAATCCATGAGCCCTCCTTGACTGCACTCATAGGCAACACAGTTTATTGGAATCCTATGTGATCTCCTATCCACAAGGTATCAGTTCACTACCTGCTGGTCCAAGAGGTGCTGGTGTGTAAGGCCCTGACAGTTTATTCTGTGATGGCACTGATCACTGCAATGCACACAGTTATAGGCACTGACTGCAAGACTAGCCATTAACAAATGCTGTTTGCCTATAACTGCTGCTTTTTCTCCTTGCATACTCACAACCCTGTTCACCAAATGAATCCAATATTCAGAATATGCATTCACCATGACACACTTTTCCTGTTTTGTACATATTTGAATTAATCATTTGCATAATCCACGTCTTGTTTGCATGGGATTCCTCATTTACATATAATTATACAACAGTTTGCATGCTTTGCATACTGCACTATTTTCCCTCTGCATGGTCATACTATCAATTACTCTAAATCACCCATTCTCTATGGGTTGATGCTACTTGTGCTGACTTGTATTACACAATTAGCTAAAAATCTATGAATCTTAAACAATGAGTTGTGTATGCTTTGCTGAATGTTGCACAATTCCCTATAAAACTGTATTTGTTATTAGGTGTGAGTCAGGTATGCCATGCCATTACTGCATAATATGACAGTAGTGGAGACAACTGATAGAACTGTCAATGTTATACTGCCATGGAACACAGCAGTCAGTTGTAGTATTTGGTTTTGATTCTGAGCAAGTGAGGGAAGGTTTATGGGGGAAACAAGAAAAGATGAGTACCATGTCGAATGTCATTTAGAAAATATCAAGAGATTTATACTAAGTTTATGACTGGATAGTCTCATCACCCTTGTAATAATAAGGATGGACTAGTTCCTACTGGATAGGAAATCATTAACAATCAAGTCTGGCATGACTTTATGGATTCCATCTATTCATCATGGCCTGCTTTAAAGGTTTTCTGGGAGATACTTGGCCTATGTGTAGACAGTCTGCACAAAATGCAGAAGATTTGTTGGGTAAGAAACCACCTCATGCCAGAAGGTATTGTTAGTCTTACAATAGAGGTTTATCTCCTTTGAGCAGGTATTACTTGGAATGTTTGATCTGTAAAGATGAAGTAGGTTGAAGCAATTGGTCTTAGATGACATTGTGTAAGAGACTGAGTAGAGAAACATTTTAGACTAATGGAGTAACTAATGTGATTTAAGATAGAGAATTTTCTGTTAGGAATGTTGAGGTCTTTCAGATTTTACAGAGTGCTTAAAGAGTTACATTTCAAAAGGGACATTGTACTCTATAACAGAATTGAAGATGAACAAGTAATGTGGAAGAAGGCCATCTTTGGACCTAGTAAATGTTCCATGAAAGATAAGCTATTTGAGGCAGAAGGACTTTCTACTCACAGATGAAAGATGTTAGTCAAAACAGTGTTAGTGCTAATGTAAGCACATACAGCTCTAATAACTGGGTCTGTTTTAAAACAAATACAAGTAACATGATGAGAAGTAATAGAAGACTTACCAAAGGTAACTTCTTAGCATTTACTGTGAACCCATGATTACCACACTAGGTGTAAAGCTAATCTAAGTTTTGATGCAGAATTTACATTTGACAACAGCACTCAGTTTCACAGAACATGGATGCCCCATTTTACCTCTGAGAACAAATGCCAAACAAGAAGTGACCAAAGACTGAACCCTGATGGAAGCCACTAAGAAAGTTACTATGACTTGAGGATATAGCTCTTACTTTGACTACACAGTTCAATCTGTAAGCTAATTAGATAGACAAGACACAATGTAAGGGATAACATTGAGGCTAAAATGTTTGCTTATAAAGCCCATGTGGGGAATGGTGTAAAAGAAAAATCAAGATAGGCAGCATGGATATTCTGTTCCTTATCTAAGTTTTTTCTAACCTACTCAAAAAAATTGATCAAGTTGATAAGACGTGATGCATTTTCTAAATCAAGATTAATTTGGATTAAGAACCTGGTGGTAACTTATGTCATTGTTAATTAGTTCAGTGATAATCTTTTCCATCGTTTTGCAGATAATGTTAGTGAGACTGATAGGCCTGAAGTTACTGGGTTCTGTTGCAGGACCACCATTGTGAAAATGGACAACGTGCCTATTCTGCATGTTTTAGGTATATAGTGCATGGGAAACTAAGGTTAAATAGACTTTGGAGAATGTAGGCTAAGCAGTATTTGCTACTTGCAAGAAGAGAGTAGGGAATATTGTTAGAACTGTGGAATTAGTGTTTTTAGTTTTGGAAAGATCGGTAGTTATTTAATCAAGGGTGATAACAGGTCATACATTCAGTAGAGAAATTTTGAGTGGAGAGAGAAGTTGGATATAAACTTACCAGCAAGGGTATTATACATATTTTTTTTGTTGCTGAGCAGGAAACAACATTGGTAATAAGTTTAAATGAAAAACTGACCATTAATGTACATGAAGAAGGCTTTGTGGTTTTCCTGAGTACTAGAATTAATTTTAAGTTTATAAATGGCTTTGCAATATCCAGTTATTTACATGGAGTTTTACTTAATACTTTAATAAGTGTTTATAATGTGGTAGAGGTAATTTTAGCAAAGTGTCAAAAGCTTTTCTTTTTTTCCTATAGAGGTGACTGGGTGTTCGGATGCACTGGCTTATATTTGTAATCTATAAGAGAATTGAACATGGAGAAGTAGGCCAAAGTAAATGCAGAATCATGAACAAGTTTGTTCAATTGAATATGTTATTTATAGGTTATTGATAAAAGTAAATGCAGAATCATGAACAAGTTTGTTCAATCGAATATGTTATTTATACTTGTCCAGGTTATTGATAAAGAGTGGTAAGTTGTGTTTAGAATAATCCCCAAATACTCTTGGATTGTCATGGGTAAGGAGGCCTGTACTAACCATTAAGGTAGGTGATCAAATTTTACCAGGCAGGTAAAGATAGTTGGGGAAGAAAAGGAAGAGGAACAGTTTAATAAAAAAATTTAAAAAGGCTGCACCCCTGGTGGGGCAGTGGTAATCTTCACTAAGCAGATGCTATTTAAAAATATTTAGGAATTGCTGCGTATATTTGTTTGAGTTTGTATTAGTCTGCCAGTTGACAGAGAGGTAATTACAGTCTCCCATAAAATGATATTCTGTACAAATCAATCAGCTGTTTAACAAATATGGATATTTGGATTGTTTCCAGGGGTACTGTATACGTGTTACATACAACACCCTGATAAGAAGGACATGCAATTTATTGTCTTTCTGAAATGAAGTATCATTGATTACCCAACTGTAGAGATCTTCAAGAGTAAAGTAAGTCTGAAGCTGTGACATTTTATTGATTAAGCTTCTAGCATTGAGCATAGAAACCTTGGTGTTGTTCAAATAGGAATTTGCTATGCTTATGCAATCATGAGCTGATCATTGTCTGAAAAAGGAATTATGAGGGAAACAAAAGCTCTATCAAATATGCAAAATCCATGAGTAGAGAGGTGTAAGCCACTCCTTACAAATTTTCCTTAGGGTCTGTTGACCATTTAGTGTAAGGCAGGCACCCTCTGCATCTCCAGAGAATGACATTAGCTACCAAGCTGAATATTGCAGCCAATTACTTTATCTTTGAATCTGAACATTAATTATGGAAAAGTTAGAATGCTGTTCAACACTAGTGGTTTACTTTCTGTACAGACAAAGGTGGCATGATCAGTTGTATTTCATTTCCCTCTGGGTAGACCACCTAAGGTTCTTCACTCCCATATGGGTGACAATAAAATCATACTCAGATTTATAAAGGTGAGGGCTGTGGAGGTTCCATACATGTATTTGATTCTGGCATCACAGAGAAAATTGAAAATAAGTCTCTCCTTTACCAGTTTAGAAAGTGATGTGTCAGTATGCATTGTAATGGAATCACCTATAACCAAAACATTGGGGTTAGAAGCAGGCCTATGTGACCTTATGGGGTTTGGCATGCATCATGTTGATTCCTTGGTGGAGTATTTGAGTGTGCAGCTATAACTTGTATTTCTAGATAGACAATTCAGTCTATGCTGGTGTCTGGATAGCTTAGGCAAGGAATTCTAGACTAACTCAGTACAGATAGTGGTGTATGACCGTTTTTTGACAGTATTAAGAATAGAAAGACAGGCCAACTGACTAACTAAACATTTATATTTCTTACAGTTAATGTTGGAAGAGTCTGGTGAGGTGTCAGTAATCATTAGGCAATTCTTTCACTGCTTTACAATATCTAATGACATCATAATGGTCATATGAGAGGTACAATCATCTCATAGCTCCTTGTTGATAGGGGTTTGGTAGAGTTATGTAAACTAGGGTCCTGAAAACTACACAGAATGATATAATGATGTCAGGTTTACATGACTACCATTAGTGTTTACTGAAGATACAGAGACTAGCATTGGTATTTATAAACAAGGAGGAAACACAGGGTTTGAAGATAAGCACCTAAAGTGGTAATGACAGGGTTAGTTAAATGTTTGAAACAAGAGTTAAGGTTTGCACAATGATTGTTAGTGAAAGAAAGGCTAAGTTAGATGTAAATGGCTCTAGTGTTAGTGTAACGGTTTGATGTGGGTTGTAAGGTATCCTAGGGAATATATGAGGCAGATAAAGGAACTAGGCAGAGATGAGAAAGCAGTGCATTCTAACTGTGTTCAGTTTAGGAAAACATGGTACAATATAAAACAGCAATATCATGAGAGCGGAGAATCTATAAATGACCTCTGATTGCAAAGCTTGCTTTAACAGTTTATGATGTATCTTGCAGTACAGTGGTGTGATGTTTAACAATGCCGCTACAGAGCAGGTGATTCTCCTGTCCAGTTACAGGTTGAAGTGCCTTCTTTATGGGGTCTGGTTGTCATACCTATGGACATATAGTTTGTGCCAGGTGCTGCAGGTAGATAAACAATAAAATAATGAATCGCATTTAACCACAACTCAGAATGTTATAGTAACAACATGGGTTCCACAATAGCAGAAAGGCAAAATGCTGGAACCGTTACACAAAAAATTAAAACAACCTTCTGCGCTCATATTCACCAAGACTATACAAGATTAAGGGAGACGTTAGAAAAAATAGCTTTCCCTTTACTCAGTTACCAGACCTTGGAGATAATATTAAACAGCATAAGAAACAAATCAAGAGCTAACTGCTCTGACACACTGATGCAACATGATGTTGAAAAAAGATATGCTTCTTCAATTGCTCAAAATGTCTTATTTGACAAGTAGTGAAGTTTCCACTTCAGTTTCTACCTACATGCCAAATGATGATTGGTGTGTGTGTGTGTGTGTGTGTGTGTGTGTGTGTGTGTGTGTGTGTGTGTGTGTGTGTGTGTGTGTGTGTGTGTGTGTGTGTGTGTGTGTGTGTGTGTGTGTGTGTTTGTGTGTGTCAAAAATACATGAGTTTTTATATGCATCCTGCAAGTGACTGTCATCCCACCCATGACTCATTCTCTCTGTCTTATGCCTGGGGAAATTATAAAATTATCTTTCTACCCTATAACCCTGAATGTAATAAAATGACTATCAGACAATGAGTGAATGAATAACACAGCTGTTTGCACATCTGTAAGGAATAGAGAGGCATATTTGAGAGTACCTGCTTGTGTGTTCTTCATATATATTACATTAATCCACATAAAGCATTTCCACTTTCCTTTCCTTTCTTTTTTATGAGGAACAAGTGTGACAGAACCTATTTGTTATGTTTCCTACCACTTTATCCGTAACATTTTCATCTTGGACATATTGGTTTTAAGACTGAATCTTTGGCTTTACTTAAGCAGAAAAAGCTAATCTCAAATGGCATTGATGTACCAAGTGTCTGTGTTAGTATCTTGAATAATTTTATACATGAATCTGTGCCACTTCAGAGCCTGGCAGCCAGCAGAAAACACTCTTACCCTTCTGTGTTTGTCTCTTCACCTACTGTTGAACGGGTTTTACTTTGGGATGCATTTCTCATCTCATTCCCAGCAGTACTTGAGGAATTGCTGATAAACTTCTCTAGCCCAGGTAGAGAGATTTTTACCATCTGTTTTGGGGTTTAATTCGTTCTTTGCACCATTTCAAAGACTTGCCATGGTATGTCACTTGAAGTCTGGGAGTAAGCTGTAGCATATTAGTTTTAATAGTTTTAACAACTTCATTAACAAAAAGGAGTATCATGTTAAAAGAAATAACTGTCCTAAGGCATGTCACACTGTTAAAACTTCCCATAATGTTTCTGCAATTTATTTATCAGTTTGTGTTTTGCTGATTCTACTTTAGACCATTTAAATGTCAATCAATAATAAGTGCTAATTGTTTAATCTTCTTCAGTCATAACCAGAGGGTCAGTGCAATTGGTTTACAAAAGACTCCATGAACCATTCTCTGACAAATGGCTTTGTACTGACTAGTTCTTCTTCATGTAATTTTTAATAGACATGCAGGAAGTGATGCGTGTTTTGTAATAAACTCCGTACCTGATAACCCATAATAACTCATACCAAGATAAAATACTATCTGTGTGTTACCCATTTATTCATGATAAAATCACATCTTAGCATATTAGGCACTTAATATGTCTCATTCTTCCTTTATATGTGCTAAAGCTGTTTGTGACATGCATATCCTTCAGAGCTTTATTTTTATCCATTAACTCTTATAACTGTGACCATATCTGGATCATTTTCTACCTCTAACAATGTGACTGTTCCCATATAATTTCATTTAATGAGAATAATGTGGTAGTCTCATCATTAAAGCTTCCAGCATGTGCTTCTACCTCTGTAACTTGTCCCTTTATAGCTTTAGCTGCCTTCTCAGTCATAGCATGTGTGATGTGGTGAATAGTGAAGAGCCCTTTTTCACTATGTATGCCTAATAATTATTTTTCATATATTTCTTGGAAGCGGATAGGTTTACATGAAAATAGGCTCTGTTGGATTTCTGTTACAGCTTCTGTGGTCATTCAAGTTCACATTTTTAAGTAATTTGTCAGCTCTTGCACTGATTTAAGTAAGGCTTCCCACCTTATCGACCCCGTGTAAGCAAAAGCTTACAATGTCGAAACCTCAGAACAGCGATTTTTTTTCCAAGGGAAAAAAAATCACAGTTCCAAAAAAAAAAAAAAACTTTAAAACATTACATAAAGTGGGGGCCTTCCCCCCTACACCCTCCACACCCCCCCTACTTAAATATACCAACTCCAAGATTGCACTACAGTGCCAAAAATGCAAAATAAGGGAATTGGCAAAGCAAATTCTTTCCCAGGGAAAGAATTCACTTAAAAGCCACTTCGCTATTTTGTCTTTCCATTCTTTTACTTTCTGAAGATGGATTTGACAGAATGCATCTTCGATTACGTAAGAGGAGCCCAGCTCTTGCTTGTACTAATGTGTGCAAGGATCAGCACTTGTATAGATCATGCCTATCTTTACATATTACAGTACTTTTAATGAATGCCTTTGTGTATCTGGATTACTTGTAATGCAGTTTGTTAGATGACATTAATTTTATGAATCAAATTTAATTGTATGCATTTTTTTCTTATGTAACAATCAGTGCTCTTGAGAAAAGTCTGACATTTTCATATTTTCTGTGTTATTTCATACTCCTTCTGAAGGGCTTGCATCTTGTTTTTTTTTTTTTTTTTTTTAACTGGGTAAACCACATTTTTTAAGTAAAAAAACAAGGAATAATGTCATGTGAAACAATTTGCTCAGAGGCACACACAACACAAATTAATAGTGAGGGAATCAAACTTAGTACTTCAGAATGAAGCTCATTAGCAAAGGTCAATAGGATAAAGTTCAATAACAGCCTTAATCCTCCACAATAAAACATTCTGTATTTTTGTGTCATATCTGTTACCCCTTAATTCTACACTTTTACCTTGTAACTTGTAACAACGGACAGACTGCTGTTATGCTTATCTACACAGACAAGTAATGAGGCTGCATTGGAGAAGCTAGGCAATTTACCAAAGACTACTGTTGGTTTCATTACTCCAAGCAAATGCAGTATGACTGACACATGGATCATCGTTAGCCTTTTCTTTCTTTAAGGAGATTGTTTCCATTTTGTATTATTTCGACCTAAGAAATTCCACCCTATATAGTGAAGCATTCTATGATTTTCTTGTCTTCATAAAACTCAATTAGCATTCCCTTCATTCGCTGTACCTCACCACAGCCCTTATTATGATGCATTCGCTGTTCTGATTTTTTTTTCAGAAATCTGTGTTTGCTCCATTACTTCCATTTTCATCCAAACAAAGTTTATCTCCCAGACTGAACCAAAATAACCACACCAATGATTTCCATTGAGACGTTTTATTAAGATCACAGCAAAGAATGCATATAACATTGAATATCTTCTGTATAAGACAACATTGCATAACATATACCTCCTATACCCATTTTATTAAAATATTGCCCCAGATATGCTTGCCTGAAATTGTATCTGTGTACTGCAAACCTTTACCATGCAGATCTTTACTAATAACAACCCAGACAGAGTAACTGCATCCTTCTATCATCACTCCAAAAAACTGGTGATACAGTAATGTCAACAGACCTTGTGTTGCATACACACCTTTCTATGGTACTGTTATTTCACACTACACTGACCCTAGCCAAGGACTGATGAAAACAAAGGGGGATCCAAAGGGGGTTGGGTCAGTACCACGACTGCACATCAGCAAGCCAGACATGCTGTTTCCTCCTTTTTCATTAGCAGGCAAAACCTGATTACTGCTACTAAGACTGGCTGAATGAAGCAATCTTAATTCCAAATAACAACTTACTTGGAAAAACCTAATAATACTCAGTCTACTTAAAACCTCTGAAAAATGCTGTTAAATCTATAAGGCAAATGCATTTTTCAACAAAACATTAATTTATAAATGAAAAATATCAAAACCTAACTTAATTGAATGAGTTCCATCATTGATGCAAAAGCCTTTTTCCCCCTTGGCTAAATCAGAGTATTGGATTGGGTTAATACCTAAAGCTCCTGCTGGTTGATACATCTCCTGGACTGTTCTACTGCTGAGGCTTTGTACCAAACCATTGTAAACTTGGAACGATGTCAGGCCAAAATAATTTTAGCCTCAGATATGTGTTCCTTAGAGAGGCCAAATTTAACAATAGCCTGTCTAATAAAATCTAAATTATTACTACCCAGATGGATAAAGAATGCTTAAAGGATAAAATCATTCATAAACATCTTTTTGCAATATCTTCTATATGAAGCCTTGTCAAACCTGAAAAAAATACCACTGAACCAACCACTCTGAAGTATTCAAATACAGGTTTAATTCATTCTTGTGGAGTGATGCCTTGTTAACTGCTCTAGTTTTGTAAGATTGTTCTAATAACAAGTGTTTCCTACTTGAAAAAGAAACTAAAGTAATCCTTACTGTAAGTAAGAAAGACATTAGAAGACCACCTACCTGCCTTTTTCAAAACTTATACTGAATGCCCTTGTTACACTAAATTTGAAGTTCTCAAAATTCTAAATTAAGGGGAAGAAAAGCCGTTGATGAAACTCCTTGACTCAACAAGGGATTGCTAAGTGTAACATTTGCCTCCTTAGGTGAGATTAATTGGCCTGATGGGAGATGAAAAATGGTAGATTGGGTGCCCTGAATGTAGTTAAATGAAGTAAAGTAACTGGCCATTGGACTGGGCAAGTTAATCATCAAATTAACTAGGTCCATTTGCTATCTCTGGCTACTTTGGTCTGTTTTTGATTTCTTTACCCACATGCTGATAGGTTCATAGGTAGTTATTAGGCTATCAGCCCAAGTGCCTACATAAGCCTAGCCATCAAAGTTCCTTGGATTATGCCACCCAAGAAAGTTATTTTCCTGTGCCACTGTTGAGCAGAGACACAAAAGTGATCCCTGGGGTGTATTTCCTTTTTCCCATCCACTCATCAAGATTTTTCTTGAAGAGTGCTAATGAAGAACTTTGCTTGACATAGATGGGTAGCCTGTTCCAGAGTATAGGAAGTCTCTGGGACAGGAATCTATCCCTCCAGCATGTCCTGTTTATTGTGTTGACGAGGTTTATGTCCCTAGAGCGTGTAGCTCAGAGGGATTGGGATTTCTTTAGGTGTAGCATGTCCAACAGCTCTGGGTTTGACATAGGCAGAGATCACCTCGGAGTAGGCAATATGCTACGGAGTAAAGCTGGAGTTTTTTGAGACGGTCAGTGTAGGGCATTTGTTTGAGGCCAGTAATCCTCTTTGTAGGTACTTCTGTGGCCTTTCCATCTGCTGCAGATGTCTTGTGAGGTACATCCCAAAAGGGGCATTGTACTCTATAATGGGTCTAATGAGTGTCGAGTAGAGGGGAACAATGACCTCTTTTTTCCTAGATGAGAACCCTTTTATGATGAGGTGTGCCACGTAGAAGAACTTCCTGACTACTGTGGTGATGTGACTATAAAAGGAGAGACTACTGTCCACCTGGGTCCCAAGGTCTCTTATCACACATTCGGTGTTAAGTAGATTGCTGCCTATGTAGTAGTTCATGGGTACAGAGTTTTTACCAAAGGGGATGACACTGCACCTTTTGGCATTGAGCTTGAGGCCATGGCTCTGACACTAGGCATCTGTCTCAGCGAGGCCCTTCTGTAGGATGTCCACATCATTTGGGAACTTGACTATGGCTCCTAGTTTGCAGTCATCTGCAAACTTCGTTAGCCAGAGGCCTTCTGTGTTAGGCTGTACTTCAGAGAAATAGATACCAAACAGGAGAGGTCCCAGGACAGAACCCTGTGGTACTCCACTTGTCACTGCTTTGAGGTCAGCTTTGGAGTCTGCAACTTTTACAGTGTGGGTACTGTCAGTGAGCCAATTGGCAATCCATCTTGTGACGTAGGGACTTATACCTAGTTTAGTGAGTTTAGCTATAATTCCAGAATGGAGGATGGTGTTGAAAGCCTTGGTGAGGTCAAGATAGGCTGTGTGAACCACCATACCCTCATCTATGGCTTTGGTGACTGCCTCAAAGAAGTCGTTCAGGTTCAGGAGGCATGATCTGCCTTTCACAAACCCGAACTAGGTGGGTAGCAGAGGTTGGATGTTACCAATGTCTTTGATTATGACCATGATGATACGTTCCATGGCCTTGCAGACCAGGCTCATCAGGCTAATAGGTCGATAGTTCCTGGGATGAGTGGTGGCTCCCCCTTTCTGGAGTGGGATAACTGTTGTTGTGTGCCATTCAGTGGGCACAAAGCCTGATGTGAAGCTATTATTGAACATGGTGGTTAAGTGGGGAGCCAGTTCATTCTGAAATTTGTGTAAAACGCAGCCTGGAATATTGTCCATTCCCATGGATGCTGTGTTTTTGGCTTTTGAGAGTGCAGCTTTTACCTGCGTAGTTGTAATTACAGGGACTCTGCATTCTTCCTGTATAGATATGGGCCCTTTAGGGGGTGATGGGGGGGGGGGTAAAGTTAGCATTGAACCTATCTGCCAGGATGTTGGCAATTTTAGTTGGTTCTGTAATTTTCGTGCATTTGTGCTGTAACTCAGAGCAGATCTGGGTGTTGCCATCGAGATTCTTGACATAGCTATAGAATACTTTGTGGTTGTCCTTAGAATTAGAGGCAATTTTGTTTTTGTAGCTAGCTTTGGAGGATCTTATAAGGGATCTCAACTTCTTACTGAAGCTGACCAGGGAGCTCCTCCACTCGTGGGATTTTACTCTCTTTTGCAACAGTTTCTTCCTTCTATTGTACAGTTTGTTTATGGCAGGGGACCACCAGATTGCCTTCCTTTTTTTGGAGGATAGCATCTTGGTTCTGTTTGGGATAGCACGATCCATGCACTCGTGTAAGTGCTTATAGAGTGCATTTGTATAGGATTCAACAGTTGTAACTGTATTGTCCATCTGCATGGGTGTCATGAAGTTCACCATTTCTGTCTTAAAAAGCATGAAGTTGGCTTTGGAGAATTTTTTTATCATGGTTTCCTTAATGGGGGGGGGGGGACGTGATGTGGATATCAAGGGTGATTAGCTTATGGTCGGATCGGACCAACGCAGAGTTGACTTCAGGTGTGGAACACTGGTCACTCATGTTGGTAATGAATAGGTCTAGGATATTGTTGCCCCTGGTGGAGGTATGGATTAGTTGATCCAGGGCATTGGAGTTTATGAATTCCAGAAAGTGTTGAGCTAAGGAGTTGGTACATGAGTAGTTTTCCCAGTTAATGGTAGGGTAGTTGAAGTCGCCCATTATTAGGGTGTTTGGTTGAACCCTAATATTTTCCAGTACATCAAGAAAAGAGGAGTGGGAATCCTGGGGCATGGTGGGGGATCTGTAGCAAGCTAAAATTTGGATTGCAGTTTTGCCCAAAGTTAGTTGCACTTGGATAACCTCGAATGCATTATGCTGAGCAACTAGCCTGGAGGCGTGGATATCCTTAATGAATATGGACACACCTCCGCCTTTGGTGGTTCGGTCCAGGTTACATGGCCGAAAAGTGTGGTATGAGTTATAGCCTGGTAGGCAGGGGTGCTCTCTGGAGCCTTGAACCAGGTCTCAGTCACTGCACAGATATCGATGTTCTCCATTTTAAGGAGTGCCTCGAGTGAGTGCATTTTGAGATTTAGACTTCTAGCATTGAGTAGCATTACCCTCAGTTTTTGCTTGCCTGTTCCTGTTGTGGTGGTGAATTTGTTACTTGAAACTTGCCTAAAAAAGGCACTATAGGGGCAGCAAGAGCATTAGTCAGTATCTGGAATCGCAGGGGCGACAGGTGCAGACCATCTGTGGCAAGCATTGTGGTCTGTCGACCATGTCATCCCAAGCAGACAGATACTGGATCTCCTTAGAATGACACCAGAAGCTTAGCCAATTGTTGAAGTCAATCATTTTGTCCTTGTACTGCGGAACCATTCGGGGTGATGGCAGGATGCTACTCAGGACTAGAGTCATACCTGCCTGGGCTACAGGATCGAATAGCTCTTCCATGTCTCTTTTCATGTAGTCCAGGGAGGTACACCTCAGGTCATTCACACCAACATGGGCAATGACAGAGTCATTGAAAAACCACAAACAGCAAGCCAGCAACTCCTCAGAAGGAATTTATTGGAAAAACAGTGATGAGATAAAACTCTAGCGCCTCGGCCAACAGCCTTTAACAGAGTACACTTTTTAAAAACCACTCAAACTATATATAACAAATCATAAATTGATTAATAACATAATTGATTAATTACATAGATTATACACTTTTCAACCCAACTTCTTAAAAAAACACATACCTATTTACATATTTACACAAAGCTTTTCCAGAAGCATTCTTGATTAAGTCCCCTAGGGGACATAGTATTAAATTTCAATATCAAGAATGCTTCTTTCTTTCTTAATATCTGTTTCACTTGTTCATCACCCATAAATTTGTTACAAACAACTCTATCCAAAATTGTTGTCTCAAACCCCTCCAAACTGCCATTATGTATTTCATTAAAATGTGTGGCTACAGGGCTAGTTATTTTATTATTCCTAACATCCCTTATGTGTTCTTTTATTCTACAAGAGAATTGTCTTTTGGTTTCACCTATATAAAATTTGTTACATGTGCATTTAATAGCATATATAATATATAAGAGTGACGGGACGGCAACCTTTAAGGACCATCCTCCGTACCAAGTGTGGCGTCATCTGTACATGTTACTGAAGTGAAGACTTACTATAGTGTCAAGAAAGAAATACTGAACAGGCAGTTGCGTGATTTGTGTTGTCAAGCAGTCTGCTTAGAAGTTGATGACGCAAGGCTTCTTGGATGGTATATTAAGTTATCTTCTGAAGACAGGCAAATAATAAAAGCTGAGGGAAGTCTGACTGATTACCTGAAAAAGAACCCCTATTTGGAAGTCATTAATAACTTTGTGCGTTTAAAAGCTCCAAGGAAGACTGGCTGGTTGTCTGCAGGGGAAGAAGTAGCTGAAATGCCATATTTAAACAAACCAAAAATAGCTTCATCTTATGGTGATTGGCGTTGTGGGAGCTGTGGGTTCACTAACAGCTTGGATGTTTTGGACTGCACAAATTGTCAGAAACTGAAGAAGTCGTCTGAAGAGAATTTTTCTTTAAAAGTATAGTGAACTAAGTACATCCCTGCACTGAATATCCTGTATAATCTCTCCTGAAGCATTGGAAACTTGCCTGAACTTGGATTCCACCTACCAGTCACAGTGAAAACAACCTTCTAAGACTGATAAAGTACGTGTATATCCAGCTACCTGTACTTTATACCACTACTTAGATTTTATGGTTCTGTCTCGCTAGGCCAGCTTCCCACACAGAATAGCCAGCAGCCAACCTGCCCCTATTTTTCCCTTCTTGTTCTCTTTAGCTACCCTTTATCCAGCCTTTTCTCTCTCTCTGATACTTCCTTACTCAAGATCTCCTCAGCCTGTTTCCCTGTAGGAGAACACTTAGCTGTACCTAAGCTACCATCCTCTAGGTGGCGCTCTATCTTTAGCTTTCTGCATTTCTATCCGTATACCAACTTCATTACCATACTGCCCCAATCCTGCTTCTATGTTTTACTTTCACTGACCTACTCTATCACCTCTTCCACCCAAATCCCAGGGTACCTTTACATAACTCTTTACTTCCCTACTTTTCTCTCTCTAGCCTCATTACATACTTCCACATACTTACCCTCTGACATACTTGCAAACATTTCCTGCTTTACACATTGTCTTCCTCGACAGCACTCTCTCTTGTCTCTACCTGCTCCGTTCGCCCTGCGGGCTCACTCCGCTCCCCTACCCTGCCCCCAATTTCCACCCGCCCCCAGTAGTCCTACCTTTATACTACTACTAGACACACTCTATCCTGTACTTACCAATCACACAACAAACATCACTAAACAACCCAAATCTCTCCTTTGAACACCACACCCACTAATTATCTAAACCTCCACCCCTATCTACTCATTCTACAACTACCTTTCTACATACCTTAAACTACATCATACTCCTTCCTAACCTCTATTCATACAAAATGGGTATACCAATCACATTTCCACAGCTTAAACAGCTCTTCAGCCTATCACTTATATCTTCTCTTATAATTACTTACATCCTAACCTCTTATGAATACCCACTGAACTCTTTTTATTCATTCCCCTCTAAGTACACCAGTACTTCTACATCACCTCTCTCTCCTTCACTCTCCAACCTTAACACACAACCCAACTATCTACATGCTAAATACCATAGAATAGCTCACTTTAAGTTAAATAAATCAAAACACAAGAAAATATCAGACATCTTCTACTTACTCCATCAATCAAAATACCTTAAACTCCTCCACCTTCTGTTAGATGGAGACATTCATCCTAATCCAGGCCCACAGCATAATAAAACAAAAGCACACAAAGTACTAGATAAAACTACATCTCTCTCACTTTCCATACCCAACAATTCTCTCTCTATTGCCCATCTCAATATAAGAAGTATTTGTAACAAAATTAGTCAAATCCATGCCCTCCTTGAAACCCATCAATTTGATATATTATGCTTAACTGAAACATGGCTAAATCCATCAATCAAAGATAATGAAATTAGCCCACCTGGCTATAATATCATTAGACATGATCGTGCTACCAAAAAAGGGGGAGGAGTAGCTATTCTCTACAAAACACAACTCCAAATTAGTACTTTGAATCTGACTTTTAACCTTGACAATAATGCTGAAATAATTAGCTCCAAACTCCAAGTCAATACTTCTAAAGCCATAAATATCATATGTGCATATCTCCTCCTGGAAACAATATCAACACTCTCGAACCTATACTCAATTTTCTCTACCAACCTCCCTCAGGAAACACTAGTCTTAGGCGATTTTAACATCAATTGGTTTTCCTGTAACAGTACTAACCCCACCTCCCACATAAACCTATATGGCTTTAAACAACTCATTAGCAGTCCTACAAGAACTAATAAAACCAACAATAAGGAAACCATCCTAGACTGGATTCTTACTAATAATCCCCAACAAACCTATCAGTTAGGCACCCTTCCAGATGATCTAAGTGACCACTCACTAACTTATATCATTAGGCACAAATCAAACCTAGCCTTACCTACCACCTACAAAACACTTGATCAAAAAACAATTCAACTCTGATCAGTTTCTTGCTGAACTAAGACAATGTAATTGGTCCCAACTAAAACACCTTCCACTTAATGATGCTGTTGAATACTTTAATTCTACATTCCTATCCATACTAGATAACCATGCCCCAAGTCGCACTATCAGAACCAAAGCTAAAACAGCACCCTGGCTAACTAACAATACTAAGCAAAAAATCACTCTTAGAAATAAATCCTGGAATAAATGGCGTTCCACTAAGAACCTAACAGACCAGCAGAATTTCAGAGAACTTAGAAATAGTACAAAAAAAGCCATCCTTGCAGACAAAAAGAACTATTACTTTCAGCTACAACAAACTACAAAAAAAGAACCCCAAAAATTTTGGGCTAGTATTAATAATCTTCTATCCCCAGGCCAGTCACTCACACCAAATCCCCAGGACTCTAATCCAAACAATCCTAAACAAATAGCTAATGACTTCAACTCTTTCTTCACCAATACTATACAAACTCTAGCAAATCACCTACCTCCTGACATCTCTAAATTACCCACACATACTTTACACACTTCTCTTCCCCTTCTCCTTCAACCTGTATCTACCTCATTTTTCTTATCCTTACTCCATAAACTGAAACCCACCACACCCTCTGCAGACAAACTTCCTGCAGAATTTCTGCAGTTAGGAGCTAAAGCCATTGCCTATCCCATCTCAATCCTGATAAACAGATCTATAAAGGAATGAATTTTCCCTTCCATTTGGAAGATATCTCACATCATCCCACTACACAAAGGGGGCAATTCTAATGACTTCTCTAATTTTCGTCCCATAGCATTGCTATCACCTATAGCCAAAATCATGGAAAAGTGTATCCATAAACAACTACTTAATCATCTTCTCCATAACAACCTACTAGCTAACAGTCAACATGGATTTAGACCTTCACACAGTACCACTACAGCATTACTCTCCTTTACTAATGCTATCAACCATAACCGTAACAACAATAATCTATCATCTTTTATCTTCATAGATCTTTCAAAAGCTTTCGACATGGTTAATCATAAACTCCTTCTGCACATACTAAAATCTCTTTCAATTCATCCTTCTTCCTTATCCTGGTTTACATCTTACCTAGAAAACCGTCAGCAGGCAGTACTTTGGAAAAACTCATTATCTAACCTCCTTCCTGTAGCTATAGGTGTGCCTCAAGGGTCTATCCTTGGCCCGCTCCTATTCTCTATATTTATTAACGACCTCCAGTCAGCTATTCCAAACACTACCTGCATACAATATGCAGATGATTCCACTATAATCTGCACTGCTTCCTCTCAGACTGAACTCCTGTCACTTACCCAAGAAGCTTTTTCCACTGTTGAACACTGGTTCTCTGACCGTTGCCTACTCCTCAACCCCAAGAAAACAAAGTTACTATTGTTCTCACCTACCCACAAATCAAACTCTCTTAATTTCTCTATTACTTCCTCTGATAACACTCTAATTTCTCCTGATGCTACTACAAAACTATTAGGAATAACTATTGACAACAATCTCAGTTTTGATTCTCATATTAACAACACAATAAAAGTAATAAACAAATAGATTGGTTCCCTTTATAGAATCAAACCATTCCTTACACCTGAAGCTCGGACCACCTTAGCTAGTTCTCACCTTATCTCTACCCTTCTATATGCTTCTACTATTTATACCAATCTCTCTAAAAATAACCTCAAGAAACTTGCGACATCTTACCATAATATTGCACGATTTGCCACAGGATCCCTATTTAGAACTCATCACTGTCTTAACCTAAAACAACTTGGCTGGCTTGAACTTCCTAACAGGCTGATTTATCAACAGCTCTTAACTGCTCACAAAATTCTATACCAGCCTTCTAAAACACCAATTCTCTCTAACCTCATCACGCCTTATAATAACTTGAAACACCTACGTTCATCAAACAAACTAATGGCTAATATTACCATACCCAATAACTCCGAGGTGATAGCCTTTTTCTAACTCTGTTGGAAAAATATGGAACAAACTGCCATCTGATATCTCATCTTTAACTAGTCTTCCACTCTTTAAAAACAGCTGAAAACACATCTCAATAAACACTGGCTCTGTTCCTGTAACAACCCAGATTAACCTTTCTTTTCCTTTCCTCCTTAACTCCTCCTCACACAACATCCTATGGACATATGTAAAAAAAAAAAAAAAAAAAAAAAAATTATTGTTAGAATCTGTATAGCAAATATCTACTAAACTTTGTTTATGTAATTTCCTGCGATGACTATGCCTGCTTGCATGTATATCACATGTTCTGACTCAATGTGTTATTATGTTTGACCTTATATTGACTGTTGCTGTGAATTATCTGTAATATCGTTGGAGCTTTTCTCCCCGGGCCTCCACTGAAAATGGACATATATCCAGCTGGACTAGCCCGGTCAACAAATGTAAAATAAAATAAAAAATAAAATATATAACTCTCTCACTTTTGCAAGTAAAACATTCATTTGTTTCAAAATTCTTGTTATTAATTTTATCAAAACGTAGAGTAACATATCTACAAATCGTACATTTTCCACATACTACTGTACCTTTTTCTTTTATTCTATCTGCTATCTCTACTTTTGGCCTTTGAAACCTACTATGCACTATAAAATCTTTAATATTTCTACCCCTATTGAAAGAAAATGAAAGTTTCTTATGTTGCAAACAATCTACTTCTTTTTTTGAAATATTCCAACTAGATTTAATAATGTCAATAATTTCTTCTGATATTACAGAGTACGTAGTGGTAAAATAAATATTCCTATCCTGTTCCCTTATATTTCTCTTCTTATAATATGCCAAACTATATTTTTCATTCATGCTATCCAACACTTTATTCAAGCTTTCTTTAAGATTCATTTCATCATACCCCCTTTCTTTAAATCTATGAAAACTATCCAATAATTCAATATTTATATCTCTCATCTCACTACATAATCTTTTTATTCTATTAAACTCAGTATATGGAATAGATTTAATAGTATGTAAAGGATGAAAACTTTCTCCATGTAATATATTATTACTTTCTGGAAATTTTCTATGTATTTTGGATATCACCTTATGTTGGTAACTATCCCCTATTAATTCCACATCCAGAAAGTTTGCCTTATTACCTTTTTGTAATCCATCAAATTTTATTCCCATACTATTCACTTGAATTTGATCTATAAATTGTTCAACTAACTCACTAGACACCAGAAGCTTAGCCAATTGTTGAAGTCAATCATTTTGTCCTTGTACTGCGGAACCATTCGGGGTGATGGCAGGATGCTACTCAGGACTAGAGTCATACCTGCCTGGGCTACAGGATCGAATAGCTCTTCCATGTCTCTTTTCATGTAGTCCAGGGAGGTACACCTCAGGTCATTCACACCAACATGGGCAATGACAGAGTCATATTTGTACTTGTTGTGGAGTGACCTGAGTGCATGTGTTATGTGGCAGATCCTGGCACCCGACAGGCAGCTGACAGTAACCTTCTCTTTGTTTAGCCTGGTGAGCAGAATATCAGTGTGCCTGACTATAGAGTCACCTATGACTAGTGTGTTGGGTACGTTGTATTGCTTTATTGGCTGTGGTTCAGTGGCACACTGAGTCTGTGGGCTATGTGTCATTTGGGTTGTGTTGGGGGATGGAGGTTGCTTGCGTTTCTGCTTTGGAGGTCTCTGTTGGTTACTCAGATTATTATTGAGAGCATCCGAGAAAGTTTTTGTGTTACTATGTGTGGATTTTGGTGGTGTAGATTTAGTGAGACTATGTGATGAGTGTGGTGTGGTGCAAATGTTTACCTTCTCCTCATGACTGTCAAGTTCAGTCTTGGTTGGAGAGAGCTTTACCTCCAATTTGGCTAGATAAGTGCATCTCTCACAGGTTGTAGTGTTGGGTGGTAGGAGGACAGGGTTGTCTGTGTACATGAGGCAATTTCTACATTGCCGCAAGATGCCCAGATTCATCAGATAGACAGAAGAGAACACTGGGAGCTGACCCTTGGATATGCCCGAATAAAAAAATATTTTCCTCTAGATAAGTGAGGAAAGTGAGTACAAGAGCTGTTTTTCTCTAAGCAAGTGAGAAAAGAAAGTACAAAAACTGTTTTCCTCTAGTTAATGAGGAAGAATGAGTGCTATAGTAATTAGTAGCTTATTTAGTGTTTACAAGTTCTGAACAAGTGCTGACATGAATAAGCAAATTTAAGTGCTAAAACTAAGAATCTGTATCTGCACTAGACGAGTTACAGGACAGAAACAAGTGCAAATGCAGGCTTTCAAATCAGAAAGTTGAGAGAGGTGGAAGAGATTGCCCAAATGGCCAATAACTACAATTTCTGGGCCAGAACCACTCCTTATGTGGTAGACGGGTTACCTAGTTCTTGCCACTCCCACTGATAAGCTAGAAGGCTTCCCTCCAACATAGAAAGACTTGGGGGGCTCAGAAGCTTACATACAGTCCTGGATACAGCAAATCTGTTCCTGAAACACTAGTTACAGGAAAGGTAGGAAACAGGCTTACAGTTTTATTTTTTTTTTTTTTTTTTTTTTTTTTTTTACAGAAAAGTAACAAAAACAGTAGTAAAAACAATTCACATGCAGTGCAAGCTGGCACACTTGAGTATGTAGCAATATTAGACCAAACACAGTTTAAATAATGCAATTAAATTTAAAAGGACTAAAAGCAAGTGCAGAAAGAGTTTATTAGGTAGAATGTGGTAAATAGGTGGGACTGGGGGTGGTGTCCCAGGTCAAATCTACAGTGGGGCGGGCAACTGCAAAAGCCACCAAATTTAAACTACAAACCAAAAATAGAGAGGGTGGGTGAGACAAAACAGTTTCAACAGAGATCTAAGCAGCAACAACTAACAGTACAAACTCTAAAACCAGAAAAATATACTCAGTTCTGTATATTTGCAGCTCAGTCTCTCAGAACAGGGCGACAACAGTTTCAAAAGAGATCTAAGCAACAATTAACAAACTATATATATCAAAAAAATATATATTCATTTCTGTATATTTGCAGATAGTCTGGAAGGCAGTCTCTCAGAACACAGGTTCCAGCAATTAACCCATTGGGTACTATAATGTTTTCCTAATACAAATTCTGCAAGAATTTACTGATCCTAAAGGCATTGCATATGAGCAATTGAAAAGGGTTGACCAAACTGCAAATGTGTGAGAGTCACTAGATATAGCTTGAGCACCCCATATTATGATACCTAACAGGAATTTTTTTGTAATTGATTTTTTGAAAGAGGACATTTAGTGTTGGCCCACCCTTTAAGAACCCTGGTGACTAACCAATATATTAGAGAGGGCACTTAATTTAGTCACCCATGCTATGGTTGCTAAATGTATTCACATGGTGCTGACTGCCTATATCAGTAAGCATTTCTGCAGTAGATAATGTATGATGATAGGGACTGACCACCTTCAGTTTTCAAGTGGTAAGCCTGGTGTTTGATGGCCATGAATTGTATACTACTTGAAAGGCCAGTCCTGTCAAATCAACGATACCTTCTGTGTTATCAGCGTAAAATCCTGACAGGCATAAAAAGCTAATTCTTGAAATCTACAAATCTGAGATTTGGATAGGCTATCAGCAATGGTATTAATCTTGACACAGATGCATCCAGCTGAAAATGTCAAGTTATTAAGTACTAAAAGCCTTAGTATTGACTTAATCCATTGTGAACAACAAGACCTTTTTAGCAGGTCTGCTACTACTGCCTAGTTATATGGAATATTAGTTTACTGTGCCTTAAATGCTTTTCCATACTAGTGTGGCTACCCAAATGGGAAATATCTTGAGGAAGGAAATATCCCTTTTTTTGGCTTTTGAACATGTGGAGGGCTGTTTGTGGACAACCAATGGCCTTGAAAAAATGTCCCCATGCCAATGCCTGTTTCAGTATATAATTGAAGGGCATCCGAGGTGGATCAGTCTGACTGCAAAAAAGTTACTCCATTAAAGGCTGATAAGAACATCTTCCATAGATGTAAGTCAGCTTGTATTCTGGTAGTGAATGAAACCCAGTGATGTTTCAACTTACTACCTCTTAAATGATTTTTATAATTTACTCAGAATTGTCCTATCCAGCAGGAATACTCTGCAAGTGAAACTGTAAATGCAACGGAGCTGCATCACATGTAGATCTGTTATTTTTTAACAGACAAGAATTCCTCGATCATTGACTTCAGTTTCTGAACTCTGGCCTGTGGCAACCTAAATTCTGAGATAACAGTATCAGCATCAAGGCCCAAAAATGTGACAGATCTGGAAGGGACTTCAATCTTATCCTCAGCCAATGGGAATACTAACTCCCAGCATGTGGTAATGAAAATGATCATGCCTTCTCTGCCCCTTTCTTCCCCTTTGCCATTAAAAAAATATATATCTAAACCGTGTACAGCTTTCTGTCTTGGGGCCATACATAGCCAATACCAATGAAGTGCCATACTGAAGGTTTCAAAACTGACACAAGTAAGAGAGCACGGGTATCGCTTTGTCAAAATAACAATACTGCTCTTGGAAATGAAATTTCAGTAATAGGCAACCTTGTTCCCATATTGGAAGAAATCTAAAAGCTGACTGAATGTCTAATTTAGCCAGTCATGGATTAGAGAATTTCTTAATAACCAAAGCTTCCTCATCAAAAGAGATGTAGTGTAACTAACTGACTTTTTGTCTATGAAATCATTAACAAGGATCCTTTCAGAAAGGACAAATGGTGGATCAGGTGGTATTTGCCTGTTTGTTTTTTGGTACCATACTAATGGGAGTTCTCTTATCAACTACTAAGAGCAGGTTCTTATTAAATTTGTCATCCATGGGAACAACGGATCTTACAAGAAATCCAAAAAGAAAAATCTTGGAGGAAAAAGGATGACATGGGTTTGAGTAGTTTTTTTAAGTTCTTCTCTAAAACTGGAAAACCGAGTGAAAGATGTTACAACCAGTGCTGAACTCAAAAGGAACTGTTCTCTATTTGATTTTGAAAGGATCACTGCCCCTGGGGGTAACTTCTTGCTTCTGTGAAGATAACCTATCAGGAGCACCCACTATGGAAGAATGCGGCTGATGCCCACATCTGTGGAAGCATCTTTATGGCTGGGTGTACTTCCTACAGTATGAAAAAAAAATGTGCAAGTCTACATGCCAGACAAGTGTATTTGGTGATGCTAAAAGCCCAGTACCATTTTGTTCCTTGGTGACATGTCTGGCACAAGATTCGTATTTGTGGAAATGGGTTTATCTGACATCACACTAAGCCATGTGTTGGAATATTGCTCTTCCCATTGTAATGATTTGTCCATAGCTTTTAACTTTCTGAAGTGCTGGTTCCACCAAATCAATGATGTGTTACCCTAGATATAGTGAGCTTCCTGGATTGTTAAAAAAATAAGTTAACAAAGTAAAGCTTAGTGGAGTATCACTGCCATACAAACTTCAAAACCAGACTCCCAAGTATCTCAGTTCTTCACTACTGCTCTAAAAGATGCTTTCTTCACTACCAGATCTTTTGACTCAACATTGTCTGCCTATAAGAGCCACTGTGCACGTTCAGTACCTAACAGATCAAACACATCAATATAGTCCACTCAAATGATCTTATTTTTGATCGCAGTGGGAAAATGCACTGATATATGTTTACCTGGGGTAAGGCTGCCCTTTGAATTCATACCTTGGCAGATCCCACTTGAACCCATAGTAGCTACAAACTGAGCCATTCATGTTTTCTCCTGCTGACCAGAGGTTAGCACTTGATGGCTATTAGAACCTAAACTTATAAGTGTCACCTTTATCCTTATTCTCCCCACCTGAAGGTTGCAGTGCAAACTCCCCCAGCATGTTCTGCTTAACCCCAAAACCTCTCTCAAGAACCATGTTGAAATGACTAGTAGAGCTTCTAAACATTCCTCTATGTATTCCTAAGCTGATTGCCATGGGTACCCAGAATATTTGTAGGGGAGGGTGTAAACCCAGAGGCCAGAGCATCTGATCAGCGATGTGACCTAACATGCATTACACTGTGACAGTACTATATTAATTTCTTTGGAGGGAGGAAGCATTTTCACTTGGTCAGGATTTAAAAGCATAAAATGAAACTAAAAACAGGAGCAGGCTGGCAAAGAATGATAAATGTGCCTCAGAATTAATTGGTTCTTCTGTGAGAAATGTATTTAAAGCATCAAAACTAGTAGCATTAGTTTGGGAAATGAGAGAACTTACTGTATTAATTGGCTACTCTTTTAATTTTCATGGTTGCCAAGCTTATTGGGTGGGAGTTCCTTATTTCCATTCTGCCCTTATTGGTCCATTGGAAGGTCAGGCTCTGACCACACACCTTGGATGTGCGAGGTGCAAAGCTGAGAATCAGTGAAATAACAGGGTGGTTATAGTTTTCAAACTTCATTTATTAGTTATTAAGATGGTAAGATATTTACATAAACATCTGTGTGCAGCCAGATCAAGGTCAAATGGGGACCTAGGCAGGATAAGAAATTTCGACCCCCTCAGAGCAGCCCCATCTATGGCAATGACCTAGCCCCCCCCCCCGCAGCAGCTGCTTCCCCAGCCATTCCAGTGTTCCAATACTTGCCTATATTTCTCGTTACCATAAACATGGTTCAGAGCTGTCAGTGTGCATACTGCTTTCTTACTTATTTCTACAATGATTACAGATATTGAAATAAAATAGCACAAACACCAATAGCCATTTGCTAAACAAACAATACAGTTGGACGGTGAAAACAGGCAGCATGAGCATTAGACTTCTCTAGTCTTGAAACTTACTTTCAAACAGCATAAAACCTATATTCAAAGAAAATGCATCTGGCCAGTGGAGAATTAAGTTTATCTTTGGGCTGTTTTCAAACCATAGGCTCCTTGCACACATTTTTAGGGCCATGCATACATGTATGTGTTCTTTGATTCACCTTCTTAATTACTAAGTTATTTTCCTTATATAATACAGCACCACTTGTCAGAGTGTGTTTTAAATTTGTAATCTTGAACAGGTAAGTAATGAAACAAAACATATGAACCAATAATGGCAAAACTACCCATTTCAGGAAATTTCAACCATAAAAGGTCACTCAGATCTGTCATTACAATACACCAATATCAGTCAATAAGCAAAATCTTTGTAGAAGTAAAAGTCATCTGAATAAGTCCACATTAAAGAGAACTGTAACTAATGAAGAGGTTGTTACTGGCAAACATTTTGCATTTCAGTGTTTCATCTACAAATTCAGTGCCTTCTGCCCATGAAGAATTAAGTGCCTATGTAACATTAAAAAAAAAATGGTAAGCTGGCATTGCAATAGGGAATGACTGGCAAACTGGCAAGTTCATAGTTAAGAGGCATCTCATACATAGGAGGACACACTTAGGAGTGCAGAACCCCTATTCCCCTTAAAATGCACCAAATAATCAGCAAACAAAAGGGCACTGCAATACCAACACTCTATCTGCATGGTGTGGGGGTAGAATCCACGGCCCTCTGCACCAAAGGCAATTATGTGTATCTCTGCTACCTTTGTTGTCTATCTCTGCTACCTTTAAACTACAACAAAAAGAAAAAAAAAAAAAAAAAATCTTGCTTTTTTCCCACTTTCTGAAAGTTAAGAAAGTTCAGTTACAGATTTGCTGTTCTGAACTGTTTGGAAGTTTCTAGAAGGCCAGTGCTTTCTTGGGCTAAAGGGAAGTCTCTGTGTTCACCAGTGGGAGTGGTTAACACTGAACAGCCTGCCTGTCCCTGGAGGAGTGGTTACTACCTAGAAGCTGTAGTTTTATTGGCCATTTTGGGTCAATTCTAAACTCCTTGATCTCTCTCTTAAAACCCTACAACTCTCTTTTTGAGCGGTTTTGCGCACTGAGCAGCGTAGGGCAGCGCCGCCTAAACAGGTTTAAACTATTCCAGGCTCCACAAAGTCTGCTCTTCACTTTTTCCCTTAGAACTGTTCAAACTCTCAAAGTAATCACTCAATTCTCTTTCTGAAGCCCTGCACTTGTTCAGCTCTTATAAGGAAACACTAACTAACTAAAGCACTACACCCTCCTTGACTTCTCATAAGTATTAGGCTCCCGAATGGTCCTTCCTGATCAAGTGAAAAATCAGTTCCCTTCCCTAATCTGATCAGTAAAAAAAAGTTCCCTATACTAATCTGGTATGTCCAAGGGTCATTTTCATGGTTACTCTCCAGTCCTGCTGATGAATCTGGGAATTTTGAGGCAATGTTACAATTGCCTTATGTACACAGACAACCCTCTCCTCCTTCCAACAAACTCTAATACATGTGAGAGATGCAGTTACACAGCCAAACGGGAGGCAGAGCTCTCTCAACCCAAGACTGGCACAGTCAGTCAGGAGGAAAAGGTAACTACCCACACCACAAATCCAGTCTCACACAGACCTATTGCATCTGCATACCCAACACATAAACACACAAAAACATACTCGGAAGCTCTAAATAAAAATCTGCCTAAACAGCAAAGACCTCCTAAGCAGATATCCAAGCAATAGCCACCCTTCAAAAATACCCACGAATCACATATCTCACAAAATCAGTGTGCCTCACAGTCACAGCCCTTAAGGCCAAACAACACACCAAATACACTTGTTATAGGGGACTCTATTGTCCGGCACACTGACGTCCCGCTCACCAGACTGAACAAGGAGAAGGTCACTGTAAGCTGCCTTTCGGGTGCCAGGATCTGCCACATAATGCAAGCACTCAGGTCACTCCAAAGCAAATACAAGTATGACTCCGTCATTGTCCATGCTGGTGTGAATGACCTGAGACGTACCTCCCTGGAATACATGAAAAGAGACATAGAGGAGCTCTCGGACCATGTAGCCCAGGCTGGTATGACCCTGACCTTGAGTAGCATATTGCCCTCACCAAGAATGATGCCACAGTATAAAGACAAAATGATCAGTTTCAACAATTGGCTAAAGTATTGGTGTCATTCAAAGGGGATCCAGTGTCTGTCAGCCTGGGATGACATGCTCGACAAGCCACGTTGCTTCGCTAGGGACGGCTTGCACCTGTCACCCTTAGGCTTTCGTATACTGGCCAAGGCTTTTGCCACCCCCATAGTGCCTTTTTTAGGCAAGGCTCAAAGAACAAACCCACCTCAATAGACAACCCAAGGATAAAAAAACTAAAGGTAATGTTACTCAACGCCAGAAGTCTAAACCTCAAGATGCACGCAATCGAGGCTCTCCTCAGTATGGAGAAAATCGATGTCTGTGCAGTAACAGAAACCTGGTTCAAGGCTCCTGAGAGCACCCCAGCACTACCAGGTTATAACTCATACCATGCATTTCGGCCCCAAAACTCGGAACAAAGCACAGAAGGAGGGGGAGTATCTATATTCATCAAAGATACCTAGACCTCCAGGTTAGTGGCACTGCAAGAAGCATTGGAAACCATCCATGTGCAACTAACAGTGGGCAAAACTGCCTTTCAGTTTGTAGTCTGCTACAGAACACCTTCCCTATTATAGGAACCCCACTCGGCCATCCTGAGAACACTGGAGAATATGAAGGTCTCTCCAAACACTATGTTATTGGGTGACTTCAACTACTCAAGCACTGACTGAGAAAACTACTCAAGCCTAAACACCCTCGCCCAATGGTTCCTTGAATTTATAAACTAACGCAATGGAACAACTGATCACCACTCACACAAGAGGGAACAATATATTGGACCTGGTCATCACCAACATGGGGACTCTGTGTTCCACACCAGAGGTAAACCCCTCATTGGTAAGATCAGACCATAAACAAATTTCCCTGGACATCCATATCCCGTCCCCACCCCGAGCCAAGGAAATCACTGTAAAGAATTTCTCAAAAGTCAACTTTGCACTTCTCAAGACTGAGGTGGAATCCTTCAAAGCCCCTGGTCCAGAGGATAATACAGCCCAATCCGCAGAATCCTTTACAAATGCATTCTATGAGCACCTGCAGGAATGCATGGATCGTGCTATCCCAAATAAAACCAAGACTCACTCCTCCAAAAACAGGAGACTGGTCTGGTGGACCCCAGCCATAAATAAGCTATACAACAGAAGGAGGAAGCTACTACACGACAGAGCAAAATCCCAAAAAGGGAAGGCGTCTCTAATCAGTATTAGCAAGAAACTTCGATCCCTCATAAAATCATCAAAGGCCAGCTTCGAAAGAAAAATTGCCCTAGACACTAAATATAATCACAAGGCCTTCTTTAGTTATGTTAGGAACATGGGTGGAAACTCCCAGATATGCTCTGAATTGTTGCATAACGGTACAAAATATACCAAACCTACAGACATAGCCAACATCCTGGTAGACAGATTCAGTGCAAACTTCTCCCCCCCTTCCCCCCAAAGGATCAAATGCCTATCCCAACTGAATGTAACCTCCCTGACATCACAGATGCACAGGTGAAAGCTGCCCTCTCCAAAGCAAAAAACACAGCATCTATGGGACCGGACGGTGTCCCAGGCTGTGTCTTACATGAGCTCGAAGAAGAAATCAACTCTCACATTAAGTCACTGTTCAAACTTAACCTTACTACAGGATATGTACCCAAAGAATGGTGTACAGCTACAGTGGTCCCACTCCACAAAGGTGGTGCCACAACGGACCCCGGAAACTATCGCCCCATAAGCCTGACTAGTCTGGTCTGTAAAGCTATGGAGCGTATTATCATGGAACTCATAAACAAAGACATTGGGAGCCTCCAGACACTGGACCCTACCCAATTCAACTTTGTTAAGGGCAGATCTTGCTCTTAAACCTAGTTGATTTCTTTGAAACAGTTACCAAAGCCATAGATGAGGGCAAGGTAGTCCACACAGCCTACCTGGACCTCGCAAAAGCCTTCGACACAATACCCCACTCGGGCATCATAAATAAGCTTACCAGCTTAAATATCAACCCCTATATCACAAGATGGGTTGGAAACTGGCTCAGAGATAGAACCCACATGGTCAGAATCGCAGGTGCCATGTCCGAATCCAAACCAGTTACAAGTGGTGTCCCACAGGGCTCAGTTCTGGGACCTCTCTTGTTTGGTATATACTTCTCTGAGGTTCAGGCTAACACAGGAGGATTATGGCTGACAAAGTTCGCAGATGACTGCAAACTGGGGGCCATAATCAAATCTCCAGCTGACACAAGCATCCTCCAAAAGGGTCTCACAGAGACGGATGCTTGGTGCCTGAGTCACGGCCTCAAGCTAAATGCTAAAATGTACATAGTCATCCCCTTTGGGAAAAACAAGGTGCCCACAAATGACCACATAGGTGGTAATCCATTAAGTACAGAAGAAGTAATTAGAGATTTGGGGACCAACATAGATAATAATCTCTCCTTTGATAATCACGTTGCCAAAGTGGTTAGAAAGACCTTCTATATAGCCCACCTTATCATGAAAGGGTTTGCATCTAGATCAAGAGAGGTCATTGTGCCCCTCTACTCGTGACTCATCAGGCCCATAATTGAATACAATAACCCTTTTGGGATGTACCTTACCTGACACCTGCAGCAACTGGAGAGACCCCAAAAGTACCTCACCAAGAGGATCATGGGCTACAAACAGATGTCCTATGCAGCTCGACTAAAGAAACTCCAGCTCTACTCAGTTGCTTACCACCTACTCAGAGGCGATCTATGCCTGACATACAAAGCCACATCAAACCCAGAATTAATGGACATGCTCCACCTCAAAAAATCCAAGTCCCTTAGAGCTACATGCTCCAGGGACCTAAACCTCAGCACAAAAATAAATAGGACATGCTGGAGGGACAGATTCCTTTCCCAGAGGCTCCCCTCACTCTGGAATAGAATCCCAATTCATGTTAGACATAGCCCCTCACTGACCCTCTTCAAGCGAAATCTGGATGCGTGGATGGGAAATCGCAAATTCACCCCTGGGGTCTCTTCTGTGTCCCTGCTAGAGAGAGGCACAGTAAGCTAATCTTAAACGGGTACCTTCTGTGACCTACTTTACAGAGGCACAGTAGGCTAATCTAATAGGGAGGCGGAAGCCAAATACACTCTGGCTAGGCTTATAAATGACCTAGGGCAGATAGCCTAGTATCTACCAATGAACCTGTGAACCTATGAACCTATGCTACCAACACTGCTGTCAAATTCTACCGCAAAAACAGTAACTGCCATTTGCTAAACAAGACAGTTAGTTGCTCATGATAAACAGACTTACCATGTGCAGTGGCAAACTTCTCTTCCCTTTAAACTCACAATTACAGGAAAAGGCACTGAAACTCATAATTCCCTGAAAATGTACTGAAACTCATGCTCACAATTCTGTCAGCATTCTGGTAGTTCATATAGCAGATTCAGGCTCTTCTGTCCACCGAAACTCACAAGTCCTTCAGCAGTCTGGTAACTGGTGTAGAGGATTCAGTCTCCTGTCTCTTGTAACCAAGTTACAGAGTCAAGCCTGATCAAGTTAACTTACTACCTTGTCCCCCCCCCCCAACTAGGGAATTATATATTATACCTCCATACTACTCAACCTCTTAGCACAAGAAATCTGGACAAAGTCTAAAATAATGGGGGGGGGTGACAAATGCCCAAAAATAGGGATCGCTTTTAAATATTGCTCTTATAGACTTAGAAAATTGTAGAATAACAGGATTTGTCTTAGCATGCATTTTCTGAAGGATATGAAGTCTGAAACTCATATGTCATTATTTAGTGACTTTAATCTTCTGTGAATTGCCAGAAAGCCAAAAAGTGTATGATGAATAAGCAAAAATATGAGGCAAAAATCTAGACAGTTAAGAAGTATGCATATATCTCAACCTCTTAGTGCAAGATATCTGGACAAAGCCTAAACTAATGGAGATACAATGATCCAAACATAGGGATAGATTTTAAATATTGCTCTTTTTAACTTAGAAAGTTACTAGAATAGCAGGCTTTGTGTTAGCATGCATTTTCTGAAGGATATGAACTCTGAAACTCATATGCCATTATTTAGTGTCTTCAATCCTCCATGAATTGCATGATACCACATATTTTATGAGGAAGTGGCCAAAAATATGAGGCAAAAATCTGCTCAGTTGAGAATTACGTTAAGGACACACACACACACACACACACACACACACACACACACACACACACACACACACACACAAACACACACCTACCGTCTCTCTTCTCTGATGCAGCAACACACACACACACACACACACACACACACACACACACACACACACACGCGCACACACAATCTGACATATGAACAGAATGGCTGGTATAAATTACATACATATAACACACAGACACACACACACACACAAACACACACACACACACCTATCGTCTCTCTTCTCTGACGCAGCAACACACACACACACACACACACACACACACACACACACACACACACACACACACACACACACACACACAAACATACACACACACATTTTCTCTTTCACACAGAAATGGAATTGCAGGAGGTTGGAATGATCGTTACAGTGTTTACTTTACAAACATAAGGGGCAGAGTCTGAGTGTTACATGGGGGTAATTAGCTAGGCTTATAATGGCTCACAAAGGCAGTTAGCCTTGTACTAATCTATGTGCTTAAATTACGTACCCACACACACACTTTCTCTCTAGTTTACAGGACTTACATACACGTACTGTCTCTCTTAACCAAATGGATAGTTTAAATTCCACATGCAAGTATGGAATGTGTTTACTTCTACTGTGGTATGCATGTGGCATATGCATGGCTCTCCTTAAAGGAAAATACATATTCATCATGGCGTTAAGAATTTTTTTTAAATATATTATTAAAATAAATGTTTAAACTTCAGGACAGAGTGAGACCATCCCCAGCCATGTGACCCAAGGCAACAGCCTATGTCACCTAGTGCTGTATATGGCTCTGCATCTCTGTATTTCTGAAAAAGACAATGTAAAAGATGTCGGTAGAATATTATTGTAGTGATTATTACTGAGGTAAATATGTCATTTTGACATATTTGAACAAGCAATAATAAGACAAAAACTATGTAAATATGGCACGTCAAAATTGTGAAAATACATGCTGCTCTAAGTAGAGATGGAAACACTGCCCAAAAAGTCAAAATCCAGGGGAGTGCAAGTGCACCCCCTTACACCTGCCTGCAGGTTCCCATGACTATTGGTTATTTACATTAACACTCCCCCAAATACCTCTAAAATATCATTATCTTTAACTGGTGACTCTGGAGTCTTTACTTAAGGAAACACTATTTGATCAACCAAATGCTGTTCTTTTGTTTCCTTACTCAATTGCTATCATTGTGCTGACTTCTAAGTACTTCTGTTTTATTTGTATGGTACTTGGTTGAACTTATGTGGCTTCCATCTCAGAAAACAAATCTTGTACATAGGTTCATAGGTTCATAGATTAGGTTCGTAGATTAGATAGCACTTATCTTTGCTCAGTAGCATAGCTAGCATGGGTTAAGAGGGGCAACTGCCCTGGGCACAAAGTGCAGGGTGGCACAGTCAGCAAATCCTGCTATCTAATGCATTACTGGTTCTTAAAAGACAATATTGCATTTGCAGTCAAACCTGAGAGCTGTAGCTCTCCATGTATCGCCTAAACTGTAGCAAGTGCTTGCTACATTGTAGCAACCAGTTTTATACAGTTTAAAAGTTAGAATTTTTTTAATTAAAATTTGAATGCTCTAGCAGTCCGTTTAGGCAAGGTATATACTGTAGCAACTCAAACAAAGCAAAAATGCATTCCCTGCACCAAAGTCTCTCCAAAAACACTGAATATATCCCAATAAAACTTGTATGAAGAGACACCAAGGCGATATCCAAAATGTAGTAAAACCTTTTAAAATAAATAAATAAAAGTGCACATGAGCACTTTCAGGCAACAAGCCCTTCTTCAGATACATTAAAACAGTTAAGACATACATTTTAAATATCATGCCATCCAATCCAATCCTAGTATTTTGCCCTCCTTTTTCTTAGGAAAAGTATTAAAGGCACAGCAGTGTTTAAACCTGGTCTCCTGTCAGACCCTAACTTTATTATGAAGCGAGATGGATTCCCCTGAGGAAGAGAGTTGCCAGGTGATAGCTGGGGGTGGATTTAAATTGTTGCAGGTTTTTTAAAAGCCTGATGTGGTCTGGAAGTTTGTTTCATGCCTTGGAGATGGCAACAAAGAATAGCACGCCACCTTAATAATTAGGGTCTATATTATATCCTCGAACACTTAAAAAAGTGAACGCTGATTGATTGAACTTATGTTCACGAAACTGCAAAATATCGAAGCAGCAGAAACTCGAATTTTTTCCTAGGGAAAGAATTTGGTTGTCCGTTTCTGTTTCTTCAGTATTTTCAATGTTATGGTGGAAAGTTACGGGTCGGATTCAGGTAAGTGTGCGATTGTGTGGATGTGAGTGTTAGGGTGATTTAGGTGAGTTAGGGTTAGGGCTCAGGTTAGGTGTGTGTGCGATTGAGTGGACATGAGGGTTAGGGTGGATTTAAGTGAGTTAGGGTTAGGGAGCGGGTGAGGTGAGTGTGCGATAGTGACGGACCTTAGGGTTTGGATTAAGGTAAGTGGGTAGTTAGTGGTGTGTGCATAGTTTAGTGTAGGGTTAGGTATCAGATTTTAGGTGTATTTGTGTGGATTTCTGTTTGTTTGGTGTGCTTGTGTTGTGTGTATGTGTTTTGGATCAGAGATTTTTTTCCCTGGGAAAAAAATCGCTGATCTGACAGTTTGAGATTGTAAGCTTTCGCTTAAATTAGGTCGATCAATCAGCGTTCGCTTTTTTAAGCGTTCAATGATATAATATAGACCCAATAATTATTAGATTTATTAGCAAAAGTTAAAGTTCTGAGGATCTTACAGTTCTATTTGTTACATGCCATTGGATGAGATCTGACAGGACTTTTAAGTGGATGGTAAAGTATTTTGTGTACATTCAGTAGCTGAGAGAGGGTCATGTGTTCAGAAAATTTAAGCCAATAAAGTGTATTGGGCACCACACATTGATGGGAGTGGTTTGGGATTCTGCAAGCAAATTTACTAATTTTGTTGTAGATACTTTCTAGTTTGCTTTTGATGGAAGAATTGAGATTTGTAAATATTGTTGAGGAATATAGAAGGGTAGGAAAGAGTAGGGAGGTGGCAGCTATTTTTTACTATGATCATTTAGAAGGTGATTTGCACTTTAAAGTGAGTTTATTTTGCAGTGTGTCTTTTTGACTGCAGTGTCAATGTGCAGATCAAATTGTAACTTGTAATTAACGATAACTGCTATTAATTTTGTGTTGGTGATATTTTGTGTTCTTTGAGGATATATTAAGGTCAGTGTTGTTTTGATTTATGTCTTTAGGAAAGAAAAGGGTTAGTTTTGTTTTGGTTTAAGAGCAATTGAGCTATATTTAGCCAGTTTTCTACAGAAGTGAAGGCATCCTGTGTGACAGTTTCTATGTTGGGAAGATTTGGGTCTGATTAAACTAACGTTGAGTCTTCAGCATATCGTATTATGGTGGCCTGTGTTGATTCCTTGTACATGTCATTAATGAAGATATTGAAAAGACTGGCTCAAGTATGGAGTCTTGGGGAACCCTGTAGTGATTGGAAGGAAGGTAAAGTGGGAGTCATTCCATTTTAGATACTAGGTGTTATTGTTTAGGTAGCTGGTAAACCAGCTAACTGAGGGAGTTGTGAGGCCTATAAGATTTAATCTTCAGTAGTGTAGTTGATGTGAGACCATGCCAAAAAGGAAAACAAAATTACCTGGGTTTTTACTTTGATTAATGGAATCTAGGCAACATAGCAGGGCATTTTTGGTGCTATGGTGGGGTCAAAAGCCATGTTGGGTAGGACAAAATAAGATGTTATCAAGTAGAAAGGCTAGGAGTTGCTGATGTATGCATTCTTCAAGTACTTTAAAGGATTAGTATAGGGTGATATTTGCTGATTCAGTGGATGTGCCACCTTTGTGTAATGGGATCATGAAGAAAGCTTTCCATAGGTTTGGGATGTATTTTTCTGTAATATATCTATTAATTAGTATAGATATAGGGTAGGAAATGATGTCAGCAGCTATACTGAGGTATTCGGATAGCAGGTTGTCAGGAGCTAGCTTGTGGGTTTCAGTTTTTCAATATATTGTTTGATGTTATTTGTCTGGACAGTTGCTAGGTTGAGTTGGGTGTGGAACTATGGTCTGGGAGGGTTAGATGTACTTGGTTAGGTTATTATTGTTTGAGTTAAGCAGAGTACTGGATGCGATACATTTGTTGAATGTGTCTGCAAAGTCCCTGGTGGTTTCAGGTGGGAAAGGATTTGAGATGGGTTTTCTGTCTGGTTTGTGGAGGTTGTTCAAATTTTGCCTAAATATTTTTTTTTTTGTATGTGTGGTCGAGTTTGTGGAGAATAAGTTCTTTTTATCACAATGAATGTGTGCCTTGCATTGTCTCTTGTGTATCTTCATTACTTGTTAGGTCTGACCATAAAGCAATCTCCTTCAAAATAAAATTGAAACCAGTGATCCCTTCCACACAGGACACCTTTAGAAATGTATTTAAAACAAACTATCTACTCCTAAGTGATACATTGTCAAGCTTCAAATTCCCACCAAACCCAGCTGACTCCACTAAATATATAGAAGCATACACCTCCACACTATATTAGCATGTAAACAGCTACATAGATGCAGCTGCAAGCCATAAGAACAAGCACAGGGCAAATTCCAGAAACAAACCCATGTGATGGAATCATAATATCAACAAGATTTACAATAAAAGGAAAATAATTATGTCCAAAAGTAAGAACAGTAATTCCCAGAATGCTCGAGCCCTTGTCACTAAAAATAACCAAGCAAAACAGGAGGTTAATAAAAGACAGCAAAGCCAAGTTTGAGGTTAAAATAGCTATTCAGGTCAAAGACAAACAAAAGGACTTTTTAGTTATTTTCATAATCTAAAAGGCATGATGAAGCAATGCACTGAGTTGATTGTGAATGATGTCGCCTACACTGAAGCTGAAGATATAACAAAGCTACTAGTGAATAAATTTACCTCTAACTTTACCCCACTCCCGCATTCATCTGTCTCTGAAATATATACCTAAAACTGGCTTGCCGACAGCTGTTACGTAAGACTAGGTCCTAAAAGTGCTATCATAATGTAAAAATACTGCATTGATGGGTCCTGACAATATTCCTGGATGCATCTTAAAAAGCATGAAACATGATTTAGCCACACACGTAACAACAATGTTCAATCTCAGCTTCCAAACAGGTTTTGTACCTAGTGAATAGAGAACTGCTAGAATCATTCCCCTGCATAAGGGTGGACCTTACAATGTCCCAGGAAATTACAGATCCATAAGTCAGGCAAGTCTCATATGCAAAGCCATGGAAAGACTTATCATAGAACTAATTGTTCAGGACATAGGGAGCCTCCAGTCATAGGACCCATTTTAGTTTGGATTTGTCAAGGGCCAGTCATGCTTACTCAACCTGGTGGACTTTTTTGGAACGGTCACCAAAGCAATGGCTGAAGGAAAGATGGTACTGGTACACACTACATACCTCAATCCATCCAAAGCCTTTGACATAAGTCACGACTCAGGGATAGTAATAAACCAAAATAAACTGTCACCTGCTGGATTGTTAAATGGCTCACAGATAGGATGCAGAAAATCAAAATAGGTGAAGTTACAACACAAAGAGATCTGTCATTAGTGATGTCCTCTGGGCTCTTTGCTGAGACCTTGCCTTTCTGTACACTGGGATGGGCAATCCATGAGCCCTCCTTGACTGCACTCATAGGCAACACAGTTTATCGGAATCCCATATGATCTCCTATCCACAAGGTATCAGTTCACTACCTGCTGGTCCAAGAGGTGCTGGTGTGTAAGGCCCTGACAGTTTATTCTGTGATGGCACTGATCACTGCAATGCACACAGTTATAGGCACTGACTCCAATACTAGCCATTAACAAATGCTGTTTGCCTATAACTGCTGCTTTTTCTCCTTGCATACTCACAACCCTGTTCACCAAACGAATCCAATATTCAGAATATGCATTCACCATGACGCACTTTTCCTGTTTTGTACATATTTGAATTAATCATTTGCATAATCCACGTCTTGTTTGCATGGGATTCCTCATTTATATATAATTATACAACAGTTTTTCCTGTTTTGTACATATTTGAATTAATCATTTGCATAATCCACGTCTTGTTTGCATGGGATTCCTCATTTACATATAATTATACAACAGTTTGCATGCTTTGCATACTGCACTATTTTCCCTCTGCATGGTCATACTATCAATTACTCTGAATCACCCATTCTCTATGGGTTGATGCTACTTGTGCTGACTTGTATTGCACAATGAGCTAAAAATCTATGAATCCTAGACAATGAGTTGTGTATGCTTTGCTGAATGTTGCACAATTCCCTATAAAACTGTATTTGTTATTAGGTGTGAGTCAGGTATGCCATGCGATTACTGCATAATATGACAGTAGTGGAGACAACTGATAGAACTGCCAATGTTATACTGCCATGGAACACAGCAGTCAGTTGTACTATTTGGTTATGATTCTGAGCAAGTGAGGGAAGGTTTATGGTGGAAACATGAAAAGATGAGTATCATGTCGAATATCATTTAGAAAATATCAAGAGATGTTTAACTGTTTCAGAGATTTATACTATGTTTATGACTGGATAGCCTCATCACCCTTGTAATAATAAGGATGGACTAGTTCCTACTGGATAGGAAATCATTAACAATAAAGTCTGGCATGACTTTATGGATGACCATCTATTCATCATGGCCTGCTTTAAAGGTTTTCTGGGAGATACTCAGCCTATGTGTAGACAGTCTGCACAAAATGCAGACAATGTGTTGGGTAAGAAACCACCTCATGTCAGAAGGTATTGTTAGTCTTACAATAGAGGTTTATCTCCTTTGAGCAGGTATTACTTGGAATGTTTGATCTCTAAAGATGAAGTAGGCTGAAGCAATTGGTCTTAGATGACATTGTGTAAAACACTGAGTAGAGAAACATTTTAGACTAATGGAGTAACTAATGTGACTTAAGATAGAGAATTTTCTGTTAGGAATGTTGAGGTCTTTCAGATTTTACAGAGTGCTTAAAGAGTTACATTTCAAAAAGGACGTTGTACTCTATAATGGAATTAAAGATGAACAAGTCATGTGGAAGAAGGCCATCTTTGGACCTAGTAAATGTTCCATGAAAGATAAGCTATTTGAGGCAGAAGGACTTTCTACTCACAGATGAAATATGTTAGTCAAAACAGCATTACTGCCAATGTAAGCACATACAACTCTAATAACTGGGTCTGTTTTAAAACAAATACAAGTAACATGATGAGAAGTAATAGAAGACTTACTAAAGGTAACTTCTTAGCATTTACTGTGAACCCATGATTACCACACTAGGTGTAAAGCTAATCTAAGCTTTGATGCAGAATTTGCCAAGACACAATGTAAGGGATAACATTGAGGCTAAAGTGTTTGCTTATAAAGCCCATGTGGGGAATGGTGTAAAAGAAAAATCAAGGTAGGCAGCATGGATATTCTGTTCCTTATCTAAGTTTTTTCTAACCTACTCAAAACAATTTATCAATTTGATAAGACGTGATCATCATACATCATCATCATCATCTTCTTTTGGCTGTTCCCGTTAGGGGTCGCCACAGCAAATCATCTGTTTCCATTTCTTCCTGTCCTCTGCTCATGCTCTTTCATACCAACCGCCTGCATGTCCTCTCTCACCATATCCATAAACTTTATCTTTGGCCTTCCTCTTTTCCTCTTACCTGGCAGCTCCATCCTTAGCATCCTTTTCCCAATATACCCAGCATCCTTCCTCAGCACATGTCCAAACCAATGCAATCTCACCTCTCTTGCTTTGTCTCCAAACTGTCCAACCTGAGCTGACACTCTAATATACTGATTCTTAATCCTGTCCATCCTAGTCACACCCAGTGCAGATCTTAACATCTTTAACTCTGCCACATCCAGCTCTGACTCCTGCCTTTTTGTCAATGCCACCATCTCCAATCCATATAACATAGCTGGTCTCACTACCCTCTTACAGACCTTCCCTTTCACTCTTACTTGTACCCGTCTGTCACAAATCACTCCTGACACTCTTCTCCACCCATTCCACCCTGCCTGTACTCTCTTCTTCACCTCTCTTCCACACTCACCATTATTCTGAACTGTTGATCCCAAGTACTTAAACTCATTCACCTTTACCAACTCTACTCCCTGCATCTTCACCATTCCTCTACACTCCCTCTCATTTACACACATATATTCTGTTTTAGCCCTGCTGACCTTCATTCCTCTCCTTTTTAAAGCATATCTCCACCTCTCCAGGGTCTCCTCAACCTGGTCCCTACTCTCACTACATATCACAATGTCATTTGCAAATATCATAGTCCACGGGGCCTCCTGTCTTATCTCATCTGTCAACCTGTCCATCACCACTGCAAATAAGAAAGGGCTCAGAGCTGATCCTTGATGTAATCCCACCTCCACCTTAAACGTATCTGCCACTCCCACTGCAGTCCTCACCAATGACACACTACCCTTGTACATATCCTGTACCACTCTGACATACTTCTCTGCCACTCCCAAATTCCTCATACAATACCACAACTTCTCTCTAGGCACCCTGTCATATGCTTTCTCTAAGTCCACAAAGACACAATGCAATTCCTTCTGACCTTCTCTGTATTTCTCCAACAACGCTCTCTGAGCAAATATTGCATCTGTAGTGCTGTTTCCTGGCATGAAACCATACTGCTGATCACTAATCATCACCTCCCTTCTTAACCTAGCTTCCACTACTCTTTCCCATAACTTCAAGCTGTGACTGATCAATTTTATCCCTCTGTAGTTACTGCAGCTCTGCACATCACCCTTATTCTTAAAGATAGGTACCAAAACACTTTTTCTCCACTCCTCAGGCATCCTCTGACTTTCCAAAATTTCATTAAACAATCTGGTTAAAAATTCCACTGCCATTTCTCCTATGCACCTCCATGCTTCCACTGGTATGTCATCTGGACCAACAGCCTTTCCATTCTTCATCCTCTTCATAGCTGTCTTTACTTCCTCCTTGCTAATCTGCTTCACTTCCTGATTCACTATCCCCACATCATCCAACCTTCTCTCTCTCATTCTCTTCATTCATCAGCCCTTCAAAGTACTCTTTCCATCTACTCAACACACTCTCCTCACTTGTGAGTAAGTTTCCCTCACTGTCCTTTATCACCCTTACCTGCTGCACATCTTTCCCAGCTCTGTCTCTCTGTCTAGCCAATCAGTACAGGTCATTTTCTCCCTCTTTAGTGTCCAATCTCTCATACAACTCTCCATATGCCTTATACTTAGCCTTCGACACCTCTCTCTTTGCCATGTGCCTCAACTTATAATTTGATAAGACGTTATGCCTTTTCTAAATCAAGATTAATTTGGATTAAGAACCTGGTGGTCACTTATGTCATTGTTAATTAGTTCAGTGATAATCTATTCCATCGTTTTGCAGATAATGTTAGTGAGACTGATAGGCCTGATGTTGCAGGGTTCTGTTGCGGGACCACCGTTGTGAAAATGGACAACTGTGCCTTTTCTGCATGTTTTAGGTATATAGTCCATGGGAAACTAAGGTTAAATAGACTTTGGAGAATGTAGGCTAAGCAGTACTTGGTACTTGCAAGAAGAGAGTAGGGAATATTGTCAGAACTGTGGAAGTAGTGTTTTTAGTTTTGAAAGAGCGGCAGTTATTTAATCAGGGGTGATAACAGGTCGTACATTCAGAAGAGAAATTGTGAGTGGAGAAAAAAGTTGGAGCTAAACTTACCAGCAAGGCTATTATACATATTTTTTGTGGCTGAGCAGGAAACAACATTGGTAATAAGTTTAAATGAAAAACTGTCCATTAATGTACCCGAAGAAGGCTTTGTGGTTTTCCTTAGTACTAGAATTAATTTTAAGTTTATAAATGGCTTTGCAATATCCAGTTATTTACATGGAGTTTTACTTAATACTTTAATATGTTTATAGTGTGGGAGAAGTAATTTTACCAAAGTGTCATAAGGAATTTTCCTATAGAAGTGACTTATATGGGTGTTTGGATGCACTGGATTATATTTGTAATCTATAAGGGAATTGAACATGGAGAAGTAGGCCAAAGTAAATACAGAATCATGAACAAATTTGTTCAATTGAATATGTTATTTATACTTGTCCAGGTTATTGATAAAGAGTTGTAAGTTGTGTTTAGAATAATCCCCAAATACTATTGGATTGTTATGGGTAAGGAGGCCTGTACTAACCATTAAGGTAGGTGATCAAATTTTACCAGGCAGGTAAAGATAGTTGGGGAAGAACAGGAAAAGGAACAGTTTAATAAAAAAATTCAAAAAGGTTACACCCCTGGAGGGGCAGTGGTAATCTTCACTAGGCAGATGCTATTTAAAAATATTTAGGAATTGCTTCGTATATTTGTTTGAGTTTGTATTAGTCTGCCAGTTGACAGAGAGGTAATTACAGTCTCCCATAAAATGATATTCTGTACAAATCAATCAGCTGCTTAATAAATATGGATATTTGGATTGTTTCCAGGGGTACTGTATATGTGGTACATACAACACCCTGATAAGAAGGACATGCAATTTATTGTATTTCTGAAATGAGGTATCATTGATTACCCAACTGTAGAGATCTTCAAGAGGAAAGTAAGTCTGAAGCTGTGACATTTTATTGCTTAAGCTTCTAACATTGAGCATAGAAACCCTGGCATTGTTCAAATAGGTATTTGCTATGCTTATACAACAATGGGCTGATCATTGTCTGAAAAAGGAATTATGATGGAAACAAAAGCTCTATCAAATATGCAAAATCCATGAGTAGAGAGGTGTAAGCCATTCCTTACAAATTTTCCTTAGGGTCTGTTGACCATTTAGTGTGAGGCAGACATCCTCTGCGTCTCCAGAGAATGACATTAGCTACCAAGCTGAATATTGCAGCCAATTATTTTATCTTTGAATCTGAACATTAATTATGGAAAAGTTTGAATACTCTTCAACACTAGTGGTTTACTCTGTGTACAGACAAAGGTGGCAAGATCAGTTGCATTTCATTTCCCTCTGGGTAGACCACCTAAGTTTTTTCACTCCCATATGGGTGACAATAAAATCATACTCAGATTTATGAAGGTGAGGGCTGTGCAGGTTCCATACATGTATCTGATTCTGGCATCACAGAGAAAATTGAAAATAAGTCTCACCGTTACCAGTTTAGAAAGTGATGTGTCAGTATGCATTGTAATGGAATCACCTATAACCAAAACATTGGGGTTAGAAGCAGGCCTATGTGACCTTATGGGGGTTTGGCATGCATCATGTTGATTCCTTGGTGGAGTATTTGAGGGTGCAGCTATAACTTGTATTTCTAGATAGACAATTCAGTCTATGCTGGTGTCTGTATAGCTTAGGCAAGGAATTCTAGACTAACTCAGTACAGAAAGTGGTGTATTACCATTTTTTGACAGTATTAAGAATAGAAAGACAGGCCAACTGACTAACTAAACATTTATATTTCTTACAGTTAATGTTGGAAGAGTCTGGTGAGGTGTCAGTAATCATTAGGCAATTCTTTCACTGCTTTACAATATCTAATGACATCATAATGGTCATATGAGAGGTACAATCATCTCATAGCTCCTTGTTGATAGGGGTTTGGTAGAGTTATGTAAACTAGGGTCCTGAAAACTACACAGAATGATATAATGATGTCAGGTTTACATGACTACCATTAGTGTTTACTGAAGATACAGAGACTAGCACTGGTATTTATAAACAAGGAGGAAACACAGGGTTTGAAAATAAGCACCTAAAGTGGTAATGACAGGGTTAGTTAAATGTTTGAAACAAGAGTTAAGGTTTGCACAATGATTGTTAGTGAAAGAAAGGCTAAGTTAGATGTAAATGGCTCTAGTGTTAGTGTAACGGTTTGGTGTGGGTTGTAAGGTATCCTAGGGAATATATGAGGCAGATAAAGGAACTAGGCAGAGATGAGAAAGCAGTGCATTCTAACTGTGTTCAGTTTAGCAAAACATGGTACGGTATAAAACAGCAATATTGTGAGAGCGGAGAATCTATAAATGACCTCTGATTGCAAAGCTTGCTTTAGCAGTTTATGATGTATCTTGCAGCACAGTGGTGTGATGTTTAACAATGCCGCTACAGAGCAGGTGATTCTCCTGTCCAGTTACAGGTTGAAGTGCCTTCTTTATGGAGTCTGGTTGTCATACCTATGGACATATAGTTTGTGCCAGGTGCTGCAGGTAGATAAACGATGAAATAATGAATCGCATTTAACCACAACTCAGAATGTTATAGTAACAACATGGGTTCCAGAATAGCAGAAAGGCAAAATGTTGGAACCATTACACAAAAAATTAAAACAACATTCTGCTCTTATATTCACCAAGATTATACAAGATTAGTTAAAAGGGAGACGTTAGAAAAAATAACTTTCCCTTTACTCAGTTACCAGACCTTGGAGATAATATTAAACAGCATAAGAAACAAATCAAGAGCTAACTGCTCTGTCACACTGATGCAACATGATGTTGAAAAAAGATATGCTTCTTCAATTGCTCAAAATGTCATATTTGACAAGTAGTGAAGTTTCCACTTCAGTTTCTACCTACATGCCAAATGATGATTGGTGTGTGTGTGTGTGTGTGTGTGTGTGTGTGTGTGTGTGTGTGTGTGTGTGTGTGTGTGTGTGTGTGTGTGCGCGCGTATGTGTGTGTGTCAACAATACATGAGTATTTATATGCATCCTGCAAGTGACTGTCATCCCACCCATGACTCATTCTCTCTGTCTTATGCCTGGGGAAATTATAAAATTATCTTTCTACCCTATAACCCTGAACGTAATAAAATGACTATCAGACAATGAGTGAATGAATAACACAGCTGTTTGCACATCTGTAAGGAATAGAGAGGCATATTTGACAGTACCTGCTCTTGTGTGCTTCATATATATTACATTAATCCACATAAAGCATTTTCACTTTACTTTCCTTTCTTTTTTATGAGGAACAAGTGTGACAGAACCTATTTGTTATGTTTCCTACCATTTTATCCGTAACATTTTCATCTTGGACATATTGGTTTTAAGACTGAATCTTTGGCTTTACTTAAGCAGAAAAAGCTAATCTCAAATGGCATTGATGTACCAAGTGTCTGTGTTAGTATCTTGAATGATTTTATACATGAATCTGTGCCACTTCAGAGCCTGGCAGCCAGCAGAAAACACTCTTACCCTTCTGTGTTTGTCTCTTCACCTACTGTTGAACGGGTTTTACTTTGGGATGCATTTCTCATCTCATTCCCAGCAGTACTTGAGGAGGTGCTGATAAACTTCTCTAGCCCAGGTAGAGAGATTTTTACCATCTGTTTTGGGGTTTAATTCATTCTTTGCACCATTTCAAAGACTTGTCATGGTATGCCACTTGAAGTCTTGGAGTAAGCTGTAGCATATTAGTTTTAATAGTTTTAACAACTTCATTAACAAAAAGGAGTATTATGTTAAAAAATAACTGTCCTAAGGCATGTCACACTGTTAAAACTTCCAATAATGTTTCTGCAATTTATTTAGCAGTCTGTGTTTCGCTGATTCTAATTTAGACCATTTAAATGGCAATCAATAATAAGTGCTAATTGTTTAATCTTCTTCAGTCATAACCAGAGGGTCAGTGCAATTGGTTTACAAAAGACTCCATGAACCATTCTCTGACAAATGACTTTGTACTGACTAGTTCTTCTTCATGTAATTTTTAATAGACATGCAGGAAGTGATGCGTGTTTTGTAATAAACTCCGTACCTGATAACCCATAATAACTCATACCAAGATAAAATACTATCTGTGTGTTACCCATTTACTCATGATAAAATCACATCTTAGCATATTAGGCACTTAATATGTCTCATTCTTCCTTTATATGTGCTAAAGCTGTTTGTGGCATGCATATCCTTCAGAGCTTTATTTCTATCCATTAACTCTTATAACTGTGACCATATCTGTATCATTTTCTACCTCTAACAATGTGACTGTTCCCATATAATTTCATTTAATGAGAATAATGTGGTAGTCTCATCATTAAAGCTTCCAGCATGTGCTTCTACCTCTGTAACTTGTCCCTTTATAGCTTTAGCTGCCTTCTCAGTCATAGCATGTGTGATGTGGTGAATAGTGAAGAGCCCTTTTTCACTATGTATGCCTAATAATTATTTTTCATATATTCCTTGGAAGCGGATAGGTTTACATGAAAATAGGCTTTGTTGGATTTCAGTTACAGCTTCTGTGGTCATTCAAGTTCACATTTTTAAGTAATTTGTCAGCAGTTACACTGATTTATGTAAGGCTTCCCACCTTAACGACCCTATGTAAGCAAAAGCTTACAACGTCGAACCTCAGAACAGCGATTTTTTTTCCAAGGAAAGAAAAATCACAGTTCCCAAAAAAAAAAATGTTAAAACATTACATAAAGTGGGGGGCTTCCCCCCAACCCCCCACACCCCATCCCCACTTAAGTATACCAACTCCAAGATCGCACTACAGTGCCAAAAACTGCAAAGTAAGGGAAGCAGCCCAGCAAATTCTTTCCCAGGGAAAGAATTTGCTTAAAAGCCACTTCGCTATTTTGCCTTTTCGTTCTTTTGCTTTTTGATCAAGATGAATTTGACAGAATGGGTCTTTGATCACGTAAGAGGAACCCAGCTCTTACTTGTACTAATGTGTGCAAGGATCAGCACTTGTATAGATCATGCCTATCTTTACATACTGCAGTACTTTTAATGAATGCCTTTGTGTATCTGGATTACTTGTAATGCAATTTGTTAGATGACATTAATTTTATGAACCAAATGTATCTTTTTCTTATGTAACAATCAGTGCTCTTGAGAAAAGTCTGACATTTTCATAGTTTCTGTGTTATTTCATACTCCTTCTGAAGGGTTTGCATCTTGTTTTTTTTTTTTTTCTTCTTTTTTTTAACTGGGTAAACCACATTTTTTTCAGTAAAAACCAAGGAATAATGCCATGTGAAACAATTTCCTCAGAGACACACACAACACAAATTAATAGTGAGGGAATCAAACTTAGTACTTCAGAATGAAGCTCATTAGCAAAGGTCAATAGGATAAAGTTCAATAACAGCCTTAATCCTCCACAATAAAACATTCTGTGTTTTTGTGTCATATCTGTTACCCCTTAATTTTACACTTCTACCTTGTAACCTGTAACAACGGACAGACTGCTGTTATACTTATCCACACAGACAAGTAATGAGGCTGCATTGGTGAAGCTAGGCAATTTGCCAAAGACTACTGTTGGTTTCATTACTCCAAGCAAATGCAGTACGACTGACACATGGATCATCGTTAGCCTTTTCTTTCTTTAAGGAGATTGTTTCCATTCTGTATTATTTAGACCTAAGATATTCCACCCTATATAGTGAAGCATTCTATGATTTTCTTGGCTTCACACAACTGAATTAGCATTCCCTGCATTCGCTGTACCTGTCCACAGCCCTTATTATGATGCATTTGCTGTTCTGAAATTTTTTTCAGAAATCTGTCTGCTCCATTACTTCCATTTTCATCCAAACATAGTGTATCTCCCAGACTGAACCAAAATAACCACACCAATGATTTCCATTGAGACGTTTTATTAAGATCACAGCAAAGAACACATATAACATTGAATATCTTCTGTATAAGACAACATTGCATAACGTATTCCTCCTATACCCATTTTATTAAAATATTGCCCCAGCTATGCTTGCCTGGAATTGTACCTGTGTACTGCAAACCTTTACCATGCAGATCTTTACTAATAACAACCCAGACTGAGTAATTGCATCCTTCTATCATCACTCCAAAGCACTGGTGAGACAGTAGTGTCAACAGACCTTGTGTTGCATACACACCTTTCTATGGTACTGTTATTTCACACTACACTGACCCTTGCCAAGGACTGATGAAAATAAAGGGGGATACAAAGGGGGTTGGGTCAGTACCACGACTGTACATCAGCATGCCAAACATGCTGTTTCTTCCTTTTTCATTAGCAGGCAGACCCTGATTACTTCTACTAAGACTGGATGAATGAAGCAATGTTAACTCCAAATAAACTAATAATGCTCAGTCTACTTAAAACCTCTGAAAAAAATGCTGTTTACACTATAAGGCAAATGCATTTTTCAACAAAACATACATTTATAAATAAAAGATATCAAAACCTAACTTAATTGAATGAGTTCCATCATTGTTGCAAAAGCCTTTTTCCCCCTTGGCTAAATCAAAGTATTGTATGGGGTTAATACCTAAAGCTCCTGCTGGTTGATACATCTCCTGGACTGTTCTACTGCTGAGGTTTTGTACCAAACCATTGGAAAGATGTCAGGCCAAAATAATTTTAGCCTCAGGTATGTGTTCATTAGAGAGGCCAAATTTAACAATAGTCTGTCTAATAAAATCGAAATTATTACTACCCAGATGGATAAAGAATGCTTAAAGGGTAAAATCATTCATAAAGATCTTTTTGCAATATCTTCTATATGAAGCCTTGTCAAACCTGAAAAAAGCACCACCGAACCAACCACACTGAAGGATTCAAGTACAGGTTTAATTCATTCTTGTGGACTGATGTCTTGTTAGCTGCTCTAGTAATGTAAGATTGTACTAATAACAAGTGCTTCCTACTTGAAAAAGAAACCACAGTAATCCTTAGTGTAAGTAAGAAAGACATAAGAAGACCACCTACCTGCCTTTTTCAAAACTTAAACTGAATGCCCTTGTTACACTAAATTTGAAGTTCTCAAAATTCTGAATTAAGGGGAAGAAAAGCCCGTTAATGAAACTCCTTGACTCAACAAGGGATTGCTAACATTTTCCTCCCAAGGTGAGATTAAATGGCCTGATGGGTGAATGAAAAATTGTAGATTGGGTGCCCTGAATGTAGTTAAATGAAGTAAAGCCACTGGCTAATGGACCGGGCAAGTTAATCATCAGATTAACTAGGTCCACTTGCTATCTCTGGCTACTTTGGTCTGTTTTTGATTTCTTTACCCACATGCTGATCTACCCATTGGATACTATAATGTTTTCCTAATACAAATTCTGCAAGAATTTACTGATCCTAAAGGCACTTACATATGAGCAATTGAAAAGGGTTGACCAAACCGCAAATGTGTGAGAGTCACTAGATATAGCTTGAGTACCCCATATTATGATACCAAACAGGAAGTTTCTTGTAAAATTTTTTTTGAAAGAGGACATTTAGTGTTGGCCCACCCTTTAAGAACCCTGGTGACTAACCAATATATTGGATTGGGCACTTAATTTAGTGACCCATGCTATGGCTGCTAAATGTATTCACATGGTGCTGACTGCATATATCAGTAAGCATTTCTGCAGTAGATACCTTATGATGATAGGGACTGACCACCTTCAGTTTTCATGTGGTAAGTCTGGTGTTTGTTGGCCATGAATTGTATACTATTTGAAAGGCCAGTCCTGTCAAATCAACTATACCTTCTGTGGTATCAGCATGAAATCCTGGCAGGCATAAAAAGCTAATTCTTGAAATCTACAAATCTGAGATTTGGATAGGCTATCAGCAATTGTATTAATCTTAACACAGATGCATCCAGCTGAAAAGGTCAAGTTATTTTTGTAAAAGTACTAAAAGCCTTGGTATTGACTGAATCCATTGTGAACAAGGAGACCTTTTTAGCAGGTCTGCTACTACTACTGCCTAGCTATATAAAATATTAGTTTACTGTGCCTGAAATGCATTTCCATACTAGTGTGGCTACCGAAATGGGAAATATCTCGAGGAAGGAAATATCCCTTTTTCTGGCTTTTTGAACATGTGGAAGGCTGTTTTGCGGACAGCCAATGGCCTTGAAAAAATGTCCCCATGCCAATCCCTGTTTCAGTATATAATTGCAGGGCATCAGAGGTGGACCAATCTGACTGCAAAAAGGTTACTCCAGTAAAGGCTGATAAGAAAATTTTCCATAGATGTATGTCAACTTGTGTTCTGGTAGTGAACGAAACCCAGTGATGTTTCAACTTACTACCTCTTAAATGATTTTTATAATTCTCTCAGAATTGGCCTACCCAGTAGGAATACTCTGCAAGTGAATCTGTAAATGCAATGGAGCTGCATCACTTTGTAGATCTGTTATTTTTTAACAGAGAAGAATTCCTCAGTCATTGACTTCAGTTTCTGAACTCTGGCCTGTGGCAATCTAAATGCTGAGATAACAGTATCAGCATCAAGGCCCAAAATTTGAGCGATCTGGAAGGGACTTCAATCTTATCCTCAGCCAATGGGACTCCTAACTCCCAGCATGTGGTAATGAAAATTATCATGCCTTCTCTGCCCCTTTCTTCCCCTTTGCCATTTAAAAAAAAATATCTAAACAGTGTACAGCTTCCTGTCTTGGGGCCATACATAGCCAATACCAATGAAATGCCATACTGAAGGTTTCAAAACTGACACAAGTAAGAGAGCACTGGTATTGCTTTGTCAAAATAACAATACTGCTCTTGGAAATGAAATTTCAGTAATAGGCAACCTTGTTCCCATATTGGAAGAAATCTAAAAGCTGACTGGATGTCTAATTTAGCCAGCCATGCGTCAGAGAATTTCTTAATAACCAAAGCTTACTCATCAAGTGAGATGTAGTGTACCTAGACTGACTTTGTGTCTATGAAATCATTAACAAGGATCCTTTCAGAAAGGACAAATGGTGGATCAGGTGGAATTCACCTGTTTGTTTTTTGGTAGCATACTAATGGGAGTTCTCTTTTCATCTACAAAGATCAGGTCCTTATTAAATTTGTCATCCATGGGAACAACAGATCTTACAGGAAATCCAAAAAGAAAAATCTTGGAAGAAAAAGGATGACATGGGTTTGAGTAGTTTTTTTAATTTCTTCTCTAAAACTGGAAAACTGAGTGAAAGATGTTACAACCAGGGCTGAACTCAAAAGGAACTGTTCTCTATTTGATCTTGAAAGGACCACTGCCCCTGTGGCTAACTTCTTACTTCTGTGAAGATAACGTATCAGGAGCAACGTATCAGAAGCACCCACCATGGAAGAAGGTGGCTGTTGCCCACATCTGTGGAAGCATCTTTATGGCTGGATGTACTTCCCACAGTATGAAAAAACAAATATGCAAGTCTACATGCCAGACAAGTGTATTTGGTGATGCCAAAAGCTAGTACCATTTTGTTCCTTGGTGACATGTCTGGCACAAGATTCGTATTTGTGGAAATGGGTTTATCTGACATCACACTAAGCCATGTGTTGGAATATTGCTCTTCCCATTGTAATGATTTGTCCATAGCTTTTAACTTTCTGAAGTGCTGGTTCCACCAAATCCATGATGTGTTACCCTAGATATAGTGAGCTTCCTGGATTGTTAAAAAAATAAGTTAACAAAGTAAAGCTTAGTGGAGTATCACTGCCATAAAAACTTCAAAACCAGACTCCCAAGTATCTCAGTTCTTCACTACTGCTCTAAAAGATGCTTTCTTCACTACCAGATCTTTTGACTCAACATTGTCTGCCTATAAGAGCCACTGTGCACCTTCAGTACCTAACAGATCAAACACATCAATATAGTCCACTCAGATGATCTTATTTTTGATCGCAGTGGGAAGATGCACTGATATATGTTTACCTGGGGTAAGGCTGCCCTTTGAATTCATACCTTGGCAGATCCCACTTGAACCCATAGTAGCTACAAACTGAGCCATTCATGTTTTCTCCTGCTGACCAGAGGTTAGCACTTGATGGCTATTAGAACCTAAACTTATAAGTGTCACCTTTATCCTTATTCTCCCCACCTGAAGGTTGCAGTGCAAACTCCCCCAGCATGTTCTGCTTAACCTCAAAACCTCTCTCAAGAACCATGTTGAAATGACTAGTAGAGCTTCTAAACATTCCTCTATGTATTCCTAAGCTGATTGCATTGGGTACCCAGAATTTTTATAGGGGAGGGTGCAAACCCAGAGGCCAGAGCATCTGATCAGCGATGTGACCTAACATGCATTACACCGTGACAGTACTAGATTAATTTCTTTGGAGGGAGGAAGCATTTCGACTTGGTCAGGATTCAAAAGCATAAAATGAAACTAAAAACAGGAGCAGGCTGGCAAAGAATGATAAATGTGCCTCAGAATTAATTGGTTCTTCTGTGAGAAATTTATTTAAGGCATCAAAACTAGTAACATTAGTTTGGGAAATGAGAGAGCTTGCTGTATTAGTTGGCAATTTTTTTAATTTTCATGGTTGCAAGCTTATTGGGTGGGAGTTCCTTATTTCCAGTCTGCCCTTATTGGTCCATTGGGAGGTCAGGCTCTGACCACACACCTTGGATGTGCAAGGTGCAAAGCTGAGAATCAGTGAAATAACAGGGTGGTTATAGTTTTCAAACTTCATTTATTAGTTATTAAGATGGTAAGATATTTACATAAACTTTTGTGTGCAGCCAGATCAAGGTCAAATGGGGACCTAGGCAGGATAAGAAATTGCGACCCCCCCAGAACAGCCCCATCTATGGCAATGACCTAGCCCCCCCCCCCACAGCAGCTGCTTCCCCAGCCATTCCAGTGTTCCAATACTTGCCTATATTTCTCATTACCATAAACATGGTTCAGACCTGTCAGTGTGCATACTGCTTTCTTACTTATTTCTACAATGATTACAGATATTGAAATAAAATAGCACAAACACCAATAGCCATTTGCTAAACAAACAATACAGTTGGACGGTGAAAACAGGCAGCATGAGCATTAGACTTCTCTAGTCTTGAAACTTACTTTCAAACAGCATAAAACCTATATTCAAAGAAAATGCATCTGGCCAGTGGAGAATTAAGTTTATCTTTGGTCTGTTTTCAAACCATAGGCTCCTTGCGCACATTTTTAGGGCCATGAATACATGTATGTGTTCTTTGATTCACCTTCTTAATTACTAAGTTATTTTCCTTATATAATACAGCACCACTTGTCAGAGTGTGTTTTAAATTTGTAGTCTTGAACAGGTAAGTAATGAAACAAAACATATGAACCAATAATGACAAAACTACCCATTTCAGAAAAATTCAACCATAAAAGGTCACTCAGATCTGTCATTACAATGCACCAATATCAGTCAATAAGGAAAATCTTTGTAGAAGTAAACGTCATCTGAATAAGTCCACATTAAAGAGATCTGTAACTAATGAAGAGGTTGTTACTGGCAAACATTTTGCATTTCAGTGTTTCATCTACAAATTCAGTGCCTTCTGCCAATGAAGAATTAATCGCCTATGTAACATAAAAAAAAAATGGTAAGCTGGCATTGCAATAGGGAATGACTGGCAAACTGGAAAGTTCATAGTTAAGAGGCATCTCATACAAAGGAGGACACACTTAGGAGTGCAGAACCCCTATTCCCCTTAAAATGCAACAAATAATCAGCAAACAAAAGGGCACTGCAATACCAACACTCTATCTGCATGGTGTGGGGGTAGAATCCACGGCCTTCTGCACCAAAGGCAATTATGCTACTAACGCTGCTTTCAAATTCTATGGCAAAAACAGTAACTGCCATTTGCTAAACAAGACAGTTAGGTTCATAGGTTCATAGGTTCATAGGCAGGTACTAGGCTATTGGCCCTAGGGCCTATATAAGCCTAGCCAAAGATACCTTGGCTTTCGCTACCCAAGAAAATTATTTTCCTGTGCCACTGTCGAGCAGAGCCACAAAGGTTATCCCCGGGGTGAATTTCCTATCTCCCATCCAATCATCAAGATTTTTCTTGAAGAGTGCTAATGAGGAGCTTTGTTTGATATAGATAGGTAGTTTGTTCCAGAGTATGGGAAGTCTCTGGGACAGGAATCTATCCCTCCAGCATGTTCTGTTTATTGTGGTGATGAGGTTTAGGTCCCTAGAGCATGTAGCTCATAGGGTTTGGGATTTCTTTAAGTGGAGCGTGTCTAAAAGCTCTGGGTCTGACATAGCTTTATGTGTTAGGCAGACATCGCCCCTGAGTAGGTGATATGCAATGGAGTAAAGCTGCAGTTTTTTGAGACGGTCTGCGTAGGGCATCTCTTTGAGGCCGGTAATCCTCTTTGTGAGGTATTTCTGTGGCCTTTCCAGTTGTTGTAGATGTCTTGTGAGGTACATACCAAAAGGGGCATTGTACTCTATAATATGGGTCTAATGAGTGATGAGTAGAGGGGAACAATGACCTCTTTTTTCCTGGATGAGAAACCTTTTGTGATGAGGTGTGCCATATAGAAGGGTTTCCTGACTACTGTGGCAATGTGATTATCAAAGGAGAGACTACTGTCCACCTGTGTCCCAAGGTCTCTTATCACACTTTCGGTGTTAAGTAGACTACCACCTATGTGGTAGTTCATGGGTACTGAGTTTTTACCAAAAGGAATGACAATGCACTTTTTGGCATTGAGCTTGAGGCCATGGCTTTGACACCAGGCATCTGTCTCAGCAAGGCCCTTTTGTAGGATGTCCACCATCTTTTGGAATTTTGATTATGGCTCCTAGTTTGCAGTCATCTGCGAACTTCATTAGCCAAAGACCTTCTGTGTTGGCCTGTACTTCAGAAAAGTAGATACCAAACAGGAGAGGACCTAGGACTGAACCCTGTGGTACTCCACTTGTCACTGGTCTTAAGCTGGATTTGGAGTCTGCTACTTTCACAGTGTGGGTTCTGTCAGTGAGCCAGTTGGCAACCCATCTTGTGACATAGGGATTTATACCTTGTTTAGTGAGTTTATCTATAATTCCAGAGTGGGGAATGGTGCCAAAAGCTTTGGCGAGATCTAGATAGGCTGTGTGAACCACCTTACCCTCATCTACGGCTTTGGTGACTGCTTCAAAGAAGTCTATCAGATTTAGGAGACATGATCTGCCTTTTACAAACCCGAACTGGGTGGGGTCCTGAGCTTGGAGATTACCAATGTCATTGTTTATAAGTTCCATGATGATACGCTCCATAGCCTTGTAGAACAATTGCTCATGATAAACAGACCTAGCATCTGCAGTGGTAAATGTCTCTTCCCTTGAAACTCACAATTACAAGAAAAGGCACTGAAACTCATAATTCCCTGAAAATGTACTGAAACTCAAGCTCACAATTCTGTCAGCATTCAGATAGTTGATATAGCAGATTCAGGCTTTTGTGTCCACTGAAACTCACAAGTCCTTCAGCAGTCTGGTAATTGGTGTAGAGGATTCAGGCTTCTTTCTCTTGTAACCAAGTTACAGAGTCAAGCCTGATCAGGTTAACTTACTAACTTGCCCCCCCCCCCCAACTAGCGCTTACATATTATACTTCCATACTACTCAACCTCTTAGCCCAAGAAATCTGAACAAAGTCTAAAATAATGGGGGAGGGGGGTGACAAAAGTCCAACAATAGGGATTGCTTTTAAATATTGATCTTATAGACTTAGAAAGTTGTAGAATAACAGGATTTGTCTTAGCATGCATTTTCTGAAGGATATGAAGTCTGAAACTCATATGTCATTATTTAGTGACTTTAATCCTCTGTGAATTGCCAGAAAGCCGAAAATTGTATGACGAATAGGAAAAAATATAAGGCAAAACTCTAGACAGTTAAGAAGTATGCATATATCTCAACCTCTTAGTGCAAGATATTTGGACAAAGCCTAAACTATTGGAGATACAATGATCCAAACATGGGGATATATTTTAAATATTGCTCTTTTTAACTTAGAAAGTTACTAGAATAGCAGGCTTTGTGTTAGCATGCATTTTCTGAAGGATATGAAGTCTGAAACTCATGTGCCATTATTTAGTGACTTCAATCCTCCATGAATTGCATGATACCACATGTTTTATGAGGAATTGGCCAAAAATATGAGACAAAAGTCTGCTCACTTGAGAGTTACGTTAAACACACACACAAGCACAAACACGTACACACACACACACACACACACACACACACACACACACACACACACACACACACACACAAATACCTACTGTCTCTCAGATACACTAACACACACACAAACACACACACATACACACACACACACACACACACACACACACACACACACACACACACACACACGCACACACACAATCTGACATATGAACAGAATGGCTGGTATAAATTACATACATATAACACACAGACACACACACACACACACACACACACACACACACACACACACACACACACACACACACACACACACACACACACACACCTATCGTCTCTCTTCTCTGACGCAGCAACACACACACACACACACACACACACACACACACACACACACACACACAAACATACACACACACATTTTCTCTTTCACACAGAAATGGAATTGCAGGAGGTTAGAATGATCGTTACAGTGCTTACTTTACAAACATAAGGGGCAGAGTCTGAGTGTTACATGGGGGTAATTAGCTAGGCTTATAATTGCTCACAAAGGCAGTTAGCCTTGTACTAATCTATGTGCTTAAATTACGTACCCACACACACACTTTCTCTCTAGTTTACAGGACTTACATACACGTACTGTCTCTCTTAACCAAATGGATAGTTTAAATTCCACATGCAAGTATGGAATGTGTTTACTTCTACTGTGGTATGCATGTGGCATATGCATGGCTCTCCTTAAAGGAAAATACATATTCATCATGGCGTTAAGAATTTTTTTTAAATATATTATTAAAATAAATGTTTAAACTTTTGGCCAGAGTGAGACCCTCCCCAGCCACGTGAACCTAGGCAACAGCCTATGTCACCTAGTGCTGGATACGGCTCTGCATCTCTGTATATCTGAAAAAGACAATGTAAAAGATGTTGGTACAATATTATTGTAATGATTATTACTGAGGTAAATATGTCATTTTGACATATTTGAACAAGCAATAATAAGACAAAAACTATGTAAATATGGCACGTCAGAATTGTGAAAATACCTGCTGCTCTAATTAGAGATGGAAACACTGCCCAAAAAGTCAAAATCCAGGGCAGTGCAAGTGCACCCCCTTACACCTGCCTGCAGGTGCCCATGACTATTGGTTACTTACATTAACACTCCCTCAAATACCTCTAAAATGTCATTATCTTTAACTGGTGACTCTGCAGTCTTTACTTAAGAAAACACTATTTGATCAGCCAAATGCTGTTCTTTTGTTTCCTTCCTCAGTTGCCATCATTGTGCTGACTTCTAAGCACTTCTTTTTTTTTATGGTACTTGGTTGAACCTACGTGGCTTCCATCTCAGAAAACAAAACTCCTACATAGGTTCATAGGTTGATAGATTAGGGTTGTAGATTAGTTAGCAGATATCTTTGCTCAGTAGCATAGCTAGCATGCGTTGAGAGGGGCAACTGCCCTGGGCACAAAGTGCAGGGTGGCACAATCAGCAAATCAGCAATCAGCAAATCCTGCTATCTAATGCATTACTGGCTCTTAAAAGACAATATTGCATTTACAGTCAAACCTGAGAGCTGTAGCTCTCCATGTATCATCTAAGCTGTAGCAACTGCTTGCTACATTGTAGCAACCAGTTTTATACAGTTTAAAACTTAGAATTTTTTTTTAATTAAAATCTGAATGCTGTAGCAGTCTGTTTAGGTAAGGCATATACTGTAGCAACTCAAACAAAGCAAAAATGCGTCCCCTGCACCAAAGTCTCTCCACAAACACTGAATATATCCCATACTTTTTAAAATAAACAAATAAAAGTGCACATGAGCGCTTTCAGGCAACAAGCCGTTCCTCAGATACATTAAAACAGTAAAGACATACATTTTAAATACCATGTCATCCAATCCAAATCTTAGTATTTTACCCTGCTTTTCCTTAGGAAAGGTTTTAAAGGAACAGCAGTGTTTAAACCTGAGCTCCTGTCAGCCCCTAACTATATTATGAAGCGAGATGGATTCCCCTGAGGAAGGGCGGATTCATCTGCATATTGTATAAAGGAGGCGTGCTTAGTGTAGGTAAATAGATTGTTAGTGAACAGGGAAAATAGTAAAGGACCAAGGATGGAGCCTTGGGGACTCCCAGAGAAATAGGAAGATGAGGTCATAGGGAATCTTTCTGGATGACAGATTGCTGTTGGCCAGTTAGATAGCTTTTGAACCAGTTGGTGGCAGATTGGGAGAAGGAGAGAGTCTTGACAATGGAGAATAGCATTTTCTGTGATACCATGTCAAATGCGTTAGACAGATCAAGAAATATAGCAGAGGAGAATAGTCTGTTGTTTTTATGATGGAGGATAGTGCTGGTGAAAGAGATCAAGGCTGTAGTTGTACTGTGATATGGCCTGAAGCCATGTTGGGTTTTGGAGAGAAGTACCTGAGAGTTAATGGATTTCTCCAGGATGTTAGAGAGTGGGGACAGGATGGTGATAGGGTGTTAATTGGAAAGATCAGTGGAGGATCTTCCATTGTGAAGGGGAATGATGTGCAAGATTTTTGACAGAGAAGGTACATAACTTCCTAATATACATTGGTTAATTAGTATGGATATAGGATAGGATAAGGTGTCTGCTGCAAGTTTTAGGTATTCTGAGGGAACGCTGTCAGCAGCGAATTGCGTGGGCTTGAGTTTTGTTAGAAGTTTTTTTTATATAACAGGTAGAAACAGAGGAAAATGAAAAGGAAGGGGGGTAGGGGATTAGCGTTGAGAGTTGGGGGCAGGAAGAGGGTTGAAATTGTTTTGCTATGGATAGAATGGTTTCAGTGAAATGTTTATTGAAGGAGTCAGCAAAACTGGTGGAGCTAGAAAGGATGGAAGGAGAGGGGGTGTCTACTTTACCTGGGTGGAGAGCTGAGTTTATAGAGGACCAGAATTGCTGAGGGTTGTTGGGGGAGAGGTTTAAGGCAGTTAGATAGTAATGGGCTTTATTTGTTTTAATTTGTAGTTTAGCCTTATTGTGTAATTCAAGGAATGACTGCCTAGCAGAAGGGGTTTTAGTTAGATGCCAGTGCTCTCAGGTTTTGTCTCTGATTTTCATTAATTCCCGGGTGATTTTTTTGAAGTCATGGAGAGTTTTTAGGATTAATTTAGGTATATCTTAGTGGAGCATGAGTGTTTAAGATGTCAAGGAAGGTACAACTGAAGAAGTGCACAGCTTCATCTAGACTGAGGTATTTCAGTGGTGCTCAGTTACAGTTTTGTAGTGACTAGATAAAGGAGTGGGGGTTGAATTTTATTTTGTTATGGATCTGTTTATAAATTATGGGATTAGCATTGTTAACATGATGTTTCAGGAGGAATGTGGGTGAGAGGTCACTGAGGCTGTCAGGAAGGCAGCCAGTTATGTAGGAGTGAGGTTCCTTGTTAACTAGAAGGACTGTCTGGGATAGGGCACAGAAAAGGGACCTGACTAGCTGGGCAGGAGGGACAGGCGGCATGTTGTACATCTAGTCACCTGGCTGGTGTGGCAAAAAAGAAGTATTCATGATATTTATACAGGAAAAGTAAATTAAGCAGATAACTAACCCCCAAAATCTTGCAATTAACCGCATACCAAATACCTGCCTCTTCTGGCATATATAAAACTGTTCACTTGTAAATGTGAACTAAATTTGACAGCAGAATACAGCCACATATATAGATGTAATTATAATCATGTTATTTTATTGAATATATTCATTTAATCATAAAAGGTAAATGCTTTTTGAAAATGGCGTCCTAAACTGATATAAAAAATGCAAGTTGCTTATAAATTTTCTGAACAGCATGCTATTTTAACTAAACTAGTCTTTTCACAAAGAATTATACATAAAAACTGTTAAAAATTCTTTTGTGCAACTGTGTTTAATATTTTGGAGTTCTTGTATGACTTAATCTATGCTTCATCCCACTGTGTGATTATCTGCAGGGTGTATTATTGGATTGTGCTCAATTTGTATTGAATTCAGGGATGAATAAATAAGTAAATAAATAAATAGGGGCTGCTAGAAATTGGAGTCTTGTTGCTCTATGAAAAACTTCTCACTGAATGTCATTAGTATGAATACTATTTATATATTTATTTATTTTTATTTTATTGCATTTGTTTACCGAGAAAGTCCACTAGGCCTAAAAGAGCCCATTTTCAATGGAGGCCCGGGGAGAAAAGTTGTCACCTGCTATTCAACAAAAACATCTTCAGCAAACTTTAGACATTTTTTTACCCAGGGTAGCAAGCCACCTTGTACCAGTCATGTAGATATATATATATATATATATATATATATATAAATAAAAAAAATATATATATATATATATATATATATATATATATATATATATATATGTGTGTGTGTGTGTGTGTGTGTGTATATATATATATATATATATATATCTATATATATATATATATATATATATATATATATATATATATATGGATCTCCTTTATTTGATCGACAGACCATTTGATAGAAACTCATTTAGTCGAAGTCTCATTTGATCGAAAACCAGAATTCAAGGCAATTAACAAGAAATTGTCCCCCTCCCCAATATCGTGCGACCCTGGAGTTGATATATATAGTCAGGAGTGTGTGGGGAATGACACCCGCCACCTATTTTAGTTTAAAATGTGTACTTTTGTTTTCTTTTCTTCTTTTAAATGAAAATAGGTGTGGGGCTTTGCCCCCCACACCCCCCTGACTGTATATATCAACTCAAGGGTCACATGACATTGGGGTGGGGGACAAATCCCTGTTAATTGCCTTGAATACTGGTTCACCTTTGCTTTTAGTGACCATCCCTCACTGGAGTCAGTAGTGAGGATTCAGTCTTCTTGATTACTTGCCTGGAGTTAGGACCCATCACAGACTTTATGAAGAGAGACAGGCTGGAGCTCTCAGACTGTGTCCAAAGTAGATAAGAGGCTGAAAATGAGTAGCATTCTACCTTATGCAAGGATGATGTCAAGATACGAGCAAAAACGAATTGACTTCAATAATTTGCCTAGGTTTTGGTATCATTCAAGGGGAGACCAATATTTGTCAGCCTGGGAGGATATATTCAAGAGATAATGCTGCTTCACCAGAGATGGCCTGCATCTGTCCCCTCTAGGGTTTCAGTTATTGTCATGGACATTGTGCCTTTCTTAGGCAATGTCAGCCTTATAATCCAAGTTACATAATGAAACAAATAAAGGAAAACCTGAAGGTGCTACTGATAAATGCCAGGAGCCTACACAAGAGACTCCCATTCCCTTCACACCCCGCTCACCCTGGATGGCATTAACATCTGTGTATTGACTGAGACATGGTTTAAAATGGTGGAGAACACTCTAGCACTGCAAGGCTATAGTGTCTTTCACACCTTTAACAGCTACTATGCAAGTAGGGAAAAAGATGAAGATGCCTCAATCTTCATCCAGAACAGATTCATGTCAAGGCTGGTAAGGTGGCATGATGCACTAGAGCTTCTTCATGACTAAATAACTATCAGAAATGTCCCATATGATGTATTATCTAGATATAGAACTCCTCCTATTACACAAGAAAGCCACAATGTCTATCTATAGCAACTGGACTCATCGTCAAACCCAATACCATTTTCATAGGTGATCTAAATTATAAAGCTACAGACTGGGAAACCTGTACTGCCACTAGTGCACAAGCACAGAGGTTTCTGAACTGTGTCAATACAAACATCCTGGAACAATTACTCAGAGTATCCACTAGGGGGATGACATCTTGGATATTGTCTTTCCTAATATGGGAGCCTCTTATTGTCTTTTCATTTTTTTATTTGCTTTGTTTACTGGAAAAGTCTGTCTGGGAAATGAAATGCCCATGTGGAGGCTCAGGGAGAAAGTTCCAAAACAAGGGTAGAAATACATTTTTGACAATTTAAAAGAAAAACAGTCAGCAAACACTATTTACAAAGTATTTCTAAGCAAATGGTCAACAAACACTATTTACAAAGCATATCAGATTAAGGAGCTACATGTTTTCAGGTTTCTGTAAGTAGAATCAAAAATTCTATATTAATGGACTTGTTTGGTATCTGTAGTGGACAGAGTTAGGATTGTTTACTTCAAACTGTAGGTGTGGTATGGCTGAATAGTTTATAAGTTGCCAGTTGATAGCTGAGGGTGGATTTAAATTGTTGCAGGTTTTTTAAAAGCCTGATGTGGTCTGGAAGTTTGTTCCATGTCTTGGAGATGGCAACAAAGAATAGCAAGCCACCTTAATAATTATTAGATTTATTAGCAAAAGTTAAAGTTCTGAGGATCTTACAGTTCTATTTGTTACATGCCATTGGATGAGATCTGACAGGACTTTTAAGTGGATGCTAAAGTATTTTGTGTACATTCAGTAGGTGAGAGAGGGTCATCTATTCAGAAAATTTAAGCCAATAAAGTGTATTGGGCACCACACATTGATGGGAGTGGTTTGGGATTCTGCAAGCAAATTTACTAATTTTGTTGTAGATACTTTCTAGTTTGCTTTTGATGGAAGAATTGAGATTTGTAAATATTGTTGAGGAATATAGAAGGGTAGGAAAGAGTAGGGAGGTGGCAGCTATTTTTTACTATGATCATTTAGAAGGTGATTTGCACTTTAAAGTGAGTTTATTTTGCAGTGTGTCTTTTTGCCTGCAGTGCCAATCTGCAGATCAAATTGTAACTTGTAATTAACGATAACTGCTAGTAATTTTGTGTTAGTGATATTTTGTGTTTTTTGAGGAGATGTTAAGGTCAGTGTTGTTTTGATTTATGTCTTTAGGAAAGAATAGGGTTCGTTTTGTTTTGGTTTAAGAGCACTTGAGCTATATTTTGCCAGATTTCCACAGAAGTGAAAGAATCCTGTGTGATAGTTTCTATGGTGGGAAGATTTGGGTCTGATTAAACTAAAGTTGAGTCTTCAGCATATTGCATTATGGTAGCCAGTGATGGTTCCTTGTACATGTCATTAATGAAGATATTAAAGACTCGCTCAAGTATGGAGTCTTAGGGAACCCCTGTAGTGACTGGAAGGAAGGTAAAGTGGGAGTCATTCCATTTTAGATACTAGTTGTTATTGTTTAGGTAGCTGGTAAACCAGCTAGCTGAGGGAGTTGTGAGGCCTATAAGATTTAATCTTTAGAAGTGTAGTTGATGTGAGACCATGCCAAAGGCTTTTGATACATCCAAGGAAAGGGGAAGACAAAATTACCTGAGTTTTTACTTTGATTAATGGAATCTAGGAAACATAGCAGGGCTGTTTTGGTGCTATGTTGGGTTCAAAAGCCATGTTGGGTAGGACAAAATAAGAAGTTATCAAGTAGAAAGGCTAGGAGTTGCTGATGTATGCATTCCTCAAGTACTTTAAAGAAGGATTGCTATAGGGTGATATTTGCTGATTCAGTGGATGTGCCACCTTCGTGTAATGGGATCATGAAGCAAGCTTTCCATAGGGCTGGGATGTATTTTTCTGTAATAGATCTATTAATTAGTATAGATATATGGTAGGAATGGTGTCTGCAGCTATACTGAGGTATTTGGATAGAAGGTTGTCAGGAGCTAGCTTGTGGGTTTCAGTTTTTCATTGTATTGTTTGATGTTATTTGTCTGGACAGTTGCTAGGTTGAGTTGGGTGTGGAACTATGGTCTGGGAGGGTTAGATGGACTGGGTTAGGTTATTATTGTTTGAGTTAAGTAGAGTACTGGATATGAAAAGTTGGTTGAATGTGTCTGCAAAGTCCCTGGTGGTTTCAGGTGGGAAAGGATTTAGAATGGGTTTTCTGTCTGCTTTGTGGAAGTTGTTTAAATTTTGCATAAATATATATATATGGTTTCAGTTGAAACCATCGAATTAACACTACTTCGAGTCTCACATCATCGAGACTACAACATCGTAAACCCAAACCAACGAAAAGTAAAACCATCGAGTTGCAAACCGTCGAAACAAACTGCATAACATCACGAACTGAAAATGAGAAGGTATGTATGAATATACACTATGTAGCAAACATATATGGAACTCTGACAGTATAGCTACATGTATACCTTAAACTCGATGGTAAGTATCTTGATGATTTCAATTTTCGTTGAAGTCGATGCTATGACTCTCGATGATTTTAGTTTTCGTTGGTTTCAGTTTACGACGTTCTAGTCTCGATGATGTGAGACTCGAAGTAGTGTTAATTCGATGGTTTCAAGTTAAACCATATATATATATATATATATATATATATATATATATATATATATATATATATATTGTATGTGTGGTCTAGTTTGTGGAAAATAAGTTACTTTTATCACAATGAATGTGTGCCTTGCATTGTCTCTTGTGTATCCTCATTACTTGCTAGGTCTGACCATAAAGCAGTCTCCTTCAAAATAAAATTGAAACCAGTGATCCCTTCCTCCTAGGACACCTTTAGAAAATTATTTAAAACATACTATCTACTCCTAAGTGATACATTGTCAAGCTTCAAATTCCCACCAAACCCAGCTGACTCCACTAAATATATAGAAGCATATACCTCCACACTATACTAGCATGTAAACAGCTACTTAGATGCAGCTGTACACCATAAGAACAAGCACAGGGCAAATTCCAGAAACAAACCCATGTGATGGAACCATAATATCAACAAGATTTGCAATAAAAGAAAAATAATTTTGACCAAAAGTAAGAACAGTAATTCCCAGAATGCTCGAGCCCTTGTCACTAAAAATAACCAAACAAAACAGGAGCTTAATAAAAGCTAGCAAAGCCAAGTTTGAGGTTAAAATAGCTACTCAGGCCAAAGACAATCAAAAGGACTTTTTAGTTATGTTCATAATCTCAAAAGCATGATGAAGCAATGTACTGAGTTGATTGTGAATGATGTCACCTACACTAAAGCTGAAGATATAACAAAGCTACTAGCGAATAAATTTACCTCTAACTTTGCCCCTCTCCCCCATTCATCTGTCTCTCAAAATATACCTGAAACTGACTTGCCTACAGCTGTTGCATAAGACTAGGTCCTAGAAGTGCTATCAAAATCTAAAAATACTACATTGACCGGTGCTGACAATATTCCTGGATGCATCTTAAATAGCAAGAAACATGATTTAGCCACACCCTTAACAACAATGTTCAGTCTTGGCCTCCATACAGGTTTTGTACCTAGTGAATAGATAACTGCTAGAATCATTCCCCTGCATAAGGGTGGACCTTACAAAGGCCCAGCCATTTACAAATCCATAAGTCTTGCAAGTCTGATATGCAAAGCCATGGAAAGACTTATCATAGAACTAATTGGTCAGGACATAGGGAGCCTCCACTCATATGACCCATTTCAGTTTGGATTTGTCGAGGGCCAGTCATGCTTACTCAACCTGGTGGACTTTTTGGAAAGGTCACCAAAGCAATGGCTGAAGGAAAAATGGTACACACTACATACCTCAATCCATCCAAAGCCTTTGACATAAGTCACGACTCAGGGATAGTAGAAAACCAAAATAAACTGTCACCTGCTGGATTGTTAAATGGGTCATAGATAGGATGCAGAAAATCAAAATAGGTGAAGTTACAACACAAAGAGATCTGTCATTAGTGATGTCCTCTGGGCTCTTTGCTGAGACCTTTCCTGTTTTACATCTAATTCTGATATAAAATCCAGTACCACAGGGGTTTGCCTGGCTAATTTTGCAGATGACTGAAAGCTAGGATCAGACATTGAATCCCCAAATGACTTAGCTATCTTGTAGCAAGGCTTGTCTCAAATAAAAAAACTTGTGTCAACATCATGGACTGAAACTAAATGCCACTAAATGCATTATTGTATCCTTTTGGAGGTCATGTACCATAGGTAACTACCATGTTGACAATATACCCTTAAGAGTCGACCCATTTGTTTGGTATTTGAGATGTATGTGGATAGTGACCTAAGCTTTGACCTACAGGTATCCATTGTTGTAAGAAAGTCCTTCTATATTGCACAGCTTGTAAACAAAGGGATTGTGTGTAGATCCAGGGATGTCATTGTTACCCTTTACTCAGCCCACATTAGGCCAGTAATGTGGGCTGAGTAAAGGGTAACAATGACATCCCTGGATCTACACAGGGATGTCATTGTTACCCTTTACTCAGCCCACATTACTGGCCTAATGTGGGCTGAGTAAAGGGTAACAATGACATCCCTGGATCTACACACAATCCCTTTGTGTGTAGATCCAGGGATGTCATTGTTACCCTTTACTCAGCCCACATTAGGCCAGTAATTGAATATAATGCTCCCTTTGGCATGTCTCTGTCCAGACAATTGCAACAATTGCAATGCCCACAGAGTTACCATGCTAAAAGCATATAAGGCCTAAAGAACATGTCCTACATGGACTGACTCAAAGCCTTTTCACTATATCCCATGTCCTACCAACTGCTAAGAGGTGACCTGTGTCTGGCATACAATGCGTCCTCTGATTCAATACTGATGAAATTACTGCACATTAGCAAGTCAGATGACACTCAGTCTAGGGATCTAACCCTCTTCTGCAGCATCAGCAGAACAGCTTGGCAGGAGAGACATGTCTCGCAGAGGATACCACAGCTCTGGAACAGACTCACCATCCACATAAAACAAAGTTCATCCCTGCCCATATTCAGGTGCAACTTGGATCTATGGATGGGAAACAGAATATTTACCCCAGAACTGCACCCTGTAATACTAATGGATGGAGGTATCTCCTAATTGTTTTTTCCCATGCATGTGTCCCCTCAAATTATCTGTAGTATGATCCCAATTATTCTCATTAGGGGTAATATATAATTATCACCTATGGAATGGAAAGCGTCAGTCTCAAACCAAATGGGATACATTAATTCAAGCACAAAAAGGAAAACTGGCTAGGCTTAAAATGGCCTGTAAGGGTACCTAGCCTAGTACTTAATGGGTCTATGTTCATGCTTTGACTACGAATTATAGCAAATGCCTTATAATCGAACATTAAACAGTGAAACTTTAAACTACCAAAAATGCTTAACATTGAAAAATAATTAATCAAACGGCCATAAATGGCCAACATCATAAATGTAATCAACCAAGTTGTGGGGATTTACTCCCCCCTAACTATATATACCAACTCTGAGATCGCACTACAGTGGGGAATAGAGCAAATTTAAAAAAAAAAGCTTCCTTCGTTAACTTATGCATTGTGGTACTTTCTGGTTGTTGGCCAACTATGGCTATTTGATGAATTATTTTATGATGTTAACCATTTTTGGTAGTTTAAAGTTTTGCTGTTTAATGGTTGATTATAAGGCATTCAGTGTAATTTGTACTGAATGCACGAACATAGACCTGTACTTAACTATGAAGCTATGAGAAAAGTGTGACCTTAGTATTCAAAGTGGCTTTTGGTAATTAGTACTTGAACAAATGCCATTCAGAGAGAAGGCATTTGGCAGATTAACTGGCTTCCCTGAAATGCTTATGCCAGAAATGATAAATTTTGATGAAGTTATTTTCCAATGTGTGACTATAACAGGAAGCATCTCTATTGAATTGATTTTTTCTCTTGATCTGAAAATGTGTGTAGTAGCTTACAAAAAAAATGTAGGGTATAACCAACATGTCATAGGCAGACTCATTAAAAGCCCTATCACTGTATTCAGTTTCCTAAAGATTACTGAGGGGTGATCTATGCCTGACCATCAAACCAGTCTCTAGCTCAGCCCTAATCGAAATATTGCATGTTCACAAAACTAACTGCATGAGGGTTACCTGATTCAAAGATCTAAACCTGATCTCTGGCATGAATAGATCTTGTACAGGGAGAAAAAACAGGCACCTCTACACCAGTATCTCCAAATCCAGACGAACCCGTTCAGGATGATGACAGAAATTCAGAAGTAACAGTATCCACAGTGGCATCTTTACAAAGGAGAACCAGATGCAGAAAAGTGTTACAGCTACCCCAGGAAGCATGTAAAGCACTGGTTACCCAGCAGCAAATGTGCCGTGGCATTGTTAGGGCTCAGACCACTGTCATAGAGAGACAGCTGAAAATGCTCAGGGTCCCTCAGGGTATACATGAGGATTTCCAGCCCTGCATGGAAATGGCACATAGTGGGAATAATACCATGATCACACTGATGTGTAGTATGGTGGCACACCAAGCATCCATTGTCGCCTCCATTCGTACATTAGTTAGGACTTACCCGACTCAAGTAGGAGTCAGTGTTGGAAGAGGAAGAGGACAGGGTACTGCCAGGACAAGTGAGAGAAGATCATATGAGACTAAAAAGGCTTCTCAAGAAAGTATTATAATTAGTTAGGGGAAACACTATTGTTGAAGATGGGAAAAACTGGGCTTAAAATGCGGAATGTGACTTGGCTGTGATACTCCTCAGCTGAATTACTTATTCATACATTATAGTTATGGTTTCAATTTAGTTTGAGCTTGATAGACTGTATTGCTCTGAATTCCATTTACAGTAGAAGTCAAATGTTATTCTAAGAAAACACCATAAAGCAGGTAGAACACAACTTTAAGGTAATAATCTATTAATATGCTGCTTCCTGTTTTTCAAAGTTTGATTCTATCAGCTTCCATTTATTTGCTGTGCAACTGTGAGGAGGTCACTTCACCAAACAGTGTTGTAAGGAGACTAAGAACTGAAATAGGTTACCTAGTGGTTTGCTGGATCACATACTTAGTAACTACCTAGGACCCTATCAGTAATCAAAGTAAAGCCACTAACATGAATTACACTCATCAAAATGTAAATATATATTTGAACATAACAAATTAAAGGGTATGGTAATCGCTGTGGAAGAAATAGCACACTAAATAGAACAATTTGACCACTTTCAAACATCATGTCAAGACATATTGAATAAAATGCAAACCACTGGCTCAAAAATTATTAACACAGAATTCCAAATTTCAAAAATGGGCAATATGCGAGGTACCGAAAGGAAGAAAAATTCTACACTTACAACAAAAGATATTAGATAATGGAAAATGGATCAAGAAGAAAAAGGTAGTCTCTGCCATATCCCTGTACAACGAATCTCAGTTTTGGAATATAAGAATGTGAACTGGTTGCTGAAGTAAAAAAAAAAAAAAAAATAGTGGAAGATGTTAGACAGAATGCCCAGCTCAGCCATTTTCACTTAACATAACGGTCATCTGAAGTCGTTTGTAAATCATAACCGATTATTGTTTCTTTAAACCATTTGAAAGAAATTCCATTTTAAAATTTGTGATTCAAAAATGAAAACAGAGATTAATTGTGCAACAATTGTGCATATCTAGAGTTGCCTTTGAAGTTATAAAGCAAACATACATCTTCATAGATATTTGCCACATTTTATAGGAAAATTAAATTAAATCTACATTTTTTTAGCTAAAATAAAACTTATGTGGAAGAACATGCCTTTCATATTTTACAGTCTGAGACAAGGACAACATGACATGATAGCTCTGGGGATTATACTCCCAAAAGCAGGTCAGTCTTTAACCAGCTCTCTTAATATAGCCTTGGACATGGATTTTTGATATCTTATAAACACATTTCATCTTTGTGGCATATCATTTCTTCTTTCTTTTTTTCTTTATTTCATATTGATGATTTATTTTTTTTTCAGTTTCATTGTAGTACATTGTGTGCAGTGATAATGTTATTGAACACAAGCCTGGTACAATATAAAAAAGCTTATGCAATGTTATTTTGAATAATGAAAGCTCCATTTACCATGTCATATGATGTTAATTATATGTAGTCTATTTTAGAAGGTATATATTTTAACCAGTGCTTTCTACCCTCTCTGAAGAATTCTGTCTGATTTAGGAAACTTGCTAGTTATCAAAATAAGAAAGCCTTATCAGATAACATCGTAGATGTTTCAGACAATACTATTTAACAATGGCTCATATAATGCATATAAATCCATTGCATACATTCAAAGGAGATTACTAGGCTAATAGGTCAAGAGTCCTTACAAGTCTAGCCAGTTTTACACAGATTTTACCCAATTTACTAACCACAGGGGAAAAATACCAAGAGTCAGCAAGCGGGACAATTTATACAGACTTTTTTTGTCCATAAGAGACATTGGTGCCACCCCAGGAATGAATCTGCAATTCCTATCATCGGTCCAGATTGCACTTTGAAGATAGTCATGGATGCACTGTGCTTGACATGAATAAGAAGACTGTTCTGAGCAGGGACGATCTCTGGGAGACATATCTGTCTCTCCATCATGATCTATTCATGTCAGAGATCAGGTTTAGATCTTTGAATCAGGTAACCCTCATGCAGTTAGTTTTGTAAACATGCAATATTTCCATTAGGGCTGAGCCAGAGACTGGTTTGAAGGTCAGGCATAGATCACCCCTCAGTAATCTTTAGGAAACTGAATACAGTGATAGGGCTTTTAATGAGTCTGCCTATGACATGTTGGTTATACCCTGCATTTTTTTTTTGTGAGAAACCTCTGAGGATGCTCCAACTGTTGCTGGTGCCTGGTGAGGTATATGCCAAAGGGTGCACTGTATTCAATTATTGGTCTGATGAGGGCCAAGTGTAGTGGCACTATGGCATCCTTAGATGTGGATACCATGTCTGTACTTATAAAATGAGCCACATAGAAGGATTTCCTCACCACCATGGACACATGGTGGTCAAAGTTCAGTTTTCTATCTATCTGAGTACCCAGATCTCTCACCACTGGCTCCCCTCTTAGTGGAGGTGCTTCACATTTAGTTTGAAGCCATGGATCTGACAATAATCATTAGTCTGCATCAGTCTTTTCTGTAGGATAGGGCCTAGTACTGAGCCATGTGGTACTCCACTGGTTACTGGCCTGTTGCTGGATGAGGGTTTCCCTGTTTTAATAACACTTGTCCTATCTGTGAATCTTTTGGCTATACATCTGGTAAAGCACAGGTTTATGGGCAATTGTGTGAGTTTATAACACCCAAATGAGGAATTGTGTCAAATGCTTTGGCCAGGGCAATGTAGATGGTATGCACTGTCTTATCCTCATCCATGGCCTTGATGACCTTCTCAAAGATGTCTCATTTATTCAGAGCTCCTTGTACCTGGCTTGGACACTTGTGACTGAAAGACTTGGATTTCTTCTAAAACCATCTAGACTTACAAAGCTTATATAAGTATATTTTTTTGTACTTGCTCTGACTGTTTCAGTGATATTTAACACTTCTGTACTGCATTTCTTTATTTTGTTGAATTTATCACTGTTTTTCAGCCTGTTAAAGAAATTCCATCTGTTTGTTACTGTACTGCTCTTAGGATGTTTTAACAGTAGTCTGCAAAGATGTTCTGAATTTGCCAAAGTTCTCCCAAGTCTGCCAAAATATTTCTAGTTTTGCAAAGTTTTTTGTGTCGTGAACATTTCTCAGGGTTAGTGAAATTATTTCTAAGGATTCCTGATATTTCAGAAATTCTTACTTCTGTTTTACAGCATTTCATATTGCACTTGATCAAAAACAGTTTGTTTTACATTGGGAGGGTTCTTTTGCACTCTGCTGGGAGGATAGAGCTAAAGTTAATCCATCTAAGGTAAAAACTACTAGTCAGTAGCTTATTGTGATTTTATCTGATTGGCCTGAGGGTTTAACTTTAAAAAAAATGTTCATCCTGCTGGTATAAAAGAATTACATTTTTCTAAGATTGTGCTTATTTATTCAGAGCTCCTTGTGTCTTGCTTGGACATCTCTGACTGCAAGACTTAAATTGTTTCTAAAACCATCTGGACCTACAAAGCTGATATAAGTGTATGTTTTGCACTTGTTCATTTTCAGTGATATTTAATACTTCTGTCCTGCAATTATTTACTTTGTTGAATTTATCACTGTTTTTCAGCCTGTACTTGTTAAAGAAACTCAAATCGGTTTGTTACTGTACTGCTCTTAGGTTCTTTAAACAGCATTCTGCAATGCTGTTATAAATTTACCAAAGTTCTCCTAAGTCTGCCAAAATATTTATAGTTTTGTAAAGTTTTTATGTGTTCCTGTGCTTGCATAAAAGCAAACCTCTCCAGTTTGAAATCCTGTATAGGAAACACTGTCCATATTCTCTTACTGTACAGCTGCTCAAAAAGCTACCAGTTTATGAAGAGGGTGGTACCACTGCACATCACCTAATAGTTTACTACTAAACACTCTCACTTTGACCTTTAAGTGAGTCTCCCTTACTCTTTCATATCTAGAAATTGTGTTTCCTTGCCTTATATAGCATAGGCTAGATTCAGACCTGCTGAATCTAGACTGTTTGGTATCACTGTGCTCTTAGACCAGCCATCTTACATTAAGAGTGCCTCTCTATATCTTTATGGCAGAACTCTGTAGCTCAGGACAAATCTGAGTTGGAGATTACTGGAGAAAGGCTCAATCTGGAGCTTTCCCATTGGTAATTGTGTTAAAAACTGTTTAAATGTGCCTGTATATAAGCATTGCATTTGCATGGGTTTGTGCTCAGTTTACCAGAGCTGTTCAGCATTTGGAAATTTTAGCCAGAGGTCTGGAGTGCATCTGCACTGAAATCCAAGGCATCAACTAAAAAAACAAAGATTGAAAAAATATATTTTAAGCCAGCACTGAACTTTGTTAACTGGATTTAATTGAATTGCTGCTTTATTTTTGCTGTTTATGACCAAGTCTTACTAGCCCACTTCCTTCCCAAATACCACACCCAGAAAGATCTTGTCACAATGGATGGGCAGTTACCTGTCATCTATCCTGCCAGCTTAATTGATATAGGCATCTTGAGGCAATGTAGCAATTGCTTCATGTAGATACACTGTGAGATCAGAGTCAATTCTCTCATGTAAAAACAAACTAGACATCAAACAGGTTGTCATCCCACACAGTTCACCTCTCACCCAAACCTCACCTCTCACACAAAATAAGGTCATGACATAAACCCACATACATGGAGGTACTCACTAAAAGCCTACCAAAAGAACAGAGACCTCCCAAATGCACACCACCTACACTCACCACTAAGCAAAAAGAAACTACTACACATATCGACACCCACAAACCCTTGACTCAACAAATAAGCCCCGAAGGCAAAACACATCAAATATCTTGGTCATAGGCGACTCCATAGTGAGAAACACAGATGTTCCCCTAACCAGACTGGACAATGAAAAGATCATGGTCAGCTGCCTATCAGGTGCCAGTATCCGATAAATCATGCATGCACACAAGTCACTCAACAAATAGGTACTGTTATGACTATGTCATAGTCCATTTTGAGTGAAGAACTTGAGACCTACCTCTCTGGACTATATGAGGAGAGACATGATGGAACTCTCTGATTATCTGTCCCAGATAGGTATATCCCTAGTCCTAGGCAGTATCCTACCCTCACCCAGCATGATGCCACAATATAAACAAAAAAAAAATGATTGACTTCAGCAATTGGCTCAGCTTCTAGTGTCAGTCCAGGTGGATCCAGTATCTGTCAGCCTGGGAGTATATGGTAGACAGACCTCTCTGCTTTGCTAGAGATGGTTTGCAATTGTTTCCTCTAGGCTGTCAGATACCGGCAAAGGCAATTGCCTGCCCCATAGTGCCTTTTTCAGGCAATGAAAAAAGAACACATTTTCCTATGTAACAAAATCTAATCAAGACAAACTCAGAGTCATGCTGATTAATGCTAGGAGTTTAAACATAAAACTGCACTCCCTGGAAGCACTCTTCACCTTAGAGGATGCTGATGTCTGTGCAGTTACAGGGACTTGGTTCAAGGCCACTGACAGCACCCCAGCCATGCAAGGCTACAATGGCTTCCTCACATTCAGACCTCAAAATGAGAGTGAAGGAACCCAATATGGAGGTATATCCATCTTCATTAAAACTAAATACACTTCAAAACTGACCAAACAGCATGACTCTCTCAAACTACTCCATGTCCAATTAACTATTGGGAAAGTACATACCACATCATAGCTAGCTATAGATTCCCCACCATGAACCAGTATAAGTGTACCACCTACCTTGATTTACTCAAATCCCTAGCCATACAGCCCAATACCCTAGTCATAAGAGATTTCAACTCTCCTTCCATAGACTGGGGGGACATACATGAGCAAAAACATGCTTGCTAAGAGGTTTCTGGACTTTGTTACCACAAATGTGCTGGAACAGATATTCTGCACTGCTACTAGAGGCTGTAATGTCCTGGACATAGTACTCAACAACATGGTGGGGGGTTCACTGTACTTCTGTATATGTGGTGCCCACCCTGATTAGGTCAGACCACAACTCAGTCTCATTTGAAGTAACTACTAGAACTGATACCCTCACAGGAACAAAAATTATAAAAAACTTTACCAGAACTAACTACAGCCTATTAACTGAGGGTATAAAAAGATTCATAGCATCCACACTCACAGACATCAATGATCACCATGCAGCAGTGTACTCAAATGCCCTACACAAACACTTAAGGTTTTCTCTTAAAAACAAGCCAATGTGGTGGACTTCAAGTATAAAGAGATTAGATAACAAGAGGAAGAATCTGTTTTCCAAAAGCAAGAGGGATATCACTCTGCAGAAGAAAAGTTCCCTCCTAATCCTAAACAAGAAAATCAGAAATCTTGTAAAGTCTTCTAAATCAAATTATGAAATTAAATTCACATCCCTAGCCGAGCATAATCATTAGGCATTCTTTAACTACATCTTAAGTTCAAAAGGCAATTCCCAGCTATGTGCCAAACTGGTTGTGGATGGGATCACTCATACTATACCAGAGGATATCGTCAACCTGCTAACTGACAGATTCAGTGCAAACTTCATCCCCTACCCCAACTACCATATCCTGAAGCATACCTGACACATGCCCTCTGCCTTGTATCTCTAGAGAACAGGTCATGTCAGCACTTGCCAAGGCTAAAAGCATGGCCTCAATGGGACCAGATAATATCTCAGGTTGTTTACTAAACAATCTAAAACAAGACCAAGTGGACCCATTTGGCAATCTCCTGAATCATAGCTTGAGAATTGGCTATGTTCCTGCAGACTAGAGAACAACATCATTAACCCCTCCCCCTGCACAAAGGGGGACCATAAACCGACCCTGGGAACTACAGACCCGTAAGTCTAACCAGACTCTTCTGCAAGGCTATGGAAAGAATTATCATAAACCCTATCAACAACAACATAAGCGACCTGCAAATGATGGACCCAATCCAGTTTGACTTTGTTAAGGATAGATCATGCTTATTAAAGCTGGCAGACTTCTCTGAGTATGTCATCAAAGCCATGGATGAAGGTAAGACAGTGCACACAGCCTATCTCAACCTTGCCAAGGCCTTTGACACAATTGCTCAGTCTGGCATCATTGAGAAACTTTCCCAGATGTGGATTAGAGAGATAGATAGATAGATAGATAGATAGATAGATAGATAGATAGATAGAATAAGATCAATGAAAGAAAGAGACTGAAGAAGGTCAATAAAACCCAAAAAGTCAGAAGTCTGATAAAACAAATGAACACAGTAATTAGGACTGTCCACAGAGATCCATGCGATATAACAGAAGTAAACAGGATATATTACTGTGCAGCTAAATTAATAACAGATAACATTCAACCACAAGAACACAGGGCAGTAATGGAAAGGAAGGGGAGAAATTGAATACCTTCATGGAATTATCAAATAGAAAAAAAAAACTATAAAGCAGTTAAGGCAAGAAGTATCACTGTTAGAGGAGTATAGAAGAGGAAACAGATCAACAAAAATATTCAGAAAGATAGACGTGATAAAAGCAATGTGCAATATTATAACGGATCACTATCTGTTATGAACTATTGCAAATAATAAACATAAAAATATTAGCACAGGCAGAAAAACTTAGACAATACAGATAAATATAAAGGAAAAGTACAAAATAAGCAATGTACTGATGACCCCAAAAGGTTTTATAGAGAACTGGAAAACGAGGTAAAAGGAATTGAAAGACCACCCAAAAAAAGAAGTAAAAGAAAGAATAAGAAGTTCAAAGGTACTGAAAATGAAATGGGATGAAGGAACGGCCACAGAGATTGAGATACAGTTAAGAAAAGCTTCCAATTAGAAAACCCCAAGGCCAGATGTAGTACCTAACTTCTGGCTCAAAGTATTAACATCTTTGCATGAAGATTTAGCCATAAGTAAGAACTGTTTATATGCACACCTCGAACAGACACCAACCTGGTTAATAAAACGAGAAAAAATGCTCCTACTTAAGAGCGAACCTGCAAGTTATCCTAACTTGCCTTCTGATGACGTGCAAACTATACAGCGGAATTGATGCTGACAGAATTTATAGTGATTTAGAAGAAAATTCAATCATGGCAATAGAACAAAAGGGTAATAAAAGAAAGCTATATGGAACAAAGAATCATCTGTTGCTAAATAAAGTGATAACGGAGAACTGTAAAAAGGGGAAGAATCTAAGTATGGAAAGGAATGACTACAAAAAAAGCATTTGACAGTATCCCACATTCCTGGATAAAACAGTGCTTAAAATGTGTAAGATACACTCTACACTGATCAATTACATTACAGTGACTATAACATAGTGGCAGACCATTTTGCAATAAAGCTATGATAGAGGACAAATTATTATTCCAGGGATAACAATTCAAATGGGTGATATTCCAGGGTGACTCCCTATCACCGCTGCTATTCTTTCTTGTTTTAAGCTGTCTACTTAACAAATTAGGCTGTGGCTATAATCTGGCTGTTAGAAAACAACAACGTGTAAAAACCTCTCATCTTCTCTTTGTTGATGATACAAAACTGTATAGATCATCAGATGAGGAACTGAAAGCACAACTGCAAGTAGTCAAAATTTTTCTGATGCTATAAGAATGTAATTTGGTATTGATAAGTGTGCAAAAGCACCCTTTAAAGCAGGAAAACTGCAGCACCAAGAAAACGTCAGTTTGGGACAAGAATGTGATATAAAAAAACTTGAGCAAGAGAGAGTGTATAAATATGTGGGAATTGATTAGGGGTCAACAATAATACATGAACAAATGTGAATAAAACTTAGTAAGGGATATTTTAGAAGACTTATATTAATCCTGAAAACAGTGCTGACATCTAGGAACAAAATTCAAGCTATAAACCAATTTGTTCTTTCTGTCATAACTTACAGTTTTGGAGTGATTGACTGGCCCCAAAATATGTTGGATAGAGTAGACAGGAAAACAAGAAGGATGCTTCATGCTCACCAAATTTTTTATAAAAATCAGTGCATACCAAAATTATATATTCCCTGTTCTGAAGGAGGTATCAGCCTCCTTGAAATTGATTACATATATAGATCTGAAATTGTGGGACTGCACACATATATGCAGACCTCACAAGACCCAAATGTAGTGAAAGTTTTGAAACATGAAGAGAATAAATCTAAAATTACTTCCTTGCTTAGACTAGCAGAAGCATATCGGCATCAAGCAGGAATGGAAATCAAACCAGAAGTAGGTAAAAATCAGGCAGCAACTGAATTTGCCAAAAAACAAAAGAAAAACTATAAGGTGAAGGATCTTATAAGAAGGCAAGAAATGTGGAAAATGCATGAAAATAGTTGTAAGTACAGAAAACTTTTGGAAGAGCCTCATGTTGATCAGGACCGAATGGAGGAATAGTTAAGGAGAGGTGAATTTAAACCAAAAGATGAAAGGTTAATATTGGCTGCCCAAGATAGTGGCCTACATACACATTGGTTTACAATGTCCATTGAGCACGTGGGAGAAACAGACAAATGTAAGTTTTGTAAAAATGAATTGGAAACAGTCACACACCTTGTTGCTGGTTGGGACATACTAATAGCAGAAGGATTGTATACTGAAAGGCAAAATAATGTGGCAAGATTGTTGCACTGGGATTGTGCAAACATTATGATACTGAAGTGACTGAAAAACACTGGGAACTTGAACCACAAAGCATCATATAAAATGATGAAGTCTATATCACATGGGATCACCCATTACCAACAGTTCAAAAGATAGATGCAAGAAAACCAGTCCATGAAAAGAAGACAAAAGTAGCATTGATCACTGAAATTGCTGCACCCATTGACTACAGTGTCTTGCATACAGAGAGACACAGAGTCATAAAATATCAAGATTTGCAGGCAGAAATGACAGTAATGTGGAAGAAAGATACCCAGACAGATCCAATAATAGTAGGAGCAATGGTTCTTATAAAATATAATTTACAGTAGCATTTACATATGTTACCAATACATGTAACTCCATACAGATTGCAGAAAGAGTCATTACTGGGCACATTGCAGGTGCTGCAAAGAGCACTTTTGGCTGACATCAAAGACTGAAACAACACTAATTTTATGAACTTTAATCATACTTTGACTTAGGAATGGGGTCCATTTCCATCATAGTATTAGAAACACAAAAGATTTGGAGAAATTAAAAAAAAAATAGGAATTAACCCTTACTTTACTAGATGAATAGCCAGCTGGCTCACCGACGGAACACACACTATCAAAACCGGTGACTCTACCTCTACCAGTAGACCCATCACCAGTGGAGTACAGGGGTCTGTACTTACTGTTTAGCATCTATTTCTCAGAAGTCCAGGCTAAAGTAGATGGCCTTTGGTTGACTAAGTTCACTGATGATAGCAAACTGGGAGCAATCATTGAGTCCCCCAATGATGTCAACAAACAAATGATTGGTGCCAAAGCCATGGTCTAAAACTAAATGCAAAAATGCATTATTGTTCCTTTTGGCAAAACAAAATTCCCTACAAATTACAATATTGATAGCACTCCCCTGACTTCCAACCCAGTGGTGTGAGACTTGGGAATACAAGTTGATAGCAATCTAAACATTGACCACCAATTTTCCACTGTGGTAAGGAAAGCCTTCTATGTAGCGCACCTCATAAGCAAGGGCATAGAATCCAGGTCAAGAGATGTTATAACTCCACTGTATTCGACCATCATAAGACCACTAATTGAGTATAAAGCAGCCTTTTGCATGTACCTCACCAGACACCTGCAGCAGCTGGATAGAACTCAGAGGTTTTCACTAAGAAAATACAGGAACTCCAAACCATGACCTACATGGACAGGCTGAAAGCCCTGTCACTTAACTCTGTATCCTATAGGCTGCTGAGATGTGACTTGTGCTTGGCCTATAGGACAATCTCCAACCTTGCCCTAATAGAAATGCAGCACATGCACAAGTCAAATGGCACAAGAGTCACTCACTCAAGAGATCTCAGCCTAGCTTGTGACATTAATGGAACATGCTGGAGAGACAGATATGTCTCCTGGAGAGTGCTGTCTCTCTGGAATAGACTTCCTATTCACGTAAAACAAAGTTCCTCACTGACCCTATTCAAATGCAACCTAGATAATTGGATGGGAGAACGCAAATTTGCCTCTGGGGTGGCACACATGCCCTTCATGGACAGGGGTAGCTGGTGTTGATAAGAGAGCCACTCTTTTCATAAATTCATTCTGCAAACTACCCATAAAGAAGAAATGAGGATATTTGGGATTAACATGGATAGGCTTGTAAAGGCTCTAGAGCTGCTAGCCTAGTAACCTCCTATGAACCTATGAACTGACCAGGCAGGACATGCCCTTGATAAAGCCAGACTGGGTAGGGTCTAGATTCTGGAAATTTCCTATGTCATTGTTAATCAGGTCCATGGTTATCTTTTCCATACCCCTGCAGATGAGGCTAGTCAGACTTAGGGGTCAGTAATTTCCTGGGTCCATTGATGGTCCCCCTTGTGCAGGTGTATGACTGTTGCTGTCCTCCACTCTTCTAGGAAAAAGCCTGTCTTGAGGCTGTGGTTAAATAGAGATCTGATGGAGTCTGCTAGGTCATATTTCAAGCTATTTAATAGGCACTTTAGGATTCCATCAGGGCCCATTGATGCCATGTTTCTAGCTTTAGAGAGTGCAATTTAAAATACATTCTTAATGATGCGTCTATTGATTGTAATAATGATTTTAAAGTTTTAAAGAAAAAATCCATTTTTAATCCCTCACTGCATAATACTTTGCCAGTTTTTTTTAAAGATTTGTGAACACGGTATTAGAGATGTATTAGCAGGTAACTGATTATAAGTGGTTATATCTTTTGAATGAAGAAACCAAAACACTTTATGACTTCACCAAGTGGACAGGGGGACTAGGGTCATGGTTACATTACAGCAACATTATATAGAAAAAAATGAAAGAGTTCCTAAGAGATACTGAGTTGTTTGTAGTATTACTCTGTCAGAAGTTTTAAAGAAGTTTCAAAAAGTAGATGATTTGTTATTTGAATCAATATGTTCTAATAGAATTTTGCTACAGGAATATGAGTTCCTTTTGGTGGAGAAGCCTTCCTTGGAAATAATGTTTGGTATCTCCAAAATGCACAGACAGCAATTTGACTCCCCTTTTAAACAGATAGTGAGTTCCAAGAGAAGTAAGACTGAGAACATATCAGAATATATTGATATTAAGTTAAACCAAATAGTACAAAACACAAAGTTTTTTTTTCTGAGAGATTCTTGGGTCTTTCAGGCATTTTATATAAATAAAAATTTACCTCACAAGATAGGTAAAATTGATGTATTGAATGACCTTGATGAGATAGTACTTGAAAATATATTTTTTAAATTTAATGATGTTATATATCATCACAAAAGGGGTGTCACAATTGTGTCCATAATGGTCCCCTCTTATGCTAATTTGGTATTGAGGAGTTACGAGATGAAGCATCTGGTTAAACTGAATGTTTTTTCTTATGTGGCCCTACATCAGTGATTTATAGACAATATATTTTTATTTGGAGGGGCTCACTAGAGGAATTTGAACAGTGTTTATTGGAAGTATAAAACAGCACCAATTTATTTGAGTTTTACACTTTCTGGTTTGAGTAAAACAGTGCAATTTTTAGATGTTGAAATTACTCTAGACAATGATAACTGTCTTTTCCATTCTAATATTTTTAAGAAAAAGACCTTTAGGAATTTTTTTTAGAATTCAGCAGCCAGCATCCATTTTTTATGAAGCATAATGTAGTGAAGGGACAGTTTGCTAGTTTGTCCAGATTGATTACTGATGACAATAATTTTCATAGCAAATGAATTTTTATCCTGATGATTTGTTAGATTAAATTTATCAAGAAACAGCAAGTCTTAGATATAACAAATATTTTCCGGTCCTGAGACATGGCTTTGTGCCTACTCAAACTAATTTGAAACAGGACATGAGGCTCAAATTTTCCTTTGCCATTAGTTTTGACATGTTTAGGTTAAAAGACATTTTGGTCAAGAATTGGTGTATTATAGAAGGTAATGGGGAGGCCATGCAACTACTGGGTAATAGACCATCTTTTTGCTTTAAGAAAACCAAGACTTTGAATCTTCACTGAGTCCCGGAATAAAAAGGGTTTCGTGGAATAACAACATATGTAATGTATGTATGTTTAAATGTTTTGACTGTTCCTATTATAAATATATAAGTTGTTGTAAAGAATTTATATTTAAACACAATGGATTTGTTATTTGTTTTAAAAAGTTTTTTACTTGTAAAATCATAAATGTGTACTGTACTATCTGTGTGTCGTAATTCCTGCTACATTGGCAAAACTATCAGAAGATTATCTCATCATATTAGAGAACATTTTCTTACAATTAGGAACAACAATAACAAAAATGCACTTTTTAGGCATATTATTAGATGTCAGAATTTTGTTAAATTTGAGTTTATTGTGTTGGATAATATTATATATTTTGTGGGGGATGTTAATGGATTGCTGGAATTCTTTCAACTGAAATGATAGATTTTTTTTAACTTGGATAAGCAGCCTGGTGTAAACAACGGTATTAATATTAAGTGTGTGCTCAAGTGTTGTAGATTATTTGCTTAATTAATTAATTCTTATTTAATTATCCAGGAAATGAAGTAGTTTTAGTCATTTGTTTGGCTGCTGGTGTTTTAAATATTGCCATATATGCTCCTTGTTAATATTGTTTCTTATGAAGTTCTGAGTGGATAATAAACAGAACAAAAGCACTTAAAGAACAAGTTGTTTGGTTGTTCTGTTACAATAATACTGGAAGTTTTTGCAGCCTATATGGGAAAGCTCTTGAACAGGTGAACAACTGTCATTGATATTTTGGCTCAATCTTGCATGCTTACAGAGATATAACTCTTTGTTTACCATAACATAAATATTTTTGGGGCAAACAAAATAGAGCTTTTCTTTTATAAAGCTTCAATATCCAATCAGAATCTACAGACAGAACTTTGATTGCTTACACCAGTTTATAGCCTATTGTCTACCAAAGAGCTATCATATTTTACATTTTTGTAACTTATATCATTTATTAGCTATTATAAATCTAATAAAGTGTGTTTTCAGTAGAGATGTTCTCAGGAAACAATTGGTTACCTGGTTTAGAAGTCCACATAAGCAAAGGTGTTAATTAGCCTCTTGTTATTTAGGAGTTAATAATACATATTAATACCTAACTAATGTGAATTTTGTCCAGAACATAAAGTATTTAAAGATATTGTTAGTAGTTATCACTCATTGTTATTAGGTTTTACAAAATGTTATAGCTCACTATGTATTATTAAGTACTATACAATCAAATAATTTGATTTAATTAATAGATGCATTATGTTTTATGCTCTATATAATTATACTATTTAAAGAGATTATAAAATCCCTGTCCCTACACACAACAATAAAAGGCATCACACCAGGTTGTCCTTCTATCAAGCTTTTATAAAAGAGGTGAGTATTAAACTCATTTATTAATACAGTCTTTAACAGGAATAACTCATTTATTCTTGATTCAAAACAAATAGGATTTTTATAACATTTCACAAAACTTTATTGCAACAGTTAAATCATCAAACCCTAATCAATCCTCATTAATGGCTACCATTAATTTTTTTATTGTTTGACATTTGTTTATCAGGAAAGTCCGATTGGGCACAAGTATCCTATTTCAGCTGAGGCCTTGGGAGAAAAGCATCAAGGTAACAATTTAATGCAATAAGTTATTTGCAATAACTAATTTTATAATGCAATAACAGTATTTACACTGCATAATAATCAGTATAATAAAATGTGTATTGATATTCACAAACACAAATATACAAGCATTGTATTGAGAATTTACAGATGGAAGAGTGGTGTATAACATTTGTAGGAGTAATTTGTGCAAAACATTAGAGTGAAGTATTACAGGGGATAAGCAAGCTAAAGTGTTAATAGAGAAATAGCAGTGGAATAGTAATTTGGTTGCACTAATTGGAAATACATATAGTAGTTTAAGTGCTACAATAAAGTGAAATATTAGAATAGAATTAGAGCATAAATGATTTACTGCTTTAAATAGAGGTATAAGAAGGTGAATGAAGGATGTTAGGAGAAGCTATGTCCCAGATGATGAGCACAGATAAAGCCAGGAGGCAGAGAAGAAGTCATTTAGCAATAATTTGAAAACATTTAAGTTGTGAGATAGACGTGATTGATGTAAGAATTTTATTCCAAGTTCTAGCTACACAGACTGACCCTAGAAGTCCTTTGTGGCTTGTAGATGATGGTAAGGAATTGTTCATAATTTGACCAAAGGGGATAGTTTGGTAGATAGTATTGGAGTATTGGAGAATGGGGTTAATTGCTGGGCAGACAAATGTGGTATAGATGATTTTGTGGGTTAAGATTAGATGGGTATAAGATAGACAGTGAGAATGTTCAAGCCAGTTAAATGTTTTTAATGCTAAACAGTGTTGAGTCAGGTAAGTTTTTTAGCAAACAAATATGGCAACTTTGTTCAAGTTTAGAACTAACTGAGGCTTGAGGGTGCTCATGATAGGGGCTCCATATAGCAGAAAGGGTAAGAGGTAAGTGGTAGCTTGAGTTCCCTTGGCAGAGTTTGTAAGGAATTACTTTATGAAGGCTACCTAGTTTTGGTGGGTTTCCTTAATGCTGTTGTGGATACGTAAATCAAATGTAAGATTATCATTGATTGTCAGGCCAAGTAGTTTTGTATATGAGATAACTTCCATCATAGTATTATTTAAGGAAGACATTTTAAAGTTTTTTTAATGGGATTTTGGAAAAAAAGAGAAGTAATTTAGCTTTTTTGGGATTTAGTAGCATGTGATTATACAGTATCAAACATTCAACAGAGTTAAGGGCTTCTTGAATAATTATCTGAGAATGTATAAGGTTATCTGAAGTGCATATTAGCATATTAGGAAAGTATTGTCAGCATACTGTAAGAAAGAAGTTTGATGAGAAGATTTATGTAGATTGTTATTTAATATATTGCAGAGATGTCCGAGAATGGATCCTTGTGGCATGCTAGGTGTAAAGCCATGCTGTGTGGGGGTCAGGAGCTTTTCTTAAAGGATATATTCAAGTACATGTTTGTGAATGCACCTCTCTAGGTTTTTTAATAAAGGGGATAATATGGCAATACATCTTAAACTGGCCATATCAGGTGTGGTTCCTCCTTTGTGAAGGGGGTGATGAATACTTTTTTCCACAGAGAACTAACTTATGATTTTTTGATAGATCTATTAACTGTTAACACAGGATTGGCTATAGAACTGGCAGGTATATTGAGGTATTCAATTGGGAGATTATCTGCTGAAAGAGAACAGGTTTCAGTCTAAGGAGCAATGATTTGATGTGGGAGGTCTGGATGGATTTTAGTGTGAAGCCGGAGGTGTTTGATGTCTGACGAGAGGGCAAATCAGGAGTTTTAGGTAGAAGATCCTTATTATAGCCTTTAATGCTTTCTATAAAATGTGTGTTAAATTTGGCAGCTATTTTAGAGGGAGTGTTATTTGGGGCAGGTTTAGAAGTGGAAGTTGTTCTAGGATGGAGTATATTATTAATAGAAGACCATAATGTTTTATGGTTGGAACACTGATTTAGTCAGGAGTTACTGTCATGGATTTTCTTGCCTGTATTAATCTGTCTTTAGTACTGTTAAATAATTCTTTAAGGTGCTGCTGGTTTTGGACATATCTTTGTTTTAACAATTCTTTCCAAACCCCATCTCTTTCATGCATTAAGTGCCTGCTATAAGTGGATAACCAAGGACTATGTTTATTCTTTGCTTGTTTTCTTCTAGTTGGAGGCAGACTATTGACCGCTTTCAGGAAAAGTGTCTTAAATTTGTGTACATCTTTGCTGAGTTGCAAATACCAGTAAACAGCCAACCATTTTCATTTTACAGCCCTCTGCCACCAAGTAAAATTAAACAAAGTCACTGACTATTCAGTCTCAAAACACTCCAAACCAGATTACCCCACGCAGCATTTCAGACCACCCAGTCTGATATATTCAACAAGCGCTGTTGTTTCTCCAATGGCCAAGTGCCAGCCAGCTCACTTTGGGTACACCATTTGCTCTCATAGCTTTGCCCTGGAAAAGAAGGCAGAATACAGAGTGGGAAGCATATATGTGTATGCACACTTATGCACCTTTAAACTAGACGACATTAAACCAAATATCCAACTGTGGAGTTACTTGATTATCTAAGTAAGCAAAAATGCATTCACAACAGGAAAGGGAAGGGAAGGGAGGCGAGGATGAGAAGCTCATGGCTACCTCAACAAGGAAGAGGCCTGTGATACCACAACCCTCCCTTAGAAGCCTCACCAAACCCCTCTCCCCTTACCTTTCCTTACTTCCTCACTTCCTCTTCCATTTCCTCAGACTGTTCTGAAATGACCCATCCTGTTTAACTAATTTACATAATTGACACAGTCCAATGGGAAAGGGCAGAGATAAAGCAGTCTGTGGAAAAAATACCTTTGTCCCAAGCCTTGCCCATACAAGCAACAATGAAATACATACCCAGGTTTCACTGCGAGCATGCATCATTAGAAGAACTAAATATTAAAGTAATTGAACACAGCATTTAACAGGAATAAAACATTTTTTTCTTGTTTCTTTGTGATTTGTTCTTTTTCACACCCCAGTTAAGCTTCATAACTGATTTTATGTATATACTAAAGACAAGTAAAAGGGCTATAGTGCGTTCAAAGAGAATTTACTGTAAGAATTAAGACCGGCAGGGCTATTAACTATGGGTCCAGATGTAAGATATTTAAATTATTTAGTTTTGTTAGAGATACATTCATGCCAAATTGATTTTGGTGTATACTATTTTTCATGGCCCAGTTTTGCAAGTTAGGAACAACATAGAGATTAGGAAATGTACTAAAACTCATAGACCCAGTAATATAAAGTTTCTAATTAAACCAGGCAATACCACAGTTAGAGCTCAACATAAAGTTATTAAACTATGGAATGATATTCCTATTAATATTATACAATCTCAAAGTCTGGATGTTTTTAAGAGAAATTTGGACATCTGGGCTGGTGGAAAGCTGTATGAACCATATTTGGAGGAATCAGTGTTCTTTGATGGCTGGCTGGCCAAAACACTGTTTGTGAAATTATCAATTTGATAGGTAAGGCAGTCTCTAGCCAGCAGTTCTAATGCATTCTTCGCCTCTTCCCATTCTGTTACCTTTCACTTCTGTAATTATTTGCAACTAATACCTTGGTTCCTTTCCCAGTTTTCTCTGATAAATTCCAACCCCCTTTTGCATATTCTTCATACTCCTAATTGTTGTCATTCCACCCAGCAACATTTCTTTTCTCCATTCCCACATTGGCTTATTTCTCAGAATACTTTCTGCTACTTTATGACTATAATATTCTGTAGGGCTATTGTTATTTCCCTTAAGGATCTGCATCCAAAATCTCATTCTATCCTAATTTCTTGAATTATAGCTCTCTGTTTGTGCTATGTATAGTAGCTTTAACTGTGTTGCTCTTTGATATTCCTTCAAATCAGGTAATCCCAAACCACCATATTCTATTGGAAAGTTCAACTTGTCCCACTTGACTCTTGTCCTCTTCCCCTCACAGATAAAATCCTTTAACTATTTATTATTTTTTATCTTCAACTTCTCCTCTGGCTGATAAAAATATGCCTGACCAGTGAATGAAACTAAGGGGTTTAAAACATTTTCATTGCTTGTATCTTGCTATGCATATCCATAAAACAGAGCTTCCAGGTTCTCAGTTTTTGTATTTTATTTTGTTTAGTCTCTTCCCAGATATCCTTAGCTGCCATAACAGAATCCCTTTTAATCCATAATCCTACACACTTCATTTTATCATCTCCCCATAAATGTTGGTATTGCTGAGCCAGTTTGTGTATGTACATAATTTACGGCTTTTGTCTTTGTTTTATCTTCATTATTTTGTATACTGAAAATACTTGAAACTGTCTTTGAATGTTCTACAACACTGAAGTGTCCTTTTCAGGTTTCATCATGTACAAAATTATATCATCTGAGAATAAGGCCAACTTTTCTTGATTACCACAACAATTATATCCTTGAATTACTGAGTCCCTTATTCTCTTTGCCAATGATTCTAAATATAATGCAAATAGCAAAAGAGAAAGAGGACCGTTCTGCCTGGTCTCTCTTCTCAAACTGAACTTATCAGAAATTACCCTCCCCACTTTAATTTTCACCTCAGATCCCTCACATGTTCTCCTAATTAACATTATTATTGTGTCAGGGAATGCAAATTAATCCTTTGGCCTACTCATAAAATCCACTCTTACAGTGTTGAATACTTCCTCTGCATCAAGACCCACCAAAAACAATGGTAATTTCTTATATTCTGCTTATGTCTGGATCATCATAGTTGTATTAATGTTGTCAAATGTTTGCCACCCCTCCACAAAACCACAATGACAACACCTTAGCCATTTGTTTCATCATTATAAGCATGCACACTTTATAATCATGGCATAGAATTGAAATGAGCCTAGATGAAGATGACTGTGATTGGTCTTTACCATCCTTACATAATACTGGTTCCACAGGTTCCTTTCAGGATTGTGACTTCTCCACTTGGGCCAGTAATCAAGGAGACTGAATCCTTACCACTGACACTGGAGAGGGATGTTCACTTGGAATGCAAATGGACACACTCACTCTTTCCAGATGCAGACCTCTCTGTATCAAGCATAATTTCCCTTAAGAGCACCCAGGGAACATTCTCAGTCTGGGGGCTGGTTCCTTTCTATATCTCTCCAGACTCCCAGTAAACCCTCCACTGGCACAGCTTACAGTTGAATCCTTAGCTGGGGTGCCAAGCTAAGTCCTCACACACCCTCTCTGTGAAACCAATGCTTTGTGACCCTGCTGCAAGCAGCTCACACACGCACACACACACACACACACACACACACACACACACACACACACACACACACACACACACACACACACACATATATATAAAGGACCAGCCACAAAGAAAAATATAATATATTTAATAATACATAATAAACAAATAAGAAAATACAAAATTTCTGTTTACACTAAACACCAGAGTTTCAGACACAGGTAATATTAAAAAAACCCTGATAGAAAGTTTCACAGTTATAGAAAAACAGTATTTAGAGTGTCTCACTATCTATCCTGATTAACTACAAGAATTACTGTTCCTGAATACAGCAAGGCAAGGTGGGTGAGTAGTCCTTGTTGTCAGATCCAAAACAGAATACGAATGCTCCTGAGACTTCAGTCTCCTCTAATATTAAAACACTATTTCTATACAGAATGACATCACATACATCTGATCATATGACTCTATTTCCCATACTATCCCCATCATTAAAAGCTACTAGGGTTTAACACCTATCTGCTATAATACACACAGCTAGAGCTTTGCTCAAATGTGGTGCAGCTGCTGAAAGTCAAAAAACCATAAAACCATTGCACTCTTCCTACAGGAGCAGCAACCTATTCTCTAGCGCAGTCACTGCATCTTTGGCTTCCTTCAAAACTGTGGGATAACATCTTTGTGGCTTAACCCATAAAGTAATTAAATTTCAAGACTATTTTGTAAAGTCAGGTGGATTAAGGTTAACCTCCTCACTTCCAGTATATGCTTGTAGAATGTATGCATTTAATTAGTTACAATAATGCATGTACATCTCTTTTTGTTCCAGCAGGGCACACTGTTGGCACACACTAACATGAGAAAACCTCACAAATACATCTGAAGCACAAGCATCTGAACAAATCAGTTTGATATACAAATGGCATATAATTATTTACAAAAATTCCAGCTAGCTGTGCTGGCATATGTGACACATCTATCAGAGAGTCAGAAGTTCACAAACAGAAGACACAGGAATTCATCACAGAATGCCAGATTTAATGAGTGAAGCTTTCGGGTTCTCTACCCTTCATCAGCACATACAATCATCTAATTAATACATTTATATAGAGGTATAATTAGTGTCACATGATCCATACCAGCCACTAAAAAATCACATTTATAAAAAATATATATTATAATATGAATTGTATAAACAATTGCAGAATTTTACACTTTAACTACAAAATTTACATATAAAAATTCATATAAAAGGTTACATATAAAGAAAATATATACATAGAGAACTACTAGTAACTTCCTTTTTGTTATAAATTATCTTGCTGTCGTTTGACCAATATAGGCTTTATACTAGTGGCACTATTGAGACCAGGACTAGCATCAGCCTGCAGTCTAATTATCCATTGTAATTCTCTAATTTCTAGTATATTATTTAAATCACAACCTCTTGCTCCCAAATCTACTGTGTCTATGCATCTAAACTTAAATCTATGTGTTGTATTTTCCATAATATGCTTATATAAAGCATTTGTTTGAACTTTCCTATTAATTTCTGATTTGTGTTCAACAACACGATCCTTAAGTCTTCTTATTGTTTTTCCCACATAAAATTTTTCACAGCAGACACAGGTAGCAAGATATACTAATTTAGATGTATTACAGGTGGCCATACATTTAAAAACATAGCTAACATTAGTTGCTGGATGTCTGAAACATTCATTTGCTTCTAGAATGTCATCACAGCAACTACAATTATAACATTTAAAAGTGCCCAGCTTAGTTTGTGTTGAACACACTTGTTTATTAAAATCCTTATAACACAAAACACTTTTTAACGATTGCTGATTCCTATATGCAAAGCTAGGTTTTGGCCCTAATATTTTCTCTAGTTCAGGCATGGCCATTAAAATTGGCCAATTTTTTTCTATAATCTTACAAATTTGATAGCTATACCCATTATATGTGGTTACATATCTAATTTTATCATCTTTTGTCTTTGTTTGTGTCACTGGCTGAACTGATGTCCCTAGTGTTACAGAATTAAATATTGGTTTATATTCCTGATTTCTACCCTTATTCACTTCCTCAGTAAATCTTTCAATCATAATTTCTGAGTATCCACTGTTTTTAAATTCATCCTACATTTCTTTTATTTCATTTACATACAAATCATATTCCGTTGTCAACCTACTTACTCTAATTAATTGTGACTTAATTATGCCACCAAAAATATGTACTGGGTGCATACTGGTTCTCTTAAGGTACCTCGTTACCTGTACATCTTTTTATGTATCATAGTTTCTATTCTTCCATCTTTTTTATATATCTTCACGTCCAGATATATTATACTATGCATTGAATAATTCATCTTAAATTTAAAAAATTGTGTAGTGTTATTCAAGTAAGATAGGTAAGTATGTAGTTCATCCTCCGTTCCCTCCCAGATAAAAAAACACTCATCGACAAACCTGGTATAACATTTTACATATTTGTTAAAATCATTCAAATCATTTAATATATAATTCTTTTCCCAATAATAGAGAACTATATTAGCAAAAGTATTTGCCACTGATGTTCCCATAGCTACACCAGTTAATTGTCTATATGGGACGCCATCAAAGATAAACACATTTTTTGTTAACACTAAATCAAGTAGTGAACAAAGATTTTCAATTTCACTAGGCTGTACAACAGAATACATTAATAAGAGCATCCACACAGCTTCCACACCATATTCTATAGGTATGACTGTAAACAATGACTCTACGTCTAGTGTTACAAACATATAATTTTCTGTAGCGTTTGCATACCAATTATTCAGTTTATCTAAAAAATGTGTAGTATCCTTTATAACAGTGGTACAGTAAGGTAGCAATTTAGATAACTCTTTTTGTAAATATTTAGAGATGGGTTCTGTTACCCACCCCTTTCCTGAGACTATAGGTCTCAATGGTGGATTAAATAATGACTTGTGTATCTTGGGTATCCCATAAATCTGCGGTATTCTGGGACATGGAACAGATAAATAATTAAATAATTCTAAGGATATTTGATCATTTAATTGTATTTCATATATTTGTATGTTCACTTGCATTATCTGATTTTTCACTTCCAAAAATGTTATTTTTTCAAATGTTGTGACATCAGAGAGAAAACTGTTAAATACATCCATATAGTGTCCCCGATCCATTATCACGGTGGCTCCACCCTTATCAGCCTGTTTGATTATTATGTCATTATTATTTTTTAAGGAAGTTAAGACTTGATACTCATGGTATGTTAAATTATATTTTCTTTCACATTTCCTAACGCACATTGCCCTCAACTCTATTTCCACTAAATTTACAAATGCTGTTATAACTGGTGATAGTTGTGGAACAAACACACTCAGTTTCTTGTAGCAATTACTGTTGGCGACAGAATTAGAAAATAATAATTTCAACATTAAATTTCTAGCGAACAGTTTTAAATCTATTATCATGTTTACCACACTGTCCATAGTAAAGGGAACAAATTTTAAACCTTTACTCAATAAACTGTAGATATCTTCAGAAAAATATCTTTCTGTTAAATTCACAGTACCTTTAATAATAGTTGGCACCACATCAATCACCTGCGAGGTGTTTTGTTCATTTTCTTCGGGCTGTCGTTCTTCCTTTTCGCCCCCTGTATCTGTTGTTGTGCTGTTTTCAGCATTGGGCTTCTTTCCGTCCGAGTTCTGTATGGTATTACCTTTTCCGGTTGGTTTAGACGGAAAGGTAAAAAAGCCGAAATGTCAGTTTGTTTTTTCTTTTGTAAATCCATTTGATGTGGTGCTACATTCGTAGCATTAGAAATAGTTGCATTCTTGTTTCCTACACTAGAACCAGCTACTGTAACTTCCTCTGTCACATGTGTTTTGTCAGGATGTTGGGACGTAGTATGTACTTCTTGTTGCAGTTCAGCCTGTTGTTCCTCATACGTATTACCATAAGACGGCATTTTTAGCACCCGTAAACCTCGGGGTGCTATGCCTAGATCCAGATATGCCGTAAAACTGAATCTCTGCCATTGCAGCTGCTTGTATGTGGTAACTTTCTTCTCAAGTACATTTAACAGCTTATGTAGTTCATTTAATTGATTAACCACAGTCAGGTTAGAAGATTTTACTGGTTGATTATGAAACTGCAGTAATGGGTTACTTGATTTAGTTAGCAGCCGCTAAGTCATACTAGAAGTATGACTTCAGTTATAAAGTGGCTGCTAACTAAATCAAGTATGAGGAACTATTAACCAAATGGCAGCAACTTAATTTGGAATTAAGCGCTAGCTACATGCGTTTAATGAATGAATTTTTTGAAAGTGTCGAACATTCTCTGCTTGAAGAAATAGTTACACTAGAAATGAAAATTCTTGATATCTTAAAAGGTGACAGTTCAAATGAAAGTTACCAAACATCTTTAGAAAAAATATGTATACTTGATAATAGACTTGAGATACAAAAAAAACGTAAACTGCAAAGGGATATAGAAGATTATAAAAACGGCCATATTTTTTCATGGCCGAGAACTGAATACAAACGGCTTAATACAATTAACAAATCACAGCGGGAAACTGAAAATAAAAAAACTGGAATTCAGTTATTAGATCAGCTTGATACTTTTGATTTGCCATCTACACCGACGGAGCAACTGACCAATCAACAGGCTGAACTGCAACAAGGAGTACATACTACGTCCCAACATCCTGACGAAACACACGTGACAGAGGAAGTTACGGTAGCTGGTTCTAGTGTAGGAAACAAGAATGCAACTATTTCTAATGCTACGAATGTAGCACCACATCAAATGGATTTACAAAAGATAAAACAAACTGACATTTCGGCTTTTTTACCTTTCCGTCTAAACCAACCGGAAAAGGTAATACCATACAGAACTCGGACGGAAAGAAGCCCAATGCTGAAAACAGCGCAACAACAGATACAGGGGGCGAAAAGGAAGAACGACAGCCCAAAGAAAATGAACAAAACACCTCGCAGGTGATTGATGTGGTGCCAACTATTATTAAAGGTACTGTGAATTTAACAGAAAGATATTTTTCTGAAGATATCTGCAGTTTATTGAGTAAAGGTTTAAAATTTGTTCCCTTTACTATGGACAGTGTGGTAAACATGATAATAGATGTAAAACTGTTCGCTAGAAATTTAATGTTGAAATTATTATTTTCTAATTCTGTCACCAACAGTAATTGCTACAAGAAACTGAGCGTGTTTGTTCCACAACTATCACCAGTTATAACAGCATTTGTAAATTTAGTGGAAATAGAGTTGAGGGCAATGTGCGTTAGGAAATGTGAAAGAAAATATAATTTAACATACCATGAGTATCAAGTCTTAACTTCCTTAAAAAATAATAATGACATAATAATCAAACAGGCTGATAAGGGTGGAGCCACCGTGATAATGGATCGGGGACACTATATGGATGTATTTAACAGTTTTCTCTCTGATGTCACAACATTTGAAAAAATAACATTTTTGGAAGTGAAAAATCAGATAATGCAAGTGAACATACAAATATATGAAATGCAATTAAATGATCAAATATCCTTAGAATTATTTAATTATTTCTCTGTTCCATGTCCCAGAATACCACAGATTTATGGGATACCCAAGATACACAAGTCATTATTTAATCCACCATTGAGACCTATAGTCTCAGGAAAGGGGTGGGTAACAGAACCCATCTCTAAATATTTACAAAAAGAGTTATCTAAATTGCTACCTTACTGTACCACTGTTATAAAGGATACTACACATTTTTTAGATAAACTGAATAATTGGTATGCAAACGCTACAGAAAATTATATGTTTGTAACACTAGACGTAGAGTCATTGTTTACAGTCATACGTATAGAATATGGTGTGGAAGCTGTGAGGATGCTCTTATTAATGTATTCTGTTGTACAGCCTAGTGAGATTGAAAATCTTTGTTCACTACTTGATTTAGTGTGAACAAAAAGTGTGTTTATCTTTGATGGGGTCCCATATAGACAATTAACTGGTGTAGCTATGGGAACATCAGTGGCAAATACTTTTGCTAATATAGTTCTCTATTATTGGGAAAAGAATTATATATTAAATGATTTGAATGATTTTAACAAATATGTAAAATGTTATACCAGGTTTGTCGATGATTGTTTTTTTATCTGGGAGGGAACGGAGGATGAACTACATACTTACCTATCTTACTTGAATAACATTACACAATTTTTTAAATTTAAGATGAATTATTCAATGCATAGTATAATATATCTGGATGTGAAGATATATAAAAAAAATGGAAGAATAGAAACTATGATACATAAAAAAGATGTACAGGTAACGAGGTACCTTAAGAGAACCAGTATGCACCCAGTACATATTTTTGGTGGCATAATTAAGTCACAATTAATTAGAGTAAGTAGGTTGACAACGGAATATGATTTGTATGTAAATGAAATAAAAGAAATGAAGGATTAATTTAAAAACAGTGGATACTCAGAAATTATGATTGAAAAATTTACTGAGGAAGTGAATAAGGGTAGAAATCAGGAATATAAACCAATATTTAATTCTGTAACACTAGGGACATCAGTTCAGCCAGTGACACAAACAAAGACAAAAGATGATAAAATTAGATATGTAACCACATATAATGGGTATAGCTATCAAATTTGTAAGATTATAGAAAAAAATTGGCCAATTTTAATGGCCATGCCTGAACTAGAGAAAATATTAGGGCCAAAACCTAGCTTTGCATATAGGAATCAGCAATCGTTAAAAAGTGTTTTGTGTTATAAGGATTTTAATAAACAAGTGTGTTCAACACAAACTAAGCTGGGCACTTTTAAATGTTATAATTGTAGTTGCTGTGATGACACTCTAGAAGCAAATGAATGTTTCAGACATCCAGCAACTAATGTTAGCTATGTTTTTAAATGTATGGCCACCTGTAATACATCTAAATTAGTATATCTTGCTACCTGTGTCTGCTGTGAAAAATTTTATGTGGGAAAAACAATAAGAAGACTTAAGGATCGTGTTGTTGAACACAAATCAGAAATTAATAGGTAAGTTCAAACAAATGCTTTATATAAGCATATTATGGAAAATACAACACATAGATTTAAGTTTAGATGCATAGACACAGTAGATTTGGGAGCAAGAGGTTGTGATTTAAATAATATACTAGAAATTAGAGAATTACAATGGATAATTAGACTGCAGGCTGATGCTAGTCCTGGTCTCAATAGTGCCACTAGTATAAAGCCTATATTGGTCAAACGACAGCAAGATAATTTATAACAAAAAGGAAGTTACTAGTAGTTCTCTATGTATATATTTTCTTTATATGTAACCTTTTATATGAATTTTTATATGTAAATTTTGTAGTTAAAGTGTAAAATTCTGCAATTGTTTATACAATTCATATTATAATATATATTTTTTATAAATGTGATTTTTTAGTGGCTGGTATGGATCATGTGACACTAATTATACCTCTATATAAATGTATTAATTAGATGATTGTATGTGCTGATGAAGGGTAGAGAACCCGAAAGCTTCGCTCATTAAATTTGGCGTTCTGTGATGAATTCCTGTGTCTTCTATATGTGACACATCCACTGCTCTACTTTTCCTGGCATGGCTGACAATACCTCCTATCATCACATCTCACCCTCCCCCTTGAAGACTCAAGTTAGTTTTTCGTATGCCCCTTGAGAAATGTTGCTTGAGAGGAATGAGCCTGTCTGCGAATACATTACCTCATTCCCTGTCTTGAGACTCCACCTACACTGGCATTGCTAACCCCATTACTGTGCTGCACTGTCATGTCATATGCCTGCAACCCTAGTCGCCACCTTAGTAACTTGCCATTTTGCTGGCTGGCTTGATGTGGCCATGTTAAAGGATTGTGGTCTGTAACTACAGTGAATTTCCTTCCACACAGATAGTGTTGAAGTTTCTGCAGTGCCCATACTATGGCTAAACATTCTCTTTTTATGGCTGCATAGCATTCCTGCCTAGGTTGGAGTCTATGGCTGAGATATACCACTGGGTGCTCTTCTCCCTCTGAGGAAACTGGGCTGAGTACAGACCCCACCCCATGGTTCGAAGCATCCACCTGCTCAGCAAATTCTTTGCTGTATTCTGGACTGAGTAACATATGGGGGTCCTCCCAAAATGCCTTTAAGCATTTGGAATGCCTGCTCACAAGCTGGGGTCCACACTACTTTGTCTGGCCTGTTTTAACTCATCAGGTTTGTGAGGGGAGCAGCTAGTGTATTATAATTGGGAACAAACTTTCTATAGTACCCCACTGTCCCCAAGAATGCCCTCACTTGCTTTTCAGTAAAAGGGGCAGGCAAGCCTGAATGGATTCCACTTTGGCAGGTTCTGGCCTGATCTTATCACTTCCCACTCTATGTCTCAGGTAGGAGACCTCTGCCACACCCACCTGACACCTACTGGGCTCAATGGTCAAGCCTGCCTTTTGCTGTCTGCCCAGGACCTCCCTGACATGCTGAAGGTGCTCATGCCAGGAATGGCTGTAGATAGTAATATTGTCAAGGTAAGCAAGAGCATAATCTCCTGCTGCTACTAGGATACAATCTACCAGCCTACGGAAGGTCGCTAGGGCATTTTTTTATTCCAAAGGGCATCTTTCTGAACTCGCATAATCTGGAAGGAGTCACAAAGGCTGACCTCTCTCAAGCTGTGGGTGTCAAAGGCACTTGCCAGTAGTCCTTGGTCAGATAAACAGTGGTCAGATACTTGGCCCCATCCAGCTGCTCTAAGGCTTCATCTGTCCTAGGCATGGGGTAAGCATCTGACTCAGTGTAACTATTTAGTTTCCTGTAGTCTACACAGAACCTGGTGCTGCCATCTTACTTTGGTAACAGCACCACTGCAGAGGCCCAGAGACTGCTGAACTCCTGGATTACCACCATTTCCAACATTTGTTGTATCTCCTCCCTCAGAGTCTGTCTAACTCTCTCAGGCACCCAGCAAGGCACCTGTTTGATAGGCCTTTTGTGTCTTGTATCCACATGGTGCTTCTATAGGTGGGTGCACCCAGGTTTCCCAGTGAACATGCCCCCAAACTCCTGTAACACTGCTCATATTTCTCACAACCTGGGTAGGGGATTACTACCTCTTCCACTGAGGTGTTAATCCGAGCCTTACTGAGGAAATCAGTCACCAGATCACCTCAGACTCCTCCTGCCATCCACTGTGAATACTAAGCACCAGGGCCTCCCTATCATGGTAAGGCTTCATCATGGTAACATGGTACAGCGTGTGCCCCTGCCTCCCACCTAGCAGTTCTACTATTTAGTTAACATCATTGACCTTCCTTACCACTTTGAAGGGTCCCTGCAAGCTGCCTGCAGTTTATTGTGTCTGACAGGAATGAGAACCATCACTTGCTGCCCCACAGCATACTCTCTGACTTGAGCATTCCTGTCATACCAGACCTTTTTCTGCTGTTGGGCTCCTGCCTTGCCTACTTTCTGGCACTGCTTACAGGTCCTGCAGTACCCTGTTACAGCCCTTGCAATCAGCAAGCAAGCAATTCAGATAATGGGCACGCTGATTCAGTAAAAAAAAATTTATTAAGAAGCCACAAAGCTTTCAGGAAAAATCCTTTCTTCAGTGTGTATAACAACTTTAAAACCAGAACTCCTTTTAAATAGTTCAAAGAAATGACTCAGCCATTCAAAAAGCATATCAAATTAGCCAATTGAGACTTAAAGACACTCTATACATATTCAAGAAATACACACAAAAAAGAATCCATTTGCAAATCATGTATATAAAAAACATTCTAACAAAGCTAAAAAGCACTTTCAAATGTTTTAAAATATTTTGCAATTTCTTATATGAGCTTAATACTTACAGCTATATTTAAGCCAGGTTTGCAGTCAGCACTTAATTGTGTAATGCATTCATATTCACAGACATCTAAAATGTTGTTCAAATCACCACCCCTCCTGTTCCTGAATATAATATCTATTACCCTAAAAAGAAAAATAATGCTGTTCACCTTCTTCCCTGTTATGCCTGGCTAGGCCATTTGTGTCTACTTTCCTTTGTATCTCGAATGTATGCTCAATAACCCTGTCCTTAAGTTTCCTATTACTCTTACCTATGTAAAAAGCAGGGCATTTTGTGCATCTTGCTAAATATATTTTACACATAGCATTTCCATTAAACACAAACTCCTTACCAGTTATGGGATGTGTAAAAATATCACGCCTCTAAATCTCTGCAACATGTACAATTAAAACAGGGAAAAGTATCTTTATGGCTTAACCCATAAAGTAATTTAATTTCAAGAATATTTTGCAAAGTCAGGTGGATTAATATTAACCTCATCTCTTTCAGCATATGCTGTTGCAATGTATACATTTAAACAGTTACTGTAATGCATGTACGTTTCTTTCCCATCCAGCAGGACACGCTGTTGAAACACCCTAATACAAGCAAATCTCACAAATACATCCTTATCCCAAGCATCTGTACAAATCAGTTTGACATACAAATGACATATATCTATTTATAAAATTCCAGCTAGCTGTGCTGGCATATATGACACATCCACTGATCCACTTCTCCTGGCATGGCTGGCAGTACCTCCTATCATCACAAGGATGTTGTTGCTTCTCCTCATTTTGAAAATACTGTTAAAGAAAACTTTCCAGATTGTTATCACTTTCTTTCCTCCTGGCTTCTAAACCTCCTCAGGAATACCCTCTATTCCTGAAGACTTTCCTGTATATTGGTTATACATCACCATTTTTATCTCATCTCCTTCTATCTTTACTGTTAATAATTGAGCATCATCTGCCTCTAAGCTTGACATATTTAATTCATCCTTAAATACTTCCATTTGCATTTTTACTTGATTTCCATATTTATCTGCTTTATACAAATTTTCATAAAATTTCCAAAATATTTCTAACACCTCTAGATGATGTATTTCTTTCTTGTTAAAGACTCCCTAAGCTTGGCAACAACCCTTTGTAATTTCTGTTGCCTGACCCATTGTGTTAAAAGGTTTTGTGCTCTAGAGTTAGTATCAAAAACAGTTGCTTAAAAGCAGTCTTTCTAAACTCATGCATATTGTCCAGCTAATCTGTTATTTTATCCTCAGTACTCTGCAGTTGCCCATCTTCTTGTTCTTTGAGAGTCACCTTATTCAGCAATTCATTAACCGTTGTCTGTCCATCTAAATAATTCTTGTAACTTCTTAACCATATCCCTATTTCATTCTATTCCTACCCTGTTTTTAAACTCCACTTTCATTTTATCTCACTCCCTAGCTATTTTTTATAAAGAAAGCCCTGTCTTCCTTAATACATCTTGAATAATTTCAGATATCCATTTTTTTTAAATCCTGTCTGTTTAACAGATAGGTGGGGAAGCACCAGTGTCTCCTTTTTATTTCAATACCTTGCATGTTTATTTTAGATATTATTGGTGTGTGATCTAAAATAGTTATTGAATGCATATAATTTCTGTCTAGTGTAGCCCACTGATTATTCCTTGGGGAATAATATGCAAATTAACTCTGATCTCCTGCTCCTGAAATCATGTCTTCTATACCAAATATATTTGCACATTTCTTTAAAATGTACCCTCTTTTGTTATACTTTCCCTTCCAGGATACATTCTCACTTTTGAAAATAAAATTCCACTCCCCACCTATAAGTAATATACCCTGCTAACAGCAACAAAAGCAAAACATATACCAGTCCAGATAACCTCCACCACTCGATAGATGCTCACAATAAGGTACTGCAAATTCCAGCCAAGTTTATTAACGTCACAATAAGTACAAACACGTTTTCGTCAAAAAAAACGACTTCATCAGATACCCTGCTAACAGCTGATAATTTCTCCAAGAATATTCTTAAATTCCATTATTTTAGTTGGCATATAAATGCATGCTAGCATGATCTTCCTCCCTTGCAGCAGCCTGCAAACCTACCATTATTATTGTTTGTTTCCTCTTCTATCACTATTGGAGCCACCCTAGCAATTAATATAAGTAATATCAGCACAATTCCACAAACAAGATCAAAAACACGAAGGAAAGCAGGAAGCCAGGAGTAGGTCCACCACTGTTTTATTAAATCAAATAACCATAAGCTCTTTCGTCAAGTTCATTACAAGACTTCATCAGGTAAAAAATGAACTGAAAAGCCAAGTTTAAAAAATCTTTCCCATATCACATGATCCACCCCAAGCTGATTAACTAATTAATTAATTAACTGATTAAAATCAACAGTGAATGTGCAAAAGAAAAAAAAGGAAAATAAATCACATTATACAACATCTTAAAAAACAAATTTAAAACTTTAAAACCATGAATATGTAAATGAACCATGATAACTAAATCTATCTAAGTTGTGCCTTCATTTATAATACACAACCAATAGATGCTAGTTCATTTAAACCAGGAAAACCCACAGCATTTAAACTTAATATCCAGTTAAGTTCCCGGTTTTCCAGAAACAACTGCCAAGGTCCACCCCTTTTATTCCGTTTGACCTGCTCAATCACAATGAATTTAAAATAATGTTCAGGAAATTCCAGTATGTGCCTATAAAGTGTATTTGTAGTTTTTTTTAACCATATGTCATAATTATGTTCATAGATGTGTTGCTTAAGCATCCACTCCATCTTGCAGATGTAAAAGGCTGGACATGACTGACATGAAGTCCTCTTCTCCACACAATAGAAGGTTTTGTGCTAACTTTACTTCTAACCTCACCATCCCCAGTTAGAATAGCCCAGTTCTTTTGTAAGATTTCTTGAATTTGCTGGTGGTCAACAGAATATCTGGTAATAAAGGACCATCTAAAACTAACATTGTTAGTTACTTCTGTCCCATTTCCTTCCCTGTTGAATGTAGAGTTACTAGTAACAGAACAGTTTTGAGGGTTTATCAAATTTCCAACCAATGTGGGTGAATAAATACCCAGTTGTCTCTTAACCACTATTTCTTTTTTAATTTCCTGTACAAATGCTGCAGGGTAATCCCTCTTTATGAACATGTCTTCCAAAAGATTACATTCCCCAAGATAGGAATCAAAATTAGAGACCATCCTTGCAGCTCTGACAAATTGTTCTTTCACCACCACTTTTTTCTGGGGGAGGAGGTGAAAACTCTCAAAATGCAAGAATGCATTTGAGTATGTGGGCCTCCTATAAATGGTGGAAACGTATCTCCCATTCACCACATCCTTTTCTAATCTTACATCCAAATAACTGATGCTGTCATTCACCACCACATGTGTAAACTGAAGAAAATTAGTTGTGCTGTTTATATAACCCATGAAATGAATGAAACTGTTGTTGTCACCCTTCCAAATGAAAAACAAAAGATCCAAATATCTCAAGTATAAAATACAGTCATTAAACCCAGAATAACCAAATAGAAATCTCCGTTCCGACTGGCACATGACAATGTTGGCATAAAGTGGTCCACAAGAGGCTCCCATTGCAACACCTACTTGTTGAAAAAAAAATACTGTTCATCAAAATAAAAATAATTAGTTTTTAATAATAGTTTAAAAATCATTCCCACATCACATGATCCACCGGAAAACCGAGAACTTAACTGGATATTAAGTTTAAATGCTAAGGGATTTCCAGGTTTAAATGAACTAGCATCCATTGGTTGTGTATTAAAAATGAAGGCACGGCTTAGATAGATTTGGTTATTATGGTTCTTCACATAATGATATATATATATATATATATATATATATATATATATACACACACACACACACATATTCATGGTTTTAAAGTTTTAAATGTATGTGTTTTACAATATTGTATAAAGTGATTTATTTTCCTTTTTTCTTTTGCACATTCACTGTTGATTTTAATCAGTTAATTAGTTAATCAACTTGGGGGTGGATCATGTGATATGGAAAGAATTTTTAAACTTGGCTTTATAGTTCATTTTTTACCTGATGAAGTCTTGTAATGAACTTGATGAAAGAGCTTATGGTTATTTGATTTAATAAAACAGTGGTGGACCTGCTCCTGGCTTCCTGCTTTCCTTTGTGTTTTTTACCTTGTTTGTGGAATTGTGCTGATATCAGTTTATTTAGAAGGCATGGATGGCTTCTGGACATGGGGCTGCCTCTCAACTGATTTTTCCTGTGGATGAACCAACTAGCAGTGAAGGAGCACTTACTACTTTAATCCAATAACCAACACAAAAAGTGAACGTGTTAGCTTCTGATGTTCAGCGGTTCAAAAACTAATCAGTCCAGGAATGTAGCTCCCACCTTGCAATCACACAATGTACTGGATAATAGTGGTCATGAGGAAAGTAATTCCCATATTGGCTTGCTGCAATACTTGGACTGCTTAAATCTTAATGACTGTTACAACAGGAAATTTCCTTACTGCATAGTGCGGCAGTTAATTACAATCAAACTTTGAAAGAGGGCTTGGATCTCTTTCAGTACAAGCTTCTGAAGGTTTGGAAGCTTCAAACAGAGAATGCCTACCTGTGTGTATGCATCAAATAGAAGCAAGTTCCAAAGGGCTTGAGGCAATGGAAATTCCCCTCTGGGCTCATTTTTAATTCTGCTTTACACATAGAACTTTTGGGACTACTCGACCGGTATGGTTGTGAGTATTTAGAGGTGTTAGTCAAATATAACAGCCATACTATAGAGGAAATAGTTAAAGAAACTAAAGACTTGGATTCAAACATTACTAAACACTTGCTTTTTGCTCATCATCAGGGTGAATATCATCAAGTTTGTCAAAATATTGGCAACATCATTAATAAGATAAAATCTCGGAAACTGCATAAATTAAAATGGGACGCTGATGAATATTCATGTGGGAAGACGTATTCCCGGCCACCTGAGTCACAGCAATGGGGTGTTTGCTCGCATTTTAATGACCATCCAGCCAACCTAGATGAGGAAGCTATTAATAACAATGAGGAAAATCAGAATGGCAATGACATCCCTTTAGATTCAGTGGGCCCTAGGCATTCTGAGAGGATTTGGGAATACAACAACAGGAACAGACCAATGGACCAGGAAATAAAACCACAATGGAACCAACATCGACAACAGAGGAGGAATTCATACTACAACCAACTGAGGGGTTGGAGACGGAAGCAGACATGGAATTAATTATGCAAGGGCTTAGGCCTGATGACAGCATTGAACCATTCTATTTAATAGTACCAGGGACTTTAAGGTATTTAATTACAGTTCGTATGAGTACTCTGGTGAGATTGCTGATGTATTTAGCAAGGGGCTTACTTTTGTCCCTAGTTTCAGATCTAATCTTTCCCAGTTAATTCTGGATTTAAAACTTTTTGCTCGCAAAATTAATTTAAGTATTTTATTTAGTAACAGTGGGATGGATCTCAACAATGACTTGAGACTTTCTAGTGTTTGTAATCCACCAACTCACCCCAGCCTGCAATACTTTGAGAAAGTTTATGAATTTGACTTTAGACATTCATTTAAATTGCCTTATGCCTATTCAAGCAATTTAAAACCTGAGGAAAAGGAAATATTGTCCTTGATATGACAACAAAAGGTCAGGATTAGACAACCTGACAAGGGTGGGTGAGTTGTGATTCTTGATGTACAAGATTATGTTGAAAGTATGTACAAGATGTTATTGACTAACATGTATTGTCATGTCTCTAGGAATGAGCTAAATATCGCCTATAATAGGATCAAGGTTCAACTAAGTGATATCCTCATGGAAGGACGTATTTGTTTACCCAAATACAAATATTTAAAAATGGATGCCCCTACTATCCCCACTATTTTTGGACTTCCTAAATTACATAAACAAGTTGTGGGCCCACCATTCCATCTGATTGTGGATGCTCGTAACTCTGTCACTTGTCCCATTGTGAAATCTTTGGATATTAAACTGAAAAATTTATTAAGACAAGAGGTACATCTCTGCATTGATTCATGGGACTTTCTTTCCAAATGTAATAGTGTTGTATTTGATAGTGGTCTCATATTTTTTACGGTGGATGTAAAAGATCTATTCATTGTAATTCCACATGACATTGGGTTGGATTGGTTTAGTGAGTATCTGTTTAGGAAAAAGATTGAACAAGACTGTATCAACATCTACACAGAAATGATGGAAATTGGGAGGCGTGGCCAAGGATGAACACAGGATAGCAGCAGATTTCTTCAGCTCCACCAATTTCATTACATTGACAGGAATTAATTACTTAAAAAATTAATTTTTGAAGTAATTGTCTTTCTAAATATGTTTGTTTTATATAGTTCTTGAACTATATCTAAAAAAGAAAGGAAATCTTAATAATATTCCTGTCAGAAATTACTTTGGAAATTTTCCTGTCAGTTTATCAGTCTGAAATGAGTTCCAGTAAGACAAATTCTCAAGACTCCAGCATCAAGAAAGAACTTCAGTCTCTGATAATTATAGTCCAGCAACTTACTGCTAAGATGGATAAAATGGATACTAAAATAGACACTTTCATAGAAAAAACTACAAAACAAATAGACTTGTTACATATGGACCTGCAACAACAGAAGATCCAGATGACAGGCATAGAAGAAGCTGTGAATGACATGGAAAATAAAATACAAGAAGAGGAAATCAACATTGAGTTTCTGCTGAAACAAAATACACATTTACAAACAAATCTGGATGACCTGGAAAATAGATCTAGGCGCAATAACATTAGGATTTTTGGACTGCCAGAAAATATTGAAGGTAACAATATTACTTCTTTTTTAACAACATGGCTCCCTAAAACTTTAGATTTACCAGAAGCATTCTCTTTTGGTATCGAAAGAGCACATAGATCTATAGCTAATACTAACTCTAACAAAAACTATCCTAGATCAGTTATAGTTAGATTTCTATCATCTTTTGATAAAGAGATGGTTCTTAAATCTGCTTGGGCTAAAGCTCCTGTTAAGATTAATGAAACAACTGTGCATTTTGACAATGACTATTCTTCCATGGTATTAGCTAAAAGAAAAGTTTTTCTGCCACTAGTAAGGGAGCTTAAAAAAGCACAGTTTAAAACATACCTTCTGTTTCCTGCCAAGCTTAAAATCTTCCTTCCTGATGGTCCTAAAATTTTCTATGACTTAAACTCTGCTTTACTGTTTATCAAAAAAAATAAGATTTTGGAAAAAATAGAAGAAATGGAATGGGCTAGTCCTTCGTTAAAGAGACTGGCAACTGAAACTTCGTGGAAGACTTCAGAGAAGAAGAGACTAAAAAACAAATGATTTGTACTATGTTTTTTTTTTCTCTCTCATCATTTTATTTTATTATTAATCTTTTTAAATATAGTTCCTGCATTTCCAAGAAGCAACAAATATTTTGAAAAAGATTTAATCAAAGTTATTCTCTGTGTGCAAAGAAATGTTTTGTTTCATAACTAGTCAAAATATCTGGAGATTTAATGGCAAGCTGTGATTTAACTTGTTTCTCTTTCTGAAGAGGAAAAATAAGGTCAGTAATTTGATACATTTTTTTTTTCCTCTAAAAGTTTATATGTTCTTCAGATGCTATTCCTAATTATACTTTCTTGATTATACTGCTTATGCTTGTTTGTAAATAATCTGTCATGCTTTAACTAATAATAATTAGAACTAAATAATAGTAAATAATATGTTTTATTTTTAACTCTATTAATATAAACAGTAAGTACCATTCTATTGTATATACTTCTTATAGCTTTCTCTTACATTTTTTTTTATTTCTGCCTTACACCCTTTTACTTTCTACTCTCTTTTCTTTTCTTTATTAATATATAGAAATGCTTTTGATCATATAGACACAGTAAATAATAAGATTTGCATAGGAGTTGAATTGGGACAAAAATGTTGAGTTTTGTTACTTATTAATAATTTTGGGCTTGATTTCACTTACATAGAGTCTGTAATAACCTATAGAATGCATTGTGAAGGTTTTGTCATGTTTAGATGCATTTACACTCCTAAATGAATGTTTGTCACTAGTTTTTAATAAGTTTCCCGCCAAAATGTTAAGAGAGACAATCTGGGATGTGGGCTGTCTCATGCACAGTGTCTATGAGCAGCTGGTCTCACCTTTGACCTAGATATCACACTGACACATCACAGATACAGGAATAGCAGATTAATAATATGTGTTAAAAACCTATGTCCCAAACATATACATTACTATAACTCATTTAATTCATCGGATTGACAAGCATAAATAATTTTATAACTCTATACTGGAAGAAATTGTCATGTGATATATTTTAAAGCAGTAGTATAGCATGTTTGTAAAATCTGGTTACTAAAATGTGTTTGCTGTGCATTATTTTGTATAAAGCAGACAGATTTATTGAAGGGACAGCAATGTAAGATGGAGCTCAGTAAAGATACAACTCAGTGAGATCAGATATATATATATATGTATGTGTGTGTGTGTGTATGTGTGTGTGTGTGTTTGTGTGTATGTGTGTGTGTGTGTGTGTGTGTGTGTGTGTGTGTGTGTGTGTGTGTGTGTGTGTGTGTGTGTGTGTGTGTGTGTATGTGTGTGTGTGTGTGTGTGTGTGTGTGTGTGTGCATGTGTGTGTGTGTATGCATGTGTATATATATATATATATATATATATATATATATATATATATATGTATATGTGTATATGTGTGTATGTGTGTATGTATGTATATACATATATATATATATGTGTGTGTGTGTGTGTGTGTGTGTGTGTGTGTGTGTGTGTGTGTGTGTGTGTATGTGTGTGTATGTAGATATGTATATAAATGTTTCTGAGAATCTGCTTAACTATGAAGTATGATTTATAACAATTTCTATGAATACAATATTTTATTCTATTGGCAATAATGAGTTTGAGTAAATGCTCATATACAAGCAATTCAAGGTTTTTTTTGGAAGCTGTTAACTGTATTTACATGACAGAAAATAGATGCATCCTAATATATGTAATGTCTGAATCATATTAGCCAAAGTTTTTGATTTAAATGAATGTTAGAACTTATTTTTCTCTCCTCTTGATTTCTAACATCAAGATTATTTGAATGCTATTTGAATACAAGTGTTTTATATTACATGGATGTATATAGTAGTATGAACAGTTTTTTTTAAAAAAAAAAAAAGGTTTATTTTAGTTTATATGATGCTGTTTTACCAAATGTGTAGTCTTGTCTTGCTAGATAATTGAATTGAAAACTGTTAACTTCAGTTAAATATAACTAGTATTAAATTGATAAGGTGGTAGCTGACGTACTGCTGCTTAGGGTAGGGGGTTAACTTGAGTGGTAAATACTACTCTAAGTTGGAGTTTATAACTCCAGGCTGAATGCAAGGTTTAATCCTTACATTATTTTCATGTGTTCGTTGTTATTTGTATATAGTTTTGACATCCACAATATATTTTGTACATTCATTGTCACTACAAACAAAATTGAATCCTATACGAAATCCCATAACAGATTCAATAAATACAGCTATATTTAAAGGTACACCTAAAGGAGGAGATGTAACATTACTTATCTTGTTATTTGTTATTTTGATCATAAGATTCTTAAGTTTTAAAAATGCCAAATGACATCTTTAAAAGGAATTTCTTTAAACATTAATGGATTGAATAATCCATGTAAAAGGGCAAGCCTAATAAGATACATTAATTTACATAAGGCCAACTTAGTCTTCCTACAAGAAACCCATCTCTTGAAAAAAGATATTGATAAACTAGCCACAAACAAATATACAGTATTGGTTAGTTCAGAGCACACTCAGAAAAAAGAGGAGTGGCTATTTTATGGAATAAAAGTATGCCCATTCCTAAAACCATTAAGTCTTATCAGGATGACAAAGGAATGTTTTGTATGGTTACAATACAAATTAATGGGAAGACTTATACTTTAATTAATGTATATTGGATACCTGGAATTGGTATTAATACAGTGAAACATCATCTTGATAAGATCATATCATTCTCTATAGGAGATATTATTTTAGCTGGTGACTTTAATTGTATACTACATGAAAGTGATACTACCACTATAGGAAAGAGAAGAATTACATCGAATGCAAAACATTTAAAGGATTTTGCTAATTCTTATCATTTGAATGATATTAATAATCAGATAGATTCAAAATCATTACCATACACCTTTTTTCTAACAGATACAAAACTTATTCAAAAATAGATAGGGTCTTTATTTCTAACCAGATGGTAACAGATTTAATTAATTCCAAAATCATTTCATGTCCTATATCTGATCATAATTCAATTGTTTTGAATTCATGATAAAAATACTCATAATGTTCAGATCAAAAGGATACCAGCATACTTAACTCAACTAAAAGACTATAAAGAATATATACTTTCAGAAGTAAAACATTTTTTAGACATAAATAACACTCCTGAAGTCTCCATTGTTTATGTTTGGGATGCCTTAAAATCATATCTATATGGACAAAGTATCAGATGGTATAATAATAAAAGGAAATCTTGGGATAAGGAATTGTTAGATATTCAAAGTAAATTAGACTCTTATAAACATAATAATAAAGAAAATATTATGGACAAGAAAGTTATTGAAGAAATAAACAAACTAAATGAGAAATACAAAGAAATTTTAACTCATAAAGTTAAAATAACTTTAGAGAAATACAAGTTTTTGTCTAATTCAATAAGCCACAAATACTTACATAGACTTAAAAATAAAACAAAAAGGTTGAATAAACAAAACCATATCAAAGAAATCTTTTCTCTAAGGAAAAAGAAGAATGTTTCTAGTATACCAGAAATACTAGATGAATTTAGAAATCACTTTCACAAAATTAACCATAATAATATTAACATGGAACCTAAAGATAAAATAAAGGAGTTTATAACCACAAATATGAATAAAAAGCTTAATAAACAACAGATTAAACTATTGGACAAGAGTATTTCATATACAGAAGTTATTACACAAATAAATAAGCTTAAATCAAACAAAGCACCGGGTAATGATGGTATTATACCAGAGATATATAAAATCCTTTCTAAAAATACATATTCATTAATACATAAGGTTTTATTTTGGCCCAAACTGAGTTAATAACCCCCATCTTGGCAATATACATTTATTTCGCCAATTTTAAAACCTAATAAAGATCCAACTAGATGTTCTTCATATCGGCCCATCTCATTACTTAATGTTGATTATAAAATGTTTATGAATATCTTTGCTGATAGATTGAAGACAATCATTCCGGCATTATAGATATAGATCAGACAGGCTTCATTGTAAATAGAAATACTTTTGATAATATAAGAAGAACTTTAACATTAATAGATTTTGCAAATAGGAAAAGAAAGATTTAACACTTATTAGTCTTGATATAAGTTCAGCATTTGATTCAGTAAGTTGGGACTATCTGTTTACCTTAATGAAGTGCACAAACTTCTCGGATGCATTTGTAAATCTAATTGAACATTTATACAAAGGAACGTTGGCTTATATTAAGGTAGGAACATATGTTTCACAAAAATACCCATTCTTAAAGGTACAAAACAAGGATGTCCACTTTCTCCACTATTATTCACTTTAGTAATGGAGCCTTGGGCTAATTTGATCAGAAACAGTACGGACATAGAGGGTTTTGAAATAGATGAAAATACAACATCCAAAATTCAACTTTTGCAGATGATGTTCTAATTACATCAGCAGGATCTAATTCTTCTATACAGTCTCTATTTGATAACATGATGAATTTTAAAAGTATTTCTGGTTTAATATTCAATGAAGAAAAACTAAAATACTACCTATATATACACGAAAAAATATTCTCATTAGTGATTTTACTAAATATGTACCCAATTCAGGTCAGATAACTTATTTAGGTATAACACTATCTAAAGATATTAAATCTATTATATATAATAATTATAATACCTGTTTTCTTAATATACAAAATCTTTTTAATACCTGGAATAATATGTTTTTACTATGGAGGAGAGACTTACAATTATTAAAATGATAATATTCCCCAAGATTTTATACTTAATACAATCAATAATACTTCCACCTACAAAAATAATTATCAAGAAACTGAACACACTAATGTTAAATTTCTTATGGGCACCTAATAGACCTAGGATTGCATTAAAGAAACATACTAATAGCTGGTCTCAAGGGGTATTTCTTTTCCAGACTTTAATGTATATACTATCTCTTCTATTGTAAAAGTTATTACTTTATTAATAGATCAGTCATATGTCACAAAATGGAAAGATTATTGGGAGCTAATTAGTATACACTTCATGAAAATCTCCTTAACACATAAAAATATGATTGTAAATAACTCCATGTTATGGTTACTAAAGGAATTTTGTACTTCACCTATTACACCTAAACATATGGTTTGTTACCCATTAAATATTATTATTAGTTATCGTAACTTTATATTCATGCACCCTAAGTATAGGGAATGGAATTTTATTGTATTTCCTATAATGTATACTCAGGGTATGCTTTTGTCATCTACTTCTGAAGGAACTCATTTAGCTATAGATAATGATCTAAAGTACTGGTATCAGTTGATATCTGATAATAAAGTTAAAAATCTAGATTTCTTAAAACAAGAATTTGATCTAAGAGAAACTTGCTGGTTAGAGGTTCAGACCTTTAGACAACATCTCATTAATAAAATAGATTTAATATCTATAACTGTTAAAGAATCTATTCCAACACTGATTGATTACTTGATATTAAATTTACAACATAAAGTCTCTGATAAAGGTAAACTTTCATACATACATAAAGTTATCAGACAAGAAACTTTTTACAGTGTAGATTCATACTGGAATTATTTCACTTCTATTAATGGGGACCCACCAAATCAACAAGATAAACAATATATATTGGAATCTGCTTATAGAACTACGTCTTCCATTGTCTGGAGACTTTATACATGGAAATTTTTACATAGATCTTTTTATACATCTTTGATGATGAATAAAATAAATAATAAAGATAATCTATGTAAGAGATGTAATGTAGAAATTAATGCTGACTGGGCTCATATGTTTTATGACTGTATAAAATTGAAAGAATACTGGAAGTCAATTAATGAATTTTTGCAGGCTCTTTTTACAGATAATTTCATTATTTCTAAATCTCTTATATTATTCAACACACCTGTACCTCAAAGTGTTAAAAAGGTTAAGCTTCCCTTGTTATGATCTGTTCTAGCAGTGGCTAGGAAAATAATAACTAGAAATTGGATTTCAGATACACCTCCTTCGTTCAATGAATTTAAAAATGTTATGAATATAGTGTGACATATGGAAATAAACACAATTAGGACTAGAACAAATAGAAAAACATCTTATTTTATTGTATGGGATAATTTACAAAATTTGTTAAAAGAATTTTAATTTCAATAGCATGGTATTTTAGTTTAATTAATTGATCTGATTGTAGTGGATGTCTTTGTAAATACTTTAGTTGTTTTGTTGAATATTATAATAATACCTATTTTTAATTACTTGTATAAAATTGTTATGATATTTCTCTTATATGTTAAAACAATAAACCTGTTTTGAAAAAAAAAAAAAAAAAAAAAAAAAAAAAAGAAATTATGGAAATTGTGTTGAAAAATAATTATATTTATTTTGACGAACAGTATTCTTTGAACAAGTAGGTGTTGCTATGGGAGCCTCTTGTGAGCCACTTTATGCCAACATTGTAATGTGTGTGTGGGAACAAAGATTTCTATTTGGTTATTCTGAGTTTAATGACTGTGTTTTATACTTGAAATATTTGGATGGTTTGTTTTTAATTTGGAAGGGTGACAACAACAGTTTCATTAATTTCCTGGATTATATAAACAACACAACTAATTTTCTTCAGTTTTCACATGTGGTGGTTAATGACATCATCAGTTATTTCGACATAAGATTAGAAAAGGATGTGGCGCATGGGAGATATGTTTCCACCATTTATAGGAAGCTCACATACTCAAATGCATTCTTGCATTTTAACAGTTTTCACCTCCTCCCCCAGAAAAAAGTGGTGGTGAAAGGACAATTTGTCAGAGCTGCAAGGATGGTCTCTAATTTTGATTCCTTTCTTGGGGAATGTAGTCTTTTGGAAGACATGTTCATAAAGAGGGACTACCCTGCAGCTTTTGTACAGGAAATTAAAAAAAAAGTAGTGGTTAAGAGACAACTCTGTATTTATTCACTCATATTGGTTGGAAATTTGATCAGCCCTCAAAACTGTTTTGTTTCTAGTAATTCTACATTCAACAGGGAAGGAAACTAACAATGTTAGATTTAGACTGTCCTTTATTACCAGATATTCTGTTGACTACCAATAAATTCAAGAAATCTTACAAAAGAACTGAGGTATTCTAACTGGGGATGGTGAGGTTAGAAGTACAGTTAACACAAAACCTTCTATTGTGTGAAGAAGGGGACTTAACATTAAAAATTTGGTGGAAAGACCTATAATTAAAGTTGGCAATGCCCAAGTTAGGTGTATGTACCAATGTGCCATGTGCCATTTTTGTAAATTCATTTATGTGGGGGAACTGTTTGAAATGAATGGCTTCAGCTTTAGGATAAAAGGACATTACAACTGTAACAGTACCATGGCATTTTATGGGGCATTGTGTCAGTCATGTCCTGCCTTTTATATCGGCAAGACAGAGTGGATGCTTAAGCAACGCATCTATGAACATAATTATGACATACGGTTAAAAAAACTACAAATGCAGTTTATAGGCACATCCTGGAATTTCCTGAACATTATTTTAAATTCATTGTGATTGAGCAGGTCAAACGGAATAAAAGGGGTGGACCTTGGCAGTTCCTGAAAAAACAAGAACTTAACTGTATATTAAGTTTAAATGCTGTGGGTTTTCCTGGTTTAAATGAACTAGCATCTATTGGTTGTGTATTAAAAATGAAGGCACAACTTAAATAGATTTGGTTATTATGGTTCTTCACATAATGATATATATACATATTCATAGTTTTAAAGTTTAAAATTTATGTGTTTTAAGATGTTGTATAATGTGATTTATTTTCCTTTTTTCTTTTGAACATTCACAGTTGATTTTACTCAGTTAATTAGTTAATTAGTTAATTAGTTAATCAAATTGGTGGTGGATCATGTGATATGGGAAGGATTTTTAAACTTGGCTTTTCAGTTCATTTTTTATCTGATGAAGTCTTGTAATGAACTTGACAAAAGTGCTTATGGTTATTTGATTCAATAAAACAGTAGTGAATTAATATAAGTACTCCCCTTTTCCTTTGTTCCAGATATTCTGCTGAAAAAACACCCTGAAATCCTTTCCTTATCATATCTGCATACTCAGGTTTTTCCAACTGTATCCCTTGTAGCATAACTATTTGTAGTCTGCATTTCTTAATATAGTTCACTACTGTTTCCTTTTGTATATGCCTGAGACCATTCATGCTCGAAGTACAAAATGAAAAGTGTTGTCATTATGATAAGAAGTTATTATTTCCTCCTGCTACATGTAACATCTTTTTTAATGTCTAGCTTCAGCTTTTATGTTGCATGCATACAGTAATGTCTGGCAGGTTGATCTTTTATACAGTTGTGTCTTGAAATATCAATTTGAACATATGTCACATCTTAGAAGACTTTTTGTTTTAATGAAAAAGAAGCAAACAACTATACCCCCAGAACACATCCATAAACAATAAACTAAATATAAATACACAAAACTACATACATCTTCAAATAATGAAGTTTAACCTTTCTAATAGGAACAGTTGTCCCAGATTGACAGCCACACCCACAGGCTTTAAATGACCTAAAATTAAAGTTATCCAGGTTAAGATGCATGGTACAGCCTATGCTTCTACTTACGCTGAGTGCTGTCTGTTTTGTCTTATGTTTATTCCTCTCTTGAATGCTTTCAGAAAATATTATCTTTTAGCAGATGAAAAAAATAAGTACTCTGTTTTTATTTACATCTTATCACCTTGTCTCCATAGAAACATGAGATCCAGATACACAGATGCCTTCAGCAACAAATGTCTTCTGTTGTATTGTGAACATTTATTTGGAAAATGAAAATTTTCCTAACACAGAGTATTCTCTTATTTGCTTGCGTTGACTTAAAATGTGTTATTACATCAAACCAAGGACCTTAATCCTTCATTTCACCATGCAAAAGTAAGAAAAAGCATATCAGTTTTATTTATATTATGATTTGTATACTTTTACAACTAATCCCTCACCTCAACAAGCTAAGATTAGAGCCTATTATCATAAACTTATTTTTGTCTAAGCTTTTTTCTCTTTAATTGCAGTGCATACATTTCTTCAAACTAATCAAGAAGATATAAAGATGTTGGGGGTCCTGTTTTAGTTGTCATTTCTATCAAGCAAATAATTGTCTCTGAGTCAAAATCAACTTATGACAACTCTATGAGGAGACCATGCTAAGTTTTAAAGAACTGGGCTGGAGTAGTATCCTTCTAAAACACATAATTAACTGAAAAGCATTTACTATGTAACATGCAGTATATGTCATGTATAATAAAAATATTGTAAAGAACAAAAAGTAGATTGTCTGGCCTTTCTTTTGCATGGATACTATACAGTTTTGCCCCCATCCAGATTTTGAACCCAAGTTTAGTAGTTAACTGTCCTGTGCTTTAACCTCTGTGATATTTGGTTGGAGTAGTATCCCTCTAACACACACACAATTAACTGAAAATGTTTTACTTTATAACATGCACAATATGTCATTTATAATAAAAATATTGTAAAGAACAAACATTTTTTCACTCACAGTTATCTGTTTTCTTCCTATTCCCTGCTCCTTAATGTTCTCCCAAACAATAATGATATGACATAGGAAATATGCTTTGGAGTCCTCTACAACTTTAACAAAGTCAAAAAGTCCAATATTTCCAGTTTTTCCTGGTTCAGCCATATTTCTCAAATGTGATTGATGCTTTGTTATCCTGAATCCATTCATTAATTTCTGAGTTGCTTGTTTTCATCCTATTCATCTCCATCTACCAACTTCAATCTCTGGTTCATTTCCAGTACACTTCTAGTTCTTCTAGTCAACTCCTGTGCTTTTCTTTGTCTTTCAAGCATTTTCCTTTGGACCACTGGAAAGGTCTCAGTGGCAAAGTCTCTGTATGAGCTTTATTATCAGCAGAATAAGAAGAAGAATCACCTTTTGTTAAATAGCTCACTTTTTGTTGGATAAACTTTTGTATTTCTTCTTTAGCATATTCTGCATCAAAGACTGATTCTAGGAAAAAAAATATTCTGAAGATTGCTGGATACATCTCACACCTATCTCTTGATATTCCCTGATTGCTGGAATAAATTTACTTCTCTTCTGGGCCATAAGTATGCATTTTTTATAGCAAAGACAAGTACCTGTCTAGCTGCCCTTGTAGCCATTTTAAGAGTAGCCAAATTCACTCAAGAGTGAGACTCAAGCACTGCACTTTTTGTCTGGGAGGTAAACACCTTCCTCATTTAGCCAAGGATTAAGATTCAAGCACATTACTATCTCCAACTTTTAATAGTTTGTCCTTCTGCCACAGTTTTGTCAGAATCATCTCTTTTCACTGGTAGGATTACATATTAACTATCAGAGGTCTTGACTGCTTTCACATGGCCATGTTTGGAACATACACATAATGTGCCCTTTCAGCTAACAACTTCTGCTATGGAATACCAGTCCATTTGTGCTTTCATAAAATTAACCCAATCTGTTCCTTCCAGTTTCTTTGGTAGAACAGAAAAGCTCAGGTTTTTGTACGTGCTCTGCCCTCTAATTGTATCATTTTTTTTAAATGTCTCCTTGAGGAGTTTCATATTCAGCCAATCTTTTCTTCATTTTAACCCCTGACTTTTGTAGTTTTCTCAGCACATCTGAATATCTTTACAAAGGCTCTTACATTTTTTCCAGTCTTTTGTTATCTTAGTTGATATGCTCCTTCAGTGTTTTATTTATTTAAA